>NW_023416314.1:79699840-80193900 GCF_014108235.1 Myotis myotis
GCGCTGGATGGATGGGGCTGCAGCCCCTCCCGCAGGGCTTGGCTGGGGGGGCTCCTGCCTGGGGGCCCCTGTGGGAGCCCCCCCAATACAGAGGCAGTGGCAGCAGCAAGTTTAAAGTAGAACTCATCCAGAGGGGCCAGCCAAGTCACCTAGAAACCCAGAAAAGACGAAGCTGGTTCTGGGGGAGGAGGGGTCAGTCAAGGAGCAGCGTGCCCTGCAGGCCTCTTTGCCCCAGGCTCTCAGCCCTCGAAGGGGAGTCCTGCCTGGAACCGGCTCTCCACAAATCCCAACCGCGTGGGGCACCAACCCTAACCTCAGGGATCTCCTTGTCTCTGGCCAAGGCCCTGTGAGGTGTGATTATTCTCCATGGAGGCCCAGAGAGGGGAAGGGACCTGCCCAAGGTCGCACAGCTCTGGAGGAGGTTTCCAGCCCTGTGTCCGGAGGTCAGCTTGTGATCTCTCCACTCCTTGACCCTGAGGAGAAAAAGAAAGGGGGTCGGGACTTGTCATCCTCATCTCTCAGCAAAGCCGCAGAGCGGTGCCCCTCAGAGACCAGCAGCCACGTCTCCTGGGCACAGCCAGGCATGCAGGGTGGACACTGGCCTCTGATCCCACAGGACCTAGTCTCTCTGTGCCTCCGTCACCTGGTCCAGAATTAATAAACAAATGGGTAACCTGTGACCCCTGGCTACAGGAAGCTGGGCATCTAAAGGATGGCTAGCAGGCTGTGGGGGCATCAGGGAGAACGGAAGAAAGGGCATGCATCCACTCTGGGGCAGGGTGCCTGCCAGCCAGCTCGCAGGGCCTGAGCTTAGGGGTCTGAGCGGTGGGCCTAGGCCTCGGGCAGGTGCACCTCATGGAAGCACTGGGCAGTAGCTCCTTCAAAAACAGAGACTTTTTCCTGGGCCTGAGCCTCTCCTCCCACCCATGTCTCCTGAGGCCAGGGCTGCCCCCATTAAAGGGCTCCTTCCTCCTCGGACACTTTCTCCCAGCCTTGGTAATGATAATAGGGTTTCTCGGCAAGCGGTAATGGTGGAAGGAAGGCCGCCTTTCCGGCCTCTACCTTCGATTAAGGGAGCGGTCACGGCCCACGGGCCCCCCCCCCCCCCAAGGGCCTCTGCTTCAAGGAGGCACTGAAAGCAGGCTGAGCTGGTGGAGGGGAGCTGGGACCCCAGGAAGGGTGGGGCTGGGGAGGCCACAGCCTGAGGCTGGAAGGATGAGGAGCAGCCAGGGCGGCACACTCCAGTCCAGGGGGAGTCGGGCAGGAAGTCTAGGGCTGGGATGTGGGCACAGAGCACTGAGAGCTCAGCCACCCACCACTGGAGGTCAGTAGAAGCAGCCCCTGGAGGAACCTCAGGGTAGGTAAGTGACTTGCCCACGTCTTCGAACCCTACTGGGCAGAGCCAGGACGTGAATGAACCCAGGTTCGTGCAAGGCAGCCCAGCCTCCGAGAAGGCAGGGGGCCAGCATGGCCATCTGCACTCACTCTTCTCAGTGTGGGTGGCCATGGGAAGGGACTGATGGACAGGGAGTTGGCCCCAGGAATCTGGGAGTGCCCTGGGGGTGGCATCGGAGGTGGAGAGAGGGAAAGATAGGAAGGGCATACTGGATCCTCCCTGTTCTGCCCCGAGAACCCACAGGGGTTATTGTTATCCCCATGAAAGTTGGACGTGACAGGAAGCCTTCACACCAGCCCTGAAGGGAGGAGGGACAGGACGGTCAGCCTCTGGGTCACAGCACCTGGAGGGCAGAGCTAGGGCTGGTACCTAGGTCTTCATGGCCTCTAGGCCCCACCCCCACAGCAAGCTGCGGCATATCCCTCTCCTTAACCGCGAGGACTCCAAGGCCATAATCAATGTTCCCGTTCAGAAAGAGTAGACCGGTGGTGAGATGGAGTGTGTTGGGGAATTTGGACTTGGGTAAATTGCCCCACCTAACAGTCCAGGCTCACAGCAGGAGGTCAGGGAGCCAGGCCAGAAATGGGGTTCCTGGTGGAAAGGGTGGATCCTGCCAATCTATAAGGACAAAGGTCTACCCCTCCCCTGCCCCAAGGGCTGGCTGAAGGGAGACTGAGGCCAGAGGGGAGGCTGAGGGAGGGAGGAGGCCTCCGCTCACTCTACCTGCCCCAGGCTGAGCTTGGTGAGCCTGCCCACAACCCAGTGAGCAGGCCCCTCCCAGGGAAGCACACCTCCAGCCCCTCTGCATCTTCCTTCCCCCATTCCCAGGTCCTGCCTTCTCTTCTCTCCAACCACGGGGTGAGCCTAAAGTCCTGGGTTCGAGCTTGGCTCCCGTCTCAACCTCTCTCAATCCCTCCTGTGGCAGAGAGGTGTCTGCGAGGGGTGGGCACAGAAACACTGGCTCTCGGACCGCGATACTCTGCTGGAAACTGTGGGGAGTGAGCCTGCCATCGGCGGGAGCATCCCAGAGGAGCTGCACAACCCTATTGGGTGGTGTCTAAGGGGAGGTAGGGGATGAGTAGAGACTGTGTCAGGGGCCCGGCATCACAAGCTGATCTGCATCTGTATTTGTGGGACTTAATGAACCTCTTTGGTGCAGTCATTGAACCTTCTATGCATTTTCCTATTTAATCTTCGCCGCAACCTCAGGAGGAAATGTAGGCACAAAGGACGCCGTTCATTCAGTCATTTGTTCAGCCTGTGGGTCTGACACCGACGCCGAGAGCTCAGCGAGGTCCGGTAATGTGCTCCGCACACGCGGGTTTGCCGCTGAGCACGCCCGCCCCACCGCCAGCCTCCGCCGCACGCGGGTCCGGCAGGTTTCGGCCCCGCGGAGCTCACGGTTTGGAAGTGGGAGACGGACAACGAACAAGTGAATGCGAGAGACTCTAAAGACACAGAAAATCCGACGGGATGGTGTGTGTGGGGAGGGGGGGCGGGAGGTGGGGGGACAGGGGGCGGGCAGGAATGAGCCGAGCATCCGCTAAGGGAGGCGGCGCGGGAGGCCGGGAGACCGGAGGGCCGGCACCTGCGGGCAGCTGGACCGGCTGTGCGGAGCCGCTCCCGGGCGGGCGCGTATTGTGGGTCCGTCGTTATTCTTTTTATCGTCATGAGCACCGGCCGTCCACTCCCCGCTCCCTGTGCCTGCGTCCCCTCGTCTGTATGCACGTGGCGGGGTGCGCGGGGCCGCGCCCTGGGAAGGTCAGCCCTAGGCGGGCACCCCAGACGCGTGCTGCGCTCCCAGCCCGGCTCCGCGGCCCGGAGGGACTGCCGGCGAGGCCGGGCCCGCGAACTACACCTCCCCGAACCCCCTGCGCCGCCGCCATCTTGGCCGGTGGGCGGTGGCAGCCGGGGGTCTGGCCCCTCCGACCGCCGGGGCCGTTCGGCTCAGCCCCCGACCGGGCCTCCACCAGGAGGGGCGCGGGGCCCCCCCGAGCAGGGCATCCGGGGGCCCGGCAGCTCCCGCTGGCCTTGCCCACTCCCCCCCCCCCCCCCCGGGAGCCGGGCCCACGTGTCGGCCGCGCGGAGAAGCCGGCTCGCCCCGCGCTGGCCAAGCGCCGGGGACCCGGACGCCGGGCTCCCCTTCTCCTCGCCGGACATCCGCCCGCACACCGTGCCGCTCCCCTCCCTTCCCGGACGGCCCCCGGTTTCGCTCAGCGAGGGCGGAACTCCAGGGCCCGGTGGGCACACATCCCGGTGCCCGGCGCTAAGGACACGCGCTGGGAGGGCAGTGAACGGGGCGGAGGGCAGCCCGCCCACCCGGCCGAGGGGAGCCCCCCGCAGCCCTGCCGGGGCGGGTCGAGCGCGGGCGGCGGCGGGACTGGCTCTTTAAGGGGGTGTGGCCGGGGGCGGGGAAGCCAGCGAGACAGAGAAAGACTTCGGCGGCGGCGGCTCGGGCGGCGGCCGCGGGGGACAAAGGGCGGGCGGATCGGGGGAGGGGGCGGGGCGCGGCCAAGCCAGGCCCGGGGGCTCCGCAGGCAGCAGCTGCCCCCGGGCGCCCCCGCCGCCGCCCTCGCCGCGGAGTCGTGCGGAGTCGAGCCACCAGCTCAGCCGAGCCGACGGCCCGCACCAGCCGGCGGGCGTCCGGGAGGCGGCGGCGCAGGGAGGGGCCGGACGCGCGCACGTGGCCCCGGCGGCCGCCATGGCGGACAGCGGCCCCGCGGGGGGCGCGGCGTTGGCCGCCCCGGCTCCCGGGCCGGGAGGTGGCGGCCCCGGGCCCCGCGTCTACTTCCAGAGCCCGCCTGGTGCCGCGGGCGAGGGCCCGGGGAGCGCGGACGACGATGGCCCCGTGAGGCGCCAAGGGAAGGTCACGGTCAAGTACGACCGCAAGGAGTTACGGAAGCGCCTCAACCTGGAGGAGTGGATCCTGGAGCAGCTCACTCGCCTCTACGACTGCCAGGTGTGTCCCCGCCCGGCCGGCCCCCTCGGGCCGGTCCCCCGCCGGGCTGCCTGGGAACCCCGCCTGGAGCCCGCCTGTCACCCGCAGGCAATGGGCGCATCGCTTCCGCGCGCGCCGCCCGCCTGCCTCCCGCCCCCAGAGTGAGCTCCTTGTTGTCTGACTTCAGTCCCTCCGGTCTGCCCCGCCGCCCCCTCCGGCCACTACCTGGTCAGGTGTGGGGGGGCCTGGCCTGGGCAGGTTGGGGTTCCCTGCGCTGGCAGTGGAGGGGGGCTGGTGCCTGCTGGCCTAGACTGGTCCCGGGACCCAGCCTGGTGGGCGAGGGGACCGTGAAGCGTCGGGGTTATTCCAATGGGCCCCATCGTGGCGAGGGGGAGGCTAGCGGCTCCCTGGGTCCTGTTCTCCACCCCATGACTCCTTCTTGCTCACAGGGTGACTCAGGCCCCTGGGGGCAGGGTGGAGGAGTGGGCTTGCCCGCGCTGCCCGTCCTAGCCTAGCCCTGGAATGCTGCTGGCTCCAGACCTTAGGTGCTTCCCGGGCAGGAGGGGTGGCAGGCACCGCCCCCCGCCCCCCAGCAAAGCATGTGCTCTTTGTTTCCTCCTTTCCAGGCCTGGGTCCTTCTCACTGACCCCTCACCCTTCACTTCCTCCTGCTCCTGGGAAGTGTGACAGGTGTTTGGGGGAGGGGAAAGGGCTGTGATAAGCTGGGACAGCTGGCCCCACCTGCTCTGGTTAAAATGGGGGGTCCTGAAGTTAGGGAGACACGTCTGCAGTGTTCCCAGCCCTAGCTGTCTGGCACCTAGGGTGCCCAACTGGCAGACAGGAAGTACTACCCCCCCCCCCCCCCCCATCGGGCAGTTTTCCTTGGCAAGGGCCTGATCTGTTTTCTTCCTCAGAGCAGCTGCTGCTGTCTGCTGGGCAGAGAGGGCTGGCTCTTCCCGAGTAGGGCAGGGCCTCAGCCAGCAAGCCCCCCTCTCTTACCCTCTCCCCAACTCAGGCCTTTGTCTCTCCCTCCTCCCCCACCCCAGGAAGAGGAGATCCCCGAGCTGGAGATTGATGTGGATGAACTCCTGGACATGGAGAGTGATGATACCCGGGCTGCCAGGGTCAAGGTGAGAGAAGGGTGGCAGGGTCAGGTTGGGGGAGCTGGAGTGGAGGGCTGCAGGGAGGCAGTGCCAATTGGGTAAGTGAGATTCTGGGGCCAGGCCTTTTGTCTGACGCGCCAGCTCCGTGGCACTGAGCCTCAGCTTCTGCCTCCAGCAGACAGGGCCTATGCTCCTTGCCTAGTAATGGCATCCTGACCTTCGGGGTGGCCCCAGCCCCTTGGGAGTGGGCAGGGTCAACTCCAGGCCCCTGTTCCTGAGAACTCAGCTATACTTTCCCCCTATGTCCCACTAGGAGCTGCTGGTTGACTGTTACAAACCCACTGAGGTAAGTGGTTTCCCCAGACGGTGGGGGAGAAGAGCCTGGGCTTCTGTCTTCTTGGGATCTTGTCTTCCTAACGTCCTCCCTCTTGTCCAGGCCTTCATCTCTGGCCTGCTGGACAAGATCCGGGGCATGCAGAAGCTGAGCACACCCCAGAAGAAGTAAGGGTCCTCAACCCAGGTGAACGGTGGCTCCCACAGGACAATCGCTGCCCCCTGACCTCGTAGCAACAGCAATACCAAGGGGCCCTGCGGCCAGGCCTGGTGCCATGAGCAGGGCTCCCTGTGCCCCTCACTTAGGGGCCTCTTCCCTGCCCCTTGTTTTCCATTTTGGGGTTTTTTTATTATTATTAAACTGATGGGACTTTTTGTGTTTTTATATTGATTCTGCGACGCGGGCCCTTTAATAAAGCTAGGATATGCCTTTGGTGCAGCTAACAGGCTTGGTTGGTCTCTTTTAGGGGGACACACTGCTCTGTAATGGTTACCAGCTCAGCTTCTCCCCAAGTGACTGTAGGCCTTCCTGAAGGCCATGTAGTCATGGTGATAGCCCAGTGTTGGCTCCCAGACCTGGAGCTAAAAGTGGCTGGGGAGTAGGGGGGGCACTGTTGCTGTTGGCAGCAAGAATTCTTTTTTCACTCTGGGCAAGGGCCACCATGCTATCCAAGGCCTGGCTATCTTGACCCCCCAGGCTATTGAGCCTAGATCCCAAGGTTCTGAAGCCACAAAAGGAGACGGGTACAGGATGCCGAGGAAGAGGAGAGGCTGGGACTGTGGTTTCTAAGTCTCTCGGGGCCCACAAACAAAACACAGGCTCATTTCATGAGCTTTAAGATTTTTTTTCCTTAAACAGTCTGGTCCCTGATGGGGGCCTCTCCACCGGCCCTCCCCAGCTTGGCTACAGTTCTGCACGTCGTTCGATTTTGAGCAGCTCCACCTCGAACACTAGGGTTGCACCACCTGCAGCAGGGAAGTGAGGCAGAATGAGAACCAGGGCCACAGGAGAGGGGATAGGTGCAACAGACAGGAGGCAAGAAGGCATATTACCTGGGATCTTTGGGGGAGCTCCCCGCTCTCCATACCCTGTCAAAGATGCACACACAAAAAACACAAAGTGAGCTGTGGTCAGATAGAGAGGTTCTGCAGACATCCAGGCTGAAACCAGGCTTCTGCCCAGCTCAGTAACAGCCAGCAATGGAGGTGTAATGGGTGAGAGGGGGCTGCAAAGGCCAGATAAAGGGCACAAGGTGGACATCAGAGCTGAGTGCCTCAAGGGTCTTGCCCTGGAATTGCTGGACACAGTTAAACTTGGAAGAGGCATGAACTGTAATGAATGGGTGGGGGAGACCAATCAGAGGCTGAGCCAAGCCTTCACCCTTCCCCAAACGTACCCGAACCCTACACCCACTCAGGAAGGACCTCTTACCCAGCTCTGATGGGATCACCAGCTTCCGCTTTTCCCCCTCACACATCCTGCAGGACACATAGTCAGCATGTGGCAGCACTCAGGCTCCCTGCCTCCCACCGCCCTCCCCTCCCCCCCTTTCCTGGGGCTTGCCTCCCACAGTTCACCTGGACCACAGCCATGGCCCCTGACTCACCCCAGCAGCCCCTGGTCCCAGCCCTTGATGACCTGGCCCGTGCCCAGGGAGAAGACAAAGGGCTGGTTCTGGGGCAGGCTGCTGTCAAACTCCGTCCCATCTTCCAGCTTCCCCTGTGGGACCATGAGAAGGCCAATGAGCTGGTTCCACTCTGCTAGCACCCCACCCCCATCTACCCCCATCAAGCTGTCCCCCACAGAATTGGTGGCCCTAGTCCTAGAAGGGGACAGAGCCTTAGGCAGCTCACAGTACACTGTAACTCTTTGTTAGTGCCAACCTGGGAAGTAGACAGTGAAGAGCAGGATAGAACCGTGGAAACTGGCAGAGGGGAGAAGGGACTTGCCCAAGGTCACCCACCTTAGCAGGGGAATCTGGCTCCCAAGTCCTTTTTGGTCCCCGAATCCCCACCCACACCCAAAAGCTCCGCCTCCTCACCCACCGTGTAGTGCATGTGCAGGACATCCCCCTTGCGCGATTTGATGGGACAGTGGTCTACCCGCTTCTTGACCCCGATCTGCAGTTTCCGTTTGCCCTCGGCCCCCGCAGCCGTGGCCAGGGCACTCAGGCAGATGGACAGTACTGTCAGGACCCAGCTGAGTCTCATGTCTCTGCGGGAACAGATCCCGACCGACCAATCGACCGGGAGGGCAGGAAGGGTATGGAATACCTGCAGGTAGTAGGATTCCACACCACCGTACCTTGCCTGCCCCTGGGGATCCCCTCGTCCCGGGTCACCACCCTCTCCCCCGGGCTCCGCGGTCACACTTACCAGTCCAGGGAGAAGGGGGCTTGCCCGAGGACCCCAGCAGCGGGGGGAGGGGGTAAGGGGAGGCCACAGCAGCCAGGGCCCCGCCCCTTTGTTCACCCTCAGCCCTTCCTTCCTTCCTGGACCCCAACTCCGTTCTTCAATTCCCACCGGTCCCTTTACGCAAAGTCCAGACCCTATCTGGCTGCACAGTAGTTGCCCTGACCGGGCGACACCACTCACGCCAAACCCAGTCGCCCCCTGCCCAGCACACCCACACCTCTGCCGCCGCTGCAGGGGATCGGCCTCGAGGCACCCACACATCGCCGCTGGGTGGCTCCGGGGAGCCCCGGTCCTCTGGGGAGATCCCCCAGGCCGACCCTGTGCCTCCGCCCGGGGCGCCTCCCCAACTCTGAGCCCTCGGGGGTCTGCGGGGCACCCAGACTGGCCCCGTGTCCGGTGACCGTCGAGCCCGCTCAACCCACACCACCTCTCCTGGGGGAGTTCTCGGCCTCCCACGCTCCCAGGCCCGGCCACCACGGAGACCGCCCCCGCGTGGACGCCCCGGGCCATTACCTGGGCCTACCCCTGCGCTTGGCTCCTTGGCCCCACCCTTTAGAGGGCGTGGTTCCGCCCCCAGCCCTGGAGCCCCACCCTCGACAGAACTAGGTCCCTTTTCCTGAACTGTACCCACGCCACT
Organism: Myotis myotis; assembly: GCF_014108235.1. Classification (NCBI taxonomy): domain Eukaryota; kingdom Metazoa; phylum Chordata; class Mammalia; order Chiroptera; family Vespertilionidae; genus Myotis; species Myotis myotis. The sequence goes on from NW_023416314.1 coordinate 79,708,662, forward strand.
CACCGGCTGAAGCCCCGCCCCCAGCGCCTGGGCCTCGTCCCCCTTCGTCTCCAAACCCGAAGCTCCGCCTTCCGCCTGTTCCAGCTCCTCCTCCAAGGTCCAGGCCCCGCCCCCCACAAGTCCTAGCCCCGCCCCCAGCCTCAGAGTCCCGCCTTCCGCAGATACCAGCTCAGAGGCCCCACCCGTTTCTGTTCCACGTCCCGCCCCGACTCCCGGGGCCCCGCCCCGTGCGGCGTGAGGGCCCTCCCCCTGCGGCATCCCCGGACAGCTCCCGCACCAGCCTCCAGGTTCCTCGTACCCTGCCCTCCTTGACACTCGGGACCCCGACCTGACCCAGCCTGCCCGCGTACACCCCGGCTCCCTCAGCCCGGGCTGTGGCCCCCGCTCACCTCCTCGCCGCGCCCCCGGAGTCAACTCGTCGTGCCGCCGCCTCTGCGCAGGCGCGTCATTGCAGCTACCAGCCCGGGCCACGCCGCCCGCCCTCATTGGGCCGCACGAATCCCGCCGCCACCCGCCCGCGGGGGAGGGTATCGCCCTAGCCCCGCCCTTTAGCACCACGTGACTTTCGTCACTTCCTGTAGAGCGGTAGTCCGTAAGGTTAGGTGAAAGTGACTTCCGAAAGGACTACAGGCACTTCCGGTGGAGGTGAGATTAAGGTCAGGGGGCGCGGTTCCTAGAGGGGGTCTTGAGACGCCATTTTGCGTCGCCCCCAGCCTTGCCCGCGACGTCTCTGGGGGGTCTTCGGGACCCACCGCTCCCAGTTAGTTGCTGTGGAAAGACTCGGCCTCAGAGTGAGACGGGTTTGAACTCAGGGCCCGCCGGTCACTGACCGACTCTGACCTTGAGCAAAGTTCCTGGCCTGGCGGGTTTGGCGTCCCTGTGCCGCGGCCTGGATCACCCACCCTGCAGGGCCCACCGCCAGGCGCCGCCACAGCCGGTGCGCTCCCTTCTCGCCCCCGGCGTCCAGGCTTGCCTCTGCATGTCGCCCACTGACCACCGGCTCAGCCTGCAGTGATGTGGCTGTTATTTTCAGGCGCCCAGTACCCAGCAAACATCTCCATTAAGTAGCGACTCTGCTGCGAGCAGGCAGCTAAACCTACCGAGTTAGGGAGACAGCTGATTTGAGGCCAGATCCCAGGTCAATCAGCCTATTTCATCAAATGAAAAGGAAGATAGTCACAGAGCTGACCGCAGAATTGAGGACTCAGCAAGGAGGTGGTGCCAAGCATCGTGCGTGTCCAGCGAGGCCACGTGGACGCAGATGGTAGCCCTGGGTCTCTAACCCTCATCTCTCATCCCAATGGGGCTGTGGCATTTTCACCGAGGGCATGGCTATCATGACGTGAAGATACTAATCACTCAGGAACTGTCTCTTCTGGGCTAACCCACTTTTGCCTTGGGCCCAACCAGATCGCTGTCACCCCCTCAAGTCTGACAGGAGGGTGGGTGCTTCGCATTGGCCTCTCCCTGAAGGTCCTGCCTCAGCAGGGCAAAGCCCTTTGTACCGAGTTGGCCTTTGGACCACCCCACTCAGCGCCAGGCAGCAGGGGAGTCTGCAGGCAGCAGGCTGGGCAGTGAGCTTGGACTGGGGCTGATAAAGGTCAGGAGAGTCCCAAGCAGGGGCACCCAAGGTGAAAGGGAGGTGAAGGTGGAGAAAACTGGGGGATTGGGGTTGGGGGCCCATCTCTCGAACCAAGCCCACCAGCCACGGACCTTTGGTGCTTCCCGTTCAGGGAGGTGGGAGTGAGGTGGGGACAAGGCAGGTGCACAGCGTTAGAGTTAAGTTACAGGGGGGCAAAAAGCAGGAGACACAGTGCTGCCCAGCGGGGGAGATGGGTGTTCTTTTCTGTTACGTCAAAACATACGCAAACCTGCCGAAACCGGTTTGGCTCAGTGGATAGAGCGTCGGCCTGTGGACTGAAAGGTCCCAGGTTCGATTCTGGTCAAGGGCATGTACCTGGGTTGCGGGCACATCCCCAGTAGGAGATGTGCAGGAGGCAGCTGATCAATGTTTCTCTCTCATCGATGTTTCTAACTATCTCTCTCCCTTCCTCCCTGTAAAAAAAAAATCAATAAAATATATTTAAAAAAAAAAAAAAAAACATACGCAAACCTTCCTGTAGCCCTTGGGCCCGGAACACAGTGATCATGTGTCCTCCATGTGCACAAGTGGGAAGCTGAGGCTCAGACAGAGGGGCGGTGACACCCAAGGTCATTCAGCAGATCTGCTTCCCGCCTCAAACTCACTGGCCATAACAGGCCATCTCCCTCCAGAGCAGGGAGCAGGGACTGGCAATAACATGAGTGTGAAGAACTCGTGACTGGGCTCTGAGTGTGACGGTGTGGGGCCGTGGGCCTCATTTACTCCATCTGCACAGTGAATGGAGTAAGAAGCTCCAGGCCTGGGAGGCAGTGTAACAGGCATCCATGCTTGAACCAGCCAGCCTGGACCGTGACAAACAGTGACACAGGCAGGGAAGCTCCGTCCATCTCTTTTATCAGGGTCGGGGGGTCACAGTTCTCATACCAAAGCCCAACTCCCATTATTTGCAGAGCATCAGGGTCTTCTTCGTAAGGGCAGGGAGGGGCCTGCTGTAAGACGCGCACTTACATGGGGCAGTTAAACACTGAAACAGGACCCCATTCTCTCCCAAGCTGGTACGCGACCCCTCTTGCTGCCTCCAAGTCTCATCCAACTCTGCCCACCATGCTGGAAGGCAGCCTTGCAGAGACAAGAGATGGCCAGAGGGGCCCAGGCCCGTTAGGCCCCCTCTGGAGTGTGGCCTGTGAGGCAAGTGGCCCCACTGAGTCTGAAAAGCAATGTGTCACTTTCGCAGCTTCCGGCACCTGAGGAGGAAAGAAGGGGATTCTGTTCATGCTGCCACGGCTCTGCATCTGCTCCTCTGGACCCATCCCGTCACCGTCTGCGAACCTCCTTCTTTCCTAACATTCCAAAGACACCCCAACTGGCCTCGCCCACGTGATGCCACTCGTGGCCTCACTCTGCAAGGGATGGGTCGTGAGAAGCCCTCGACGAGAGTGAACAAGGGTCACACTATGTGCCCTGGCCTCTCAGAGCCCAGGAAGTGGGACAGATGTCTACCAGAGTGGCTTCTGGGAAGGCCCAGAGCGCTGCAAACTGGAAAGCTGTCTCAGGTCTACCTCAGGCAGATGGCACCTCCTCCAGGACATCTCTGACCTCTCAAAAGACGATGCCAGGTGCGCCTGACCACAGGCCTTGCTGGCCTCTGCTGGCATCAGTGTCCTTGTGCCGGGCTTCTGCCCTGGAATGTGAGCCTTGTTTACGCTGATCCCAGTGCCAGCAGACACTTGGTAAATATTTGTTCAACCCATTCAACAGCTTCCCCTTCCCTGGCTCTTACCCCACTGGCAGGCCTTGACGGCTTCCCTAACAACTGCCACCCCACAACTCCTCACCTGCAGGTGTCTGGGTTGAGCTCTAAGCCCCGCCCTTGGCAACGGAAGAAGCTGCGGCGTCGGCAGCGGCAGCGGCAGGTCCTGGGGTCAGGGCGCTGGTGGCGCTGGGTACAGCGTGGGCAGAGGGGCCTGGGGCTGGAGTGGGATGGGTGATGTCAGCTTGGGAGTGTGCTCCGGGGGCAGGGCCCCAGCCCGGAACAGAGCGGGGCTGGGGATGGTGGTGGGGAGTGTCAGCCCTAGGAGGAGAAGCAACATGTCTGGGGCGGGAAGAGTCTTCCCTGGAGGGAGCTGGGGTTGGGTCAGAGCACACACACTGGGGAGCAGAGGAAAAGGGGAGCAGGGGACACAAGTGGGAGGAAAAAGAGGGGAGTGGGCCACAGCTTCCTGACACACTTGCACAGCCCTTGCCCCACCCACACGTTGTATCCTGGGCACTGGGCCTGGGTTCCAACCCCACCTCAACAGGAGCCCAAGAGACTCACCTGTCTGGCTTCACAGCACTCTCCCTTTTTTTTGGTCTGAAAGAGAGACCGACAGAAACAAGGAGGAGGAGGATCAGGAAAGCCAAGCATCCTACTCTCTTGCCCAGACCCCAGGCATGCCCAGCTCCACTCAGAAACCTGGTCCCCAGGGCGGGGTACCACCACGCCCACGTCCCCCACGCCTGGTCTCTGCAAGCCCAGAAGTGGGCCTGGCCGGCACCTGCATTCACACTGGCTGTGTTCTTCCAGGGACATTTCCCCCAGCTGACTGCTTGGATACCGGATCATGAGGATCTGTGTTCGGGAGAACAGGGAGAGAGAGAGGAAGAGAAGAAGACACTCCATGGGCAGGAGGGAGGATGGCTTGCCCACCTGCCAGGGCTCTGGCTGCCATCCCATCAGCCCCGAGCACCAGCATCCACCCCCAGCCAGGCACACTCTACCTGCCCCAGTACCTGCATTCGGACTTGGTGCTGCCCAGTGGGCACGCATTCCAGGCCATCGTCAGGGCAGCAGCCGCCACAGCGCTGCACAGTCACACAGCTGGGTACCAGTTGTTTGGCCACAGTGCCCATGAGCTCCAAAGTTAGGGGCACCACCACCTCCCGCGGCTGGCAGGTGGCACGAGCATACACATCTATCCATGACACCACTGGGGACAGATGCATCAGGGTTACGTCCCCACTGGGCTTCCTGCAGCTGCTCCCTAGTTCCCGTGTCACAGCCTCCCTCCACTGCCCCCACTTCTGCCCTCCCAACCTGTTCACCCAGAACCCAGGACCCCCACTTCCTCAATTTCCACTTCTGTGAAATGGGCAGAAGAGTTTGCACCTTACAGAACAGCGATTAACCAAGACGATGAGCACACAGCGCACCTTCTCAGTGCTGGCCAGTGCGAAGCTGCTACTATTACCTTTCTTCTGGTGGCCAGGGGCATCAGGCTGGGAGCCGGGCGCCTGCGGGAGAGAGGAGACCTGGACCCGAGGGGCACTCTAGTTAGGGCCGCACTGTCCCCAGGGCTCTGCCCTTGCAGTCGGCAGGCTTCAACTCCTCGCTGACATTTCTCCAGATGGCTCTGTTCCCGAGTCCACTCTAGCTCTACCTGTCCCTCCTGGCCACCTGGGGCCTGCCCTGGCCATGCCCCGCCAGGCGTGCTCTGCCAGCCGAGGCCTCTCTCCACGCCTGGGGACCAGGCTTGTTCTGGAGGCCGCAGGTCAGAAGGGGGCACACTGGGCGCCGAACCAGGTCGCACAGACACCGAGGCAGCTCCGCCCGCCGGCTGCGCCCAGGGAATGGGGTGGGGCAGGGGAGTGGCCCCAGGGATGGGCCGGGAGGCCAGTGGGGAGGAACACCTCCCAGGGGATGCCGGCCCGACTCTGGCGACGTCTGATCCTCTGATCCGCGCGTACCCTCGGCCGAGGCCGCTTCTCGCCTCCCCACTTCCGCCAACCTTGAGAAGGGCACGGCGGGCGGGCGGGATGTCGGGACGCACGTACCTGGGCGGGGGCCAGCTGCAGGAGCGCCGCGAGCAGCAGGCGGCGGAGCAGGGGGCCCATGGTGCCCACAGGGGCCACGGGCCTGGGGCTCCCGCATCGCCCTAGCCCGGCGGCGCCGGGGGCGGCGGCAGCCAGAGTCCCATGGCGCGGGCCGGGGCGGGGCGGACGGGGGCCGGGCGCGGGGGGCGGCTCCTCCGCGGCCCCCTCCCGAGCCCTGGGCGCAGGCAGCGCAGCACCGCGCAGCGGAGGCAGCCGGAGGCGGCGGGTGGGCGGCCGGCGGGCGGCGGGCGGCGGTGGGGACGGCGGGGGCGGCAGGGGGCCGGCCGGGGCTGGCGGGCGGGCCGCTCATGTGACCCAGACACGCGCTCCCCACCCGGCCGCGGGCAGGGGCGGGGCGGGGGCGGAGGGGCGAGGCCGCCCGCAGGCCCGCCCCCTCCACACACCCCCTCCCGCGGCAGCAGGGGAAAGGGGACGCACCGCCCCGGGGCCAGGCTCGGAGGCGGGCGTGGTCCCGAGGAGTGGCCGGGGTTGGGGGTGCAGGCCTTAAGGAGGGAGCCGGACCCGAAGGCTGAGAATCACTTTATTGCACGCGTTTGGGGTGGGGGGAGTCCCGAGAGGGAACACACAGCAGGCTCCATCCGGGTGAGAGGCTCAGGGGGGCATGATTCCTGGGCCTGGGGGAGGCTCGGGGGGTGGCTGCAGCTGCTGCCTCTGCTGCTGGAGCCTGGCTCTGTTGGCCCTGCAGGAGAGAGCACCGGGGGTTGGCACAGGGACCCTAGAGGTGGGCCAGGACAGTGAAGAGGGGCCAGGGTAGAGCAGGGACAGACCTGGCTCGGGCCCGGGTGTCATTGTAGATGGTTGTGATGATCCGATCCTTTTCATCCATGAAGCTACGGTGCATCTGCTCTAGCTTCCTGCAAGGGGGTTACAATGAACTCGGTCCCCCAAACCCTACTGTCCCCCACTCTAGGGTGTCAGTGCTTTCTATCTGTGGGAACCTCAGCCTAACTGCCTGTGCTAGGTGAGGAAAGCAGTACAGAGTAGCCAGGCCTGTCCAGGGTCCAGTGGCGACCCAGGTCCCTGGCTATCGGGCTGAAGGTGGTGACCGCAGCACTGAACATCGGGTGGCCCTCCAAGAGCTTGGAAAGGGCTGTGTGTCTAACGCCATCATGAGCTAGGCCGGCAGTCAGTGGGCGCTGCCTCTGTGTACCAGTGCCGTGGAACCTGTGTCACGGCATGCAGGAGCGAGGCGGGGAGACAGCTGACTGCCAAACAAGTGAGGAGAGCCGCTGGGGAGGCAGTTACAATGCATTTTTCTTGTGCATGATTTTGGTTGGCTCCACCACTCCCTGGTAGTCGGCACCAAAGATTTACATGCAAATTATAAAAAACAAAATAAACTGAAAATGACGTGAGCCCTTAGTGAAGAGCTGCCTTTGCTAAGGAAAAAAGAGGCTCCGGAGACCTACTTCATACAGTTCTTAGCTTGAGAGACACAAGAGAGGTGTGGGTGGCTGACCCCCTGCCTGCCCCTCGGGGAAAGGCGGGAGCACCTGAAGGCGACGTAGTGCAGGCCCATGCCTGCCAGCATGACCAGGAGGCAGTACCCCAGCACCCGCTGGTTGTGTCTATACTGCTGCCGCCGCGACTCTGGTCTCTGAGGCCTCACACTGTGAAACTGGGCCCAGTATTGTGCATTGGGGGGTTCCCAGGAGCTGCTGGGAAGGAGAAAAAGAGACAGTGTGGGGAAGAGGCTCCCCAGGAGATTTGGAGGAGAAGAAGCAAATTGCAAAATATTGTACCTATGTGCCCGATGAGCAGAGCTGGCAGGGGCGGCTCCTGGAGGCTTTGGAGGAATTGCTGAGCGGAGCTGTTGGTCGTAGTTCCGGCGGCTCTGCTCCCGGCTGAGCACTCGGTACGCTTCACTCAGCTCCACAAAGCGGCTGTGCAGGGCTGGGTTCCCGGGGTCCCGGTCAGGGTGCAGCTGAGGTGAAGCAGGACTCCCCTCATCTCCCTTCCCATGCTCCTCCCCAGGACCCATCTCGATAACATCCACCCACAAGGGCTCAAATCATTCCCAGGGGCCCTGTCTGGACAGTGACCTTACCTCTCAGGCCCTCAGGCTGGCCACCGCACCAGAAAGCCCGGGTCAGGAAACACTCTGCCTCCCTCCCCACCTGCTGCCTACCTCTCATTAGATGCGCTGGCCCGAGCAGGCAGGTCAAGAAAAACAAGCCCAGCCCCTCAGACAGGACCCCTGGCTTTCCTCACACCCTGCCCGGACTCTGCCCGGCGGGCACTTCCCCCTCCCTATGCACGCTGAGGGAAGGTGGTGCCAGCCAGAGCGAGCCCCTCAGCTCCATTCCTGGGAATGTGACGTGTGCCCCATCTGGCTCAGAATTCCCCTCCCCACTCCCTGCCTGGGACCACTGGTACCTCTTTGGACTTGGAGAAGAAAGCTCGTTTAACTTCTTCGGTGCTGGCACCAGGAGGTACCCCCAGCAGCTCATAGTAGTTTCTGGGACCAGACCTGTGGAGAGAGGCCACAACCTGTAGGGGCTAAGGCAACACAGAAGATGCCTCTTCCTTACCCATCCCAGCCCCGCGGGGCACACCCTTCAACTCAGCAACCAGGAGCTGAGGGGCTGAAGCAGGTGCCGAGGGGGACCCATCTCCCACCCAAGTACTAACCAGGCCCACCCCTGCTTAGCTTCCGAGATCAGGCTCATCAGGGTGGTATGGCCGGAGAGGGGAGACCTATCTCCAAACAACCCCTCCTGTCAAGTGTTTGGGGGATGGTGCAGATCAGACCAGAGGTGCCTCAACATGTGGTCCTCAGGCTCCTTGTGTCAGAAACTGCCGAAAAGCTTGTTTTAAAAAAGGTTCCTGAGCCCATCTCATTCCAGAGCAGGACCCAGGAATCTGCATTTTTTGTTTCCAAAAACCCACTCCCACGCGGGTTGGAATCAGCGTTGCTCCACACCCACAGGGGTTGTGTAAAGAGCATTGGGTTTGGCTTGGGCCCAAACGCCGAATCTGCCGCATAACTCTCGCTGCACCACCTGGGCGGTCGTCCCTTCATCTAATGATGGTTCTCAACCTTCTGGCCCTTTAAATACAGTTCCTCATGTTGTGACCCAACCATAAAATTATTTTCGTTGCTGCTTCATAACTGTCATGTTGCTACTGTTATGAATCGTCATGTAAGTATCTGATATGCAGGATGGTCTTAGGCGACCCCTGTGAAAGAATCGTTCGACCGCCAAAGGGGTCGCGACCCACAGGTTGAGAACCGCTGATTCTAATCCTCAGCGGTGCCACGGCAGGAAAGGTGCGAGTCCCCGAGATGAGGCTGGGAGGCACCTGCCTCCCCGTTCCTAACGATCTCAGCACCTGGGGCCTCAACAAACACCCCCGGAAGCTCGGGAAGGCACCGGCCCCGGGCGACCGACTCACCGCTGCCGGGCGGCCTCTGCGAAGAGCCGGGTGGGAGGGCTGCGGGGCCACAGCCGACAAAGGCACGGGGGCAGCAGGGGCAGCATGGCGGCGAGAGGACAGCTGGTGGAAGGAGGCCACAAGGAGAGTGCATGGGGACCAGACTGCGAGCACCCCGGGGGCGAGGGGACGGGGCCCGGCCCCCATCACCGGCGAGGGAAAGCTGGAGCAGGCCCGGAGGACCCAGGCGCAGGTGGGGCCTCCTTGCTCCAGCCCAGACCCCAGCGCCCGGGACCTGTCCTGCCCAGAACCCGGCCCTTCCCCACACCGGCCTCGACGTCTGGACAGCCAGCCGCGAGCTCGGAGACCCCCCTGCCCAACCCGGGAGCCTGGGGGGCGGGCGAAGGAGGAGCCACGCCGAGCCCCGCCTCCGCTGTACTCACGGCCGCCGCCATTTCCTGCGCCGACTTAGGGCCCACCCCACGCCCTCATTGGCTTAGACGCCAAGGCCACGCCCACCACGCCGATGCCCTGCCCCCGTAACCCATTGGCCTGTGACACCTCGGGCCCGCCCCCGGAGGGCGGAGCCAGGGACGCGCTGAGAGGTGCGGGCATCGACCCGGAAGCGGGCGGCACCGAGCTGACATTTAGGGAGGCTCTTGGCCCAGCTGTCATCGCACGAACATGGCTGTCACGCCGCTTTGCAGGGAAACACTTTTCACAGAGCAGTTTCCATCCCATAGTCGACCCGGACCCTCGGCCCTCAGCCCAGCTGGCAGAGGGCAGAACTGAGGCTGGGCTTTCTTTTTCCCACGTCACTTGTCCTGTCTCTCACCCACCCAGGCTCCCCCAGCGGCCCCTCTCCGCCTCGTGGAAACAGCATATGTCAACAGAATCCAAGAATAAAGTCCTTTATTGTCCTTGGAGCTAGCTGTGGTGGTAGGGCTGCGGACCCGAGGGCGACTCAGGTGGGGTGTCCCTGGCCGCGGTTGTAGAGGAAGATGGCGCCTTTGGCGGAGGGGCAGAGCTCGGCCCACATTTCAGTCTCCTGCAGCCTCCTCACCCTCTGTGGGGAGGCAGAGATGCAGACGTCTAGCTGTCAGGGCTCTTGCAGGAGCTGTGCCCAGAGCCCCTGAGCCTCAGAGCCCTCTGCACCGTACAGCCCCCATTGAGACATGTAAAGAGGCTGAACAGGTCCCTGGCCCCCTCCCGTGGGCTTCGGGCATCCCCAGTGAGGCCTGTGGCTCTGGAGAAAAGCTCTGAGAGATTTGGGAGCCCCGTCTGGCCTCCCCCCCACCCCCCTCCAGACATGCATCACCAGGCCTCTGCAAGTCCCAACCCAGCTCCTAGGCCAAGCCAGACGTTGCCACCTCGCACCTGTGTCTCCACAAAGATAATGCCCGTGGACTCGTGGGCCTCTGGTCCCCCACTCATGTAGTGCTTCCTCACCTGCTCAGAAGTCAGGCTACACCTGGGAAAGACATGGGGATGGCCTGCTGGGTGCCCAGTCCCAGGAGGGTCCCTGTGGAGCCCCAGCTGCCTCGGTCATGTCCCTCAACCCATACCACCTACCCCAGGACCCTGTATCCCAGAGCTCACTCACTGGACGTAGAACTCGGCACTGGCACGGCCTGCACTGGTCTCATTGCGTGCGATGCCCAGTAACAGCGGTTGGCTCAGGGTGAGCAGTGGCAGGTTCACCTGGGGCCAGGTCCCACCTGTCAGTGCTTGCTGCCCACAGCCCTGCCCCTCTCCGTGGAGACACACATGCATTGCCCTTGTGTAGTATTTTACAGATGGGAAAACCAGACCAGAGATTAAATAATTTGCCCAGAGTCCCCAAGGAAAACGGATCAATCAGCTTCCAGTTACTTCTCTTTTCAGCAACCCTGGGTGGCGTAGGCAAGACCTTTACAGTGTTCCCATGGTAAAGAGAAAGAACTTGAGGGGCACAGAAATGAGGGCTAGGATTCCACTCCAGCGCGCCCAACTGCAGAGCCAAGTTCCTCCCTCAACGTCTCATGCCTGCAGACCCTCCCACCAGCCCAGATCCAGGTTGATTCTGGCATGTTCTACCACCTCCCTCCCAGCCCCCCACCCCATCCTGGCCACCCTCACTCACCTCATCCCTTATCTCCTGGAGGACACTGGAGAAGACCTCACGCACCACCAGCTCCCCCGGGAGATCCTTGTGCAGGGGGACCTTGTCACCAGGGCACAGGGCCTGGGAGAGGTGAGGCTCAGCTCCTGCCCCCACGGCTTCCAGCCCTGCCTCCCCCGATACTCCCGGCCTGTCTGTGTACGGTGTAAGAGTGCTGGTGGCCCCTGACCCAGGCCCTCCTTTTCCAGGTGGGCAACCAGAGTCCTGCTGGGTCCTAGCCCCCATCCCCTCGCTCCTCACAGATCTGGGGAAGGGTCCGTGAGGAGGCTGAGGGGGGCCTTGAGCAGAGACCTTCACAAGTACCAGGCCACCTCCTCCTCTGAGGAATGAGGAAACAACGCGGAGCTGTCTGGGTCTTGGTGCCTTTGCACCCAGCCTGGCATCTCACCTGAGGCTCAGGGTGCCCACCAGGCACGTCCACCAGCCCAGGGGCTTCGGCCACCCTCTGAGAGCGGCGCAGGAAGACGAGAAAGTCATCGGCGGTGGCCAGGGCGGCACCCACCCCCAGGGGGTCTGCCAGGTAGGCTTGCTTGTTACCCCAGTCGGCAGCCCCCTGCTGCCGCAGCCAGGCAGCTGAGCTGGCCCAGTTGGTGCCCAGGAAGTCTCGGTAGGAAGTCAGGCCCAGGTGCAGGAGCAGCTGTGGCCCCTGCGAGCCAGCGGGCGCCAGAGACGCAGAGTGCAGGCGGAACTTGGGAGCGTCAAACAGCCAGGGCTGGGCCTGGAGCCGGCTCTCCCAGGCAGCAGCGATGGCTCTGTCCCCTCCTGGCAATGGGCGACGGTCGTAGGCCGGGCTCAGCTCAGCCCGAACTTGATCCTCGGGCAGCCCGCCCGGGGGGCACTGCAGCAGCAGAGACACCTCGGGGTCCATGGTCTGGACAGGGCAGCTCCGGGTAAGGTCACAGTTTGCACCCCCCTGGGCAGTAAAGTGTCTTCTCATCCAGCAGGCGCCCGAGACTCCAGCTGCCAGACGTCCCAGGGACTCCCGGGCACCCCTACCACCCGAGGCCCTGAGTCCAGTCCCCCCTAATGTCCACGTCTCCCAAACCCAGGGGTCAGGGACCCTCCTAGGGTGCAGAAGCTCCAGCCTCCAGCGGGTACTCACTACCACTTCGGCCCGCAGACCCCGCTCCTTTCCCCCGAGTGGAAGTGCCCGCCCCTCCTGCCCTGGCTTCTCATTGGCCAGCTTCGGGGCTCGGAGCCCGCGGTGCGGCCGCTCCGCCTGAGGAGTCGGTGAGCTCGCTCGTCCGTCTGGCTCTCCCGCATCTTCCGCCCCGGGACCCGGGACCCGGGATCCAGGACGCCGGCCCCACCTCCTTGGGCCCGAGCCTGACCCGCGAGCCCGGAGCGCGGGGCTCGGCTCACCTGGGCCCCGTGGCTGACAGTGTGACCTGGGCAGGTCTTGCCTGCTGGGCCTCGGTGTCCTGTCTGCACCAGGGGTTTGGGTGGAACGGGAATCAATGCGCTGAATATGCCCCCGTCCCAGCTCTCCCGTCCTGAGGCTGTGGCTTTCCGGGCGAGTTGGAGTCATGCGAGGTCCTTAACAGTCCCCACTTGCCACTGCGCCCCCAGGTTTGGGCCATGAACTCTGGGGAGAGGAAGCTGGAAGCAGCAGGGCCCAGAGGCAGAAGGGCTCGCAGACCCCGGGAACAGGTGCGCCCCTGCCACCCTCACTCCCCATGCCCGGTGGAAGGGGCGGTAAGGGATCCGAGCCCTGGCTCCCTGGGAAATGCCGGTGGGGGGTCTGGGGGTCGGGTGGGGTGGTGGTGGTGGTGTCATACTGTTCTCTGGAGAGCATGGGGACTCCTCTCCCTCTGGTCTCCCCCTGGGGCAGGCAGGGCACTCAGAGTTCCGGGTGGGCAGCAGGACAGGCTCGCCACGGGGACCAGGAGCCACCTCTGAACTCTTACAGGACCGCGACGTGCAGCTGTCCAAGGCTCTGTCCTATGCCCTGCGCCACGGGGCCCTGAAGCTGGGGCTGCCCATGGGGGCCGGTAAGTGAGGGTCTGGGAGGCTGCGGTAGAGAGGGCTCCAGCGCAGGGAGCAGGGCCAGCCTGCCTGTGACTGCTCTCCCCCAGGGCTCCCTCCACAGCCCCATAGGGCAGGGCACACAGGCCGCACCCCTCCATTTACCGGGAAGACCCTGAGCCAGTATCATTTCTGGGGCAAACCTGGGGAGGAGCCTCTCTTAGGCCAGGCCTGCGACCCAAAAACATCCCAAAGGTGGGCACAGGGTGGGGGGATGGCGGGGCAAGTGAGGCTTATTGGGTACCACTTTGAGTCAAGTACTGTGCTAAAGGAGTCACTTTATCTTTTTTAAAAAAAATATTTTTATTGATTTCAGAGAGGAAGGGAGAGGAAGAGAGAGATAGAAACATCAATGATGAGAGAGAATCATGGATCGGCTGCCTCCTGCACATCCCGCACTGGGGATCGAGCCCGCAACCCAAGTATGTCCCTTGACTGGAATTGAACCCAGGACCCTTCAGTCCGCAGGCCGGCGCTCTATCCACTGAGCCACACCAGCCAGGACAGGGTCACTTTATCTTTGTGACCCTCTATGAGGCAGATGCTCTTCCCTTGAACCCTTGTGATCCCCAAGCCCAGGCTCTGCTCTGGTTGTGTCTCCCCTGTGAGCTCTGGCTCAGGCCCGAGCAAGTTCAACTCCTGAGCTCCCCGTCTGCCCGCAGGCGGCTTTGTGCCCCTGGGAGCCCTCCTTCAGCTGCCCCAGTTCCGCAGCTTCTCAGCGGAAGATGTGCAGCGTGTGGTGGACACCAATGGGAAGCAGCGGTTCGCCCTGCAGCCAGGGGACCCCAGCACCGGCCCTCTCATCCGGGCCAATCAGGGTCACTCCCTGCAGGTGGGGCTAACGGGACACGTGGAGAGCCAGGTGGGACCCCTGCCTGTGAGGGGGTCTCACTGCTGGCCATCCCCCCGCCCGTGCCAGGTCCCTGAGTTGGAGCTGATGCCCCTGGAGACCCCGCGGGACCTGCCCCCGATGCTGGTCCATGGCACATTCTGGCAGCACTGGCCCTCCATCCGGCTCAAGGGCCTGTCCTGCCGCGGAAGGACTCACATCCACTTGGCCACAGGACTGCCTGGGGACGCTGGTGTCATCAGTGGTCAGTTTCCCCGCCCCCAGCTCTCCCACCCACTCTCTCCTCCCAGGTCCCTCCAGAGGTCCAAAGCCACCCCATACCCTGTATGCCGCAGTACCCCCTTTTCCTCACTGAGTCCAGGACCCCAGCCTGCCCGTGTTTGATAACTGCAACCCCAGATGCCCCAGGCCCCAGCTCCAGTTGTCCCTACAGGCATGCGGCCAAACTGCCAAGTGGCCGTGTTCATCAATGGGCCCCTGGCCCTGGCAGGTGAGTGTGGATGTAGCAGGGCTGCCCTAGGCCTTCAGAGAGGGCCTGAGTCACAGCTCTGGCTCTGTCTGCAGATGGAATTTCCTTCTTCCGCTCTGTGAACGGGGTGATCCTGACTCCCGGAAACGCTGATGGCTTCCTGCTTCCCAAGTACTTCAAGGAGGCCCTGCAGCTACGGCCTACCCGTGAGAACCTCCACGCCACCCTGTTCTTTGTGTCTGAAGCCTGTGTCCTCTGCCAACCCCAGGCTGACTTAGGTCTCCCTTTCTCTAACCAAGTCCTCTTGATCTCAGGAAAACCCCTCTCCTTGGCTGGTGATGAAGAGACAGAGTGTCAGAGTGGCCCCCAGCACAGCTCCAGAGGAAGAAGGATGAGCCAACAATAAAATATTTATTAAAAAAGGAAATGTAAAAAGATAAAAGAAAATCCTCCAGTTTGAAACCATCAGTTATTATCCTGTGGTTATAGCTAGCCTTCCTGTGGGCTCAGGGACTACAAGTAGGCCAGGGGTGCTGCTCCCGGCCACTCAGACGAGGGAAGGGTGGTGCTGCAGAGCTCAGGACCGCCCTCCCCAGCTGGGGGGATGCAGAGTCTGGCCCAGCCGTGTCCCTGGTCTGCACAAAGCCAGTGACAGTGCGGATGTGCCCAGCTCGGTACGTGGAGAGGGTGTGGGCAGTGAGTCCCAGCGAGTGTGGGCTTAGCAGTGGCCATGGCAGTGGTGAGTGGTAGAGGGCAGTAAGACGGGCCTCAGAAGGCCTCGTGGCCGCCTGTGAGCTGCAGGAAGAGGTCCTCGTCCAGCTCCTCCCCTCGGGCCCGCTCCCGCGTTGACAGGAAAATGTAGCCCCCTATGTACTCGTGCACAATGCGGCAGCTGGCAGACACGCAGCTGAAAGCCACGTTGATGTGTTCGTCAAACTCGATGGCCACCTGCAGGGCGGGCAGTCGGAGGGGCTGGCGGGGTGGGATAGGGAGCACCCGGCCCTGCCCGCTGGGTCTGGCCTGGCCCCTCCCCCCGTACCCTCACGCGGGCCCACCTGCCGGATGTCCCAGTTGACATTCCACTGGCGCATGTTGCTGAAGCGCCAGGTCTTGACCACGTCGCCCACGGCCAGGTCGATGCGGATCAGTCGGTTGTTGGCAATGCCCAGGATCTCATCTTTCCTGCTGCCCTTGAACCTGGTCCCCAGGAGGACAGATGTGAGCAAGGCACCCCCCCCCCCCCCCCCCGCGGCCCCGCGCCCGCCCAGACAGCCTGGTGCCGTGCTTAGGAGTGGGTTGTGCAAGGAAGTCATTTAGGTTCTCTGGGCCTCAAGTTCCTCTTCTGGAAAGTGGGAGTTAACCAATGCAATAATTATAATAACGTTTAGCAGCGTCAGCAAATACTCTATGCCTTTAAATAACTTTTTTTGCCCGGCTGGCAGGGCTCAGTGGTTGAGCTTCTAACTATGAACCAGGAAGTCACAGTTCGATTTTCAGTCAGGGCATATACCCAGTAGGAGGCGTGCAGGAGGCAGCCGATCAATGATTTTCTCTCATCATTGAGAAAATTTTCTCTCCCTCTCCTCCCTTACTCTCTGAAATCAATAAAAAATATTAATTTACATGAGTAACTTTTTTGTATCATCTGTTGCCTCGATCATATCTTCGCAGGCTTGGAAATGGGCAGGGGCACTCCCTGTCCCGGCAGCCACGCTGGCCCCGTCCCACAGACCAGCTCCCAGCAGTCGGGAGAGGGAAGGGTCCGCGGCAGAGCCGGGACGGAGCTGGTCTCCTGTTCTCCTGGCCTGCTCTCTCTCTGTGTTTGCTGTGGGGGTGCAGGATGGGTGGGGCACAGGGGGTGCCCTCAGTCAGCTCTGCCCACAGAGACCAGGAAGGGAGGTTCAGGGTGAGGGTGGAGAGGACCAGCTGGGGCTCTTACTTGACTATGAAGTAGGAGATACCGAAGTCAGGCAGGGACTGCCAGGCCTGGATGAAGCGCAGCTGGGCCTCGGACAGGGGGAGCTGGGCCACGTTCTGGTGGGCTTCCAGGATCCGGGGGGTGAGCTGTGGGGCCACATTGGTGAGGGGCATCCAACGTCCCCGCGGCCCCCTGGCTGCCCCCACCAGCTGAGCTAGGGCAGGGGCAGTGCCCACTGTGCGCCCCAGAGTGCACCCTCTCACCACTCATCACCTATGAGCTGAGCCAGGCCCGGAGGTGGACGTGGGCAGCTGGACCGTGCCCCCCCCCTCCTCTGGGAGGGGACCAGCGCACTGTCTCAGGGACGCGGGGGGAGAGGAATGAGTGAGCACATGGCTTTGCAGGGGAAAGCTCGGTGGAGGTCCCGGGGCCCAAGGTGGCCAGGTAAACGCTGTGGCCATTCCCACCACCCACGCCCTCTGGCACCTGTTTGGCCTTGAACTTGCGCTGGAAGCGGGGGGCGACCAGGCCGTACGGGTTGAGGCCCTCCGCGGAGGCGTCCGGGCCCTGGGGCTGGCTGCCCGGGCCCCCGGTGCCCGCCCGCTGCAGGCTGAGGAAGGCCAGGATGCCCTGCACCTCGCTGGCGTAGCTGCTGTCCGCCATGGTGCGGCCCTTGGACGCCAGGCGGCAGCCGGCCATCCAGCGGGCGTACTGCTGCTCCTGGGGGGGGAGGGGCAGGTCAGGGCCTGGCCGGGCTCTGGGTCAGCCCGCTGCCCCCTCCCGCCTCCGCCCGGCCCGGGCCCTGCGGCCTCACATCCTGGCACCGCAGGTAGAGCTCACTCATGCCCTCAGGCGAGGGCACCAGGAGTTTGATGCAGAATTTCTGGCCGGAGACGTTGACATCCGGGACCACCTCACAGCCTGGGGGGAGAAGGGCCGGGTTAGAAGGCCGGAGAGGGGACCCGGCCGGAGAGGCCCCGGGGCCAGTGCCAGCGGCGCAGCGGCCTGCGCACAGGGCGTCCTCCCTGGCGCTCGGAGGAACGGGGATGCACCCCCGGCCAGCCCCTCACTCGCCCTTGAGGTTGAGCTGCTGAATGGGGTCCCCCGGGGCTTCGTCCTGGCTCTTGTAGTAGGACAGCGTGGTCTCCTTGAACACCACCCAGTGCTGGCGGTACCCTTTCAGGGTCAGCTTCCGGGGCCTGGGGGGAGGCGGGGTCAGAGGCCACCTTCCTCCTCTCTCCCCGCTGCCCCCCCCCGCACGCCCCCCCCGCGGGGCTGCCAACTCTGCCCCCCACTCACCGCAAGATGCGGAGATGGTCCTTCAGCTCCGGGATGGCGGTGAGGCTGTCCTGGGGAGGAGAGGAGTCAGCGGGCCTGGCTCCGGCCTGACCCTGACCCGCCCTGACCGAGCCCCTCTCACCAGCACATCCGTGCGCGCCGAGCCCTCCAGCTTCACCTCCAGGTTGCTCAGGGCTGCGTCGAGGTCGTCCAGCCCCGGGTCCGCGCCCGCGGGCTCACTCACCTCCCCGCTCTGCGACAGCTTGTTGATGTGGTACTGGGTGGGGCGCATGGCCAGGGCGGGCTCAATGGGCAGCCCATCCGCCCAGCCCGGCCCTGAGCTGGGCTTCCCTGGAGATGGGGCCCCCACCTGGAGGACCCTTTCTGCCCCGGGCCTGGCCTGCACCCCTGCCACCCCGGGCCCCGGCCACCTGGCACCTGCAGGGCTGCGAACACCATCATCTCCTCCTCGGTGCAGTCAATCTCCTCCAGCAGCAGGTCCCACCGCGCCTGCTCGTACAGCTGGGTCAGCCGCACCGGGTCTGTCTGCAGTCGTGGGGGGAGGAGGGGGTTGGTCAGGTGTCAAGTGCCCTGAGCACCCTGGGCCCAGCCCCTGGAGCCTCAGCCCTCAGCCCTGCCCTCGGTGCTGTGGCAGCTCGCTGAGCAGCCCCACATGGGCAGACGATCCCAACCCAGCCTCACAGCCTGCCTGCCCCATCAGCCCAGGTGACTGGCACCTTTCCCCCTCGGAACTTTTGCTGAGGGCAGAAGGGGGACAGAGTAAACCAATCAATAAATAGGTAAAGTGATCCAAGAGTGTGATAAGAGCTATAAACAAAACAGCTGCCAAAAAAAGAAAAGAAAAGAAAAGAAAACAGCTGCCAAGGGTTGGCTCAGTCATGCCCCCATTGGGAGGTGTGCAAGAGGCAGCTGATCAATGTTTCTCATTGATGTTTCTTTCTCTCTCCCTCTCCCTGCCCCTCTCTCTAAAAAATAAATAAAAAGATGTTAATTGTACAAGAAATACAAATCAAAGTATATTAAAATTAGGAACTTTACCAAAATAAGCCATTAATGTGCTCGCTTTGGCAGCACATATATAAAATTAACCATTAGGAGAATGAAAAGGCAAAGCTCAGAGTGGAAAAATATATTCACATTGATCTGACAAGGTGCTCATATACCAAATACGTACAGAACTACAAAGCAGTATGAAAAAGACAGGGAAGTCAACATAAAAATTGGGGGAAAACTTGAACAGAAACTTCACAGAAGAGGATTTCCAAGTGGCTAAGGGCCAAATGAAAAAGGCTCAGCTTGCTTAGTCCTCAGGGAAATGTAAATTAAAGCCACATCAAAAGCGGGTCCCTGGTTGTTTGGGATCAGGTGTGGGAGGAGGAATGGTTACAAGTGGGCACTAGAGAACCTTGTGGGTGATGGAAATGTTCTAAAATTGGACTGTGGTGACAGTTACTAAAAATAACCAAACTGAATGCTTACAATGGGTGCCTTTTATGGTATGTGAATCATATCTCAGTAAAGCTGTTTTAAAAACATATAAATAA
Source organism: Myotis myotis (assembly GCF_014108235.1). NCBI lineage: Eukaryota > Metazoa > Chordata > Mammalia > Chiroptera > Vespertilionidae > Myotis > Myotis myotis. The sequence goes on from NW_023416314.1 coordinate 79,727,779, forward strand.
GAACCAAGATGAGGGACCTTTACGCACCTACCAGAATGGCCACAGTGGAGAAGACGGGAAATGCCACGGCTGGTGAGGCTGTGGAACCACCCCGCTGCGGGGTGTCAGTTGGTACAACCACTTTGGAAAGCTGTTTACCTACCACAGTGTCTGCCCTGGGACCCAGCAATTCCGCTCTGGGTATGCGCCCTACAGAAATGTGTACCTGGCCCTGGCTGGGTAGCTCAGTGGGTTAGAGCATCGTCCCCATACACCAAGGTTGCAGGTTCAATCCCCAGTCAGGGCTCATACAAGAGGCAACCAATGAATGCATCAATAACTGGAATAACAATTCCCTCTCTCTAAAATCAATCAATATATAACTTAAAAAAAAAGTTAACTTCCCCATTTCTTAAAGAAAAGAAATGTGTACCTATTTCACCAAAAGACATATGAAATGTCATAGCATTCGTGTTCTTTTTTTTTTTAATGTATTTTTTTTATTGGTTTCAGAGAGGAAGGGAGAGGGAGACAGAAACATCAATGATGAGACAGAGTCATTGATTGGCTGCCTCCTGCACGCCCCCTACTGGGGATCAAGCCCACAACCCAGGCCTGGGCCCTTGACCAGAATCAAACTGGGGGCCCTTCAGTCTGCAGGCTGACGCTCTAGCCACTGAGCCAAACCAGCTAAAGCTGTTGCTGTTTTACAAACCTACCAGGACTATTTAACTCTTTAAGCCATCTATATTACTTTAACAAAAATTTAATTAAAAAGATACACAAAAAGAACAACGAAGACCAAATGGATTTTAGATATTAGGCAACAGACCACATGGAGCAGCGATCCCTGAACAGGGTAAAAGGTGACTCCCACGATCGCCCCACCCGACGTCCTGGGAAGTTTCTAGGCTGCGGCACGGGGAGGAGGCCCCACACGCAGCTCAGCATCACCCCTGAGCGAGGAGACGTAGCTGAGAACCAGGGAGTCCGAGGCAGCCAGAGTCACAGGACAGAGGACCGGAGAGGGGACAGAGCCTGCACTGAGAGAGCCTGGGGGTCAGCAGGGGCTCCTCTGGAGTCCTGAGCTGAGAACGGATGAGAGTGTGTGTGTAAGGCCATGACCCGCGGCTGGGGGGGCACATCCACATTCCTAACGGCCAGGCGGAGGACTCGCGTCATCCATGGCGCGTCAGATGCTCCTTTGTGGGGAAGTTAGCCCTGGATTAAAGGCTGCTCTGGTCCTGTCATTAATAGTCAAGCCTTGGAAGGACCAAACTGCTCCCAAACATCTTCACTTCCTCCCCAAACGAATTGTATGAATATTGAGAGGGCTGCCCTGGCTGGTTTGGCTCACAGGCGATGAGATGTTCGAACATGGATTGTGATGGTCGCACAACTCTGAATAGACTGAAAGCCATTGGCCTGTACACTTCAAATGGACAAGTTATATGATATATAAGAGTTATTTCTCAGTGCAGCCTCGTCATCACCACGGCAACAAGTCTGACCATGTAGTGTGGGCTTTGGCATGTGGAGAAGTGAAAGGCGATACCAGGAGGGAAAGGGAAGTTATCCTGGTGTGAGGTTCTCAGACTCCGTGTGAAGCAGTAATATTTCTAGATGGCAATAGTATATGTGTGCTAGTCTCGGCCGGGATGGCTCAGTGGACAGAGCCTTGGCCTTCGGACTGAAGGGTCCCGGGTTCGATTCTGGTCAAGGGCACAGGCCTGGGTTGTAGGCTCGATCCCCAGCGTGGGGCGTGCAGGAGGCAGCTGATCAATGATTCTCTCTCATCATTGATGTTTCTACCTCTCTCTCCCTTTCCCTTCCTCTCTGAAATCAATAAAAATATTTTAAAAAATAGTATCTGTGTGATAACCCCTAAAACAATGGCTGGAAAAAAAAGCATAGCTAATAAGCTACTATAATAGAGATAAAATGGAATATGAAAATTACTCAATGCAAGAGGGTGGGAGAGGCAAGAGAAGGAGATAAGCAAGTCCCCAGGGCGGAAGGGGCTGGGAGAGAGGCGGTGGTGAGGCTGAGGAACTGGGTGGGGGGAGGGTGGGAGAGGGGCATTGAGGTCACAGTGGGCAGGGCCAGATCCGGCTGGGCCTCGGGGGAATGGCAGCTGGGACCAGAGGCAGCCACAACAGCCTTTGGCCGGTCCAGGCGCGAGGTGACCTAGCCTGTGTTGGCAAGTTCATTCCTGAGCTGTGTGGAGGTGGGAGGCCCTGGGAGGCCCGGAGAGAGTGGCGGCTGGACAAAGAGACAAGAGAAGAGCGGGGGGCTTGGGCTTCAGTTCGAGGGAGGATCAGCAGGACACCTGAGGGACGGGGGGGGGGGGGGGGGGGGGACCCAGAGTCCCGCTGCCCGCAGGGCCGGAGGGGCTTATGCAGGTACCTGAGCAGAGGTGGCCACTTGGACACGCGAGTCTAGAGCTCGGGGGAGAGAAGTGGGGTGGCTATAAAGAGCACGCAGATGACACTTAAATCCCTAAGACTGGGGATTCCTGGGAGAAGGGGTGAGAGGAGGAGGCAGGGATGGAGCCGGGGGCTCACCAACTCCCAGCGGCCGTGGAGGAGGGAAGGGTGGCTGAGGAGCCGGCAGGGCAGCGGGAGACACGGTGCTTGGGGGTCATGAGTGGTTGAGAAACACGTGGGCAGGAAGTGAGCAGCGGACAGACAGACAGACAGACGAGGCAGGTCGCCTCAGCAGGTGCTCTCCCGGGCGGAGGGGACGAGGAGAGACACCAGGACAGATTTGGACGAGGAGAAGGGGACCAGCGAGCACCCAGGAAAGGCGGGGAGCCAGGAGACAGGATTCCGGGGAGAAGGGACACGAAACCCCAAGGCTCTGCAGACAGCGGCCCTGGTTAGAAGTTCTTCAGTGATGGGGACAGAGAAGTGGGTGGAGGGAGTGCCTGTGGGCCTTGCAGAGGGACGCATGGCGCCTGGGGGTGGCCAGTGGCGACAGGAGGACAGGAGCGGGGAGGAGACAGACGCACTGGCACGGCCGCAGCGCCGCCTCCTCCAGGAGGCCTTCCCGGAGCCCGAGCAGGCTTCCCAGGTGCACACACCACTGTCTACACCAGTGATGGCGAACCTATGACACGCGAACTCATTTCTTTGGTTGATTTTTCTTTGTTAAATGGCATTTAAATATATAAAATAAATGTCAAAAATATAAGTCTTTGTTTTACTATGGTTGCAAATATCAAAAAATTTCTATATGTGACACGGCCCCAGAGTTAAGTTAGGGTTTTTCAAAATGCTGACACGCCGAGCTCAAAAGGTTCGCCATCACTGGTCTACACGGATGTGGGGTCATTATCTCCCCGATGCCCTCGCGTCCGCCCAGGCCCAGAGTTCATGAACGGGTGTGGATGGACAAATGGACAGAGAGACAGACGCTGACAAGTCTCTGAGACCCCTGACCCTAGGTCCCAGGTCTCACTGACCCGGCCCCCCTCCCCCGGCCCGGCCCACCTTGGGATCCAAGTCGAAGAAGCTGTAGTACTTGAAGCGCAGCCAGAGCGTGTCCCCGGCCTTGATGCCCTGCTGCATGAGGCACCGCGACGAGTCCAGCCACCTGGCGGCGAGGCAGGGGTCAGGGCTGAGCCGGACAGCACTGGGGCGGGTGGGGGCTGGGCAGGGGCTTGGGGGCGAGCACACACATATAGGAAAGGCCTGGGAACAGGAGGCATGGATCTGGGGTGAGCAGGACACAGAGGGTGGGAGCCCGGGGAGCGGGGCACCTGCTGTGCAGCTGGGTCTTGTCCAGCAGGGAGCTGGGCCGAGGCAGGCGCTGCAGCAGGAGGGGGTCGGGCGGCGGCTGAGGCCGGCTCAGCATGTGGTAGCAGGCCTCCGTCTGGGCGCTGTCGGAGAAGTGGGCTGGCATCCCCCGGAACAACGCAGGTGCCATGCCTGGAGGGCAGGGCAGGCGGGGGTCAACCAGGCCTGCCCCACTCCCCCCCCACCCCCCCCACCCCCCGGTCCTGGCCTCCTGGGCCCGCCCCCTGCACCCTGCCCCTGGCCCCCCCAGGCGGTGCTCACCCCCTGCCAGGACGACCTTGGTCAAGTCATAGACCTCCTCCTCCGGCTCCTTCTCCTTCTTCTTCTTCTCCTTCCTCTCAGGAGCCCGGAGCAGGGACAGCTCTTCAGGGTGCCGGATGCCTGCGGGAGCTGGGGCCTCAGCGGGGACCGGCCCCCCCCATGGCCTCCTGCCCCTTCCCCACATGGGCACTTTGGGGCAGGCCAGCCCTGCAGGCAGGATGGGGACCAGGGTGGCAAGGATAACATGACAGTAGCTGGGCCTGTAAAGGGAGGGGACCAGCCCCCCTGCAGGACCCTTGCAGGGGGACAGGGCAGGGGGTGGGGGAGACTCACTGAGGAGGCGGCAGATGGCGGCCACAGCCTGGAAGAGGGGCTGGGAGAAGCTGGCTCGGAGGCGCAGAGCTCGGCGATTGGGCAGCCGCAGGAGGATGGGCCGGTGCTGGGGCCCGAAGAAGAGGCGGGCGTCGGCCAGGATGCCGTACTTATCCAGCGTCCAGTGGGTCTGCAGCAGCCACTGCTTCTTCTGCTCCCACCAGATGGCGTGGTCCGACCAGTCCTGCTTGCGATCTGCGGCCCGGGAAGCAGGGGCGGGTGAATATCAGCCTGGAAGGCCTCCCCCAGCGCTGGGCACAGCCTGGGATTCAGAGGCCTGAGGCGATGTGCCCTCTCCTGCCCAGGCCCAGGGCAGGGCCAGGCTGTCAGTCCCACCTCCACAGCCCGCCCTCCTGTCCGTCCTCAGTGCCGACCACCACAGGAGGCTGGCCCCCTGCCTCCGCTCACCCCCACCCGAGGGACCTGCCAAACGTCAGCCCTTGCCCGACAGTCCCTTGTGTGGTGCCTCCGCCTCCAGGAGAGTCCTGCGGCCGTATGACGGCCTGTAGCGCCCCAGGAGTCCCCCCCATCCCGGCCCCCCAGCCTAGGTGCCCAGGTCAGAGCGCTCCTGCCTGACCTCGGCTGGCCTCCCTCCTCCCTGCTGGGGCCCCTCTCGGGACTCAGGACGGGGCTTCTCCTGTGAGCCCCCTGCCAGGCGGGGGGCAACCTCTCCTGGCCCAGGCCCCACGCTGGCTCCCGTGCTACCCCGCACTCAGCAGCCGCCACGCTCCAGGAGGCCAGGGGCTGGCGCGGCCCCGCTCAGTGGAGCCGAGGAGTGTCTGAGGCCCTAGGGCCAGTGGTCGGCAAACTCATTAGTCAACAGAGCCAAATATCAACAGAACAACAACTGAAATTTCTTTTGAGAGCCAAATTTTTTAAACTGTATAGGTAGATACATTGTTATTAACTTAATTAGGGTACTCCTAAGCTGGCCTTTGCTAAAAACGTCCTCAATCTGATTGAGGTACATTCACTGAGGTCGACCCCTTCCAACTCTCCCATCCACACTCATCTCGTATACTTGTTTCAGATAGACGAGTGTGGATGGGAGAGCTGGAAGGGGTCGACCTCAGCGAACGTACCTCAAAACAATGTACCTCCCCTGCGTTGCGTCTCCCGTCGACCGACCGACCGACTGACCGACAACCCCCACTTCTTCTAACGCCACTTCTTCTAACGCCACTTTTTCAAAATAGACTTGCCCAGCCCGAAAACCGACTTCTGCGCATGGCCACGAAGTTTCAATCGCACCGTATGTGCGCGCCCGCACGTGGTATTTTGTGGAAGAGCCACACTCAAGGGGCCAAAGAGCTGCACGTGGCTGTTTGCCGACCACTGCCCTAGGGGATGAGCAGGGACAGGAGGGTGAGCACAATGTCCCCATTTCAAGGACGGAGCTGAAGGACTGCCTCAGAGGGCCCTGCAGTGGGTGGAGGAGTGGCTTCCGTCTGTCTGTCTCCCTGTGTAGGCCTCTAGCTTTGCCATGTGCTGTGCCTGGAGGCCAATCAAGTCTTCACTGCTCAGCCCTGGCTCCCCCCACCCTGCCTGCTGCCGGCTCCTGAGGGACCCCCTGTTCCCAACTTTTGCTTCCATAGCCTCCTTGGGCCCTGCCTTCGGGAAGCGCCCTCACACCTCAGCCTTTTGGCCGAGCTGTCCTGGGGCCCTGGCCTGTCCTGCTGACCTCCTTCCCAGGAGGCACGTGGTCGGTTGGCTGGGTCTGAGGAGGCCCACGCACCCCGCCCGCAGGCCACATGGCCCCCGGCTGGGCGATCACAGGCCTGCCGTCCAGCCCTGGCTATCGGGGTGTGCCTACTGCCCTCCAGGAAGGGCAGTGCGCACCCCAGCAGGGAAAGGTGATGGATGTCACTGCCCTGCTCCTTTCAATGGCTGAGACCACAGACTGCTCTGCTGCAACTTCCTGTGGGGGCAGGGCCTTCCCACCCAGGCTGCGCCCGTCACCAGCCTGTGAGGGCTTCCGCCTGGGGAGGAGGTGTGGGAGCGGAGCCCGCGGGCTCCCTCTGACTCCCCAGGGTGACCCTCCCTCAGCCCAGGCGAGGCCCCTGGAAGTGGAGGAATGGAGGATGTGGCCAGGCCTGCTCCTTGGGGACTTAGCAGAACCAGCTGGAGTGGGAGAGAGCGAGGGAGGGAGGGAAGACAGTGGGAGAGGGGAAGTGGGGGAAATGTCTTTTTTGGAACCAAATGATTAAGCTGGTGCCTGAGTCACGGTGACACCGTTATCTGTCGAGGGCTGTGCAGCGGGGACGCAGGGGAGCCACCCACGGTGCTGAGGTCAGCACAGGGTGGGCACTCACTGATCTCCTCCACGATCTTGAGGAGCACCCCGCCGATGTGCGACTCCCCCGTGACCCGGAGGGTGACCGACTCAGCCTCGGGATCCTCCTCTCCCACAAACACCCGCAGCTCCCAGGACGAGTCGATGTAGTCCCCGGTGGCCGTCTTCATGCCCGCCATGGCTGCGGTGGCTCTACAGCGGGTGGGGAGGAAGCAAAGTGGGCAAGGCGCTGGGTCTGGTAGGCTGCCTGGGTTCAAGTTGAAGAGGCCCCACGTTGCCCTGGACAGGTGTGTGTGTGTGTGTGTGTGTGTGTGTAACCCGCAGGCCAGTACACCACGGCAACAGCGAGACACGGAGTGCTGAGTTGTTCCAGGCAAACCTCAGACCTTCTCGTCATCACCATGGTTAAGCTGCAAGGACCCTCGGAGACCATGTTGTCCAACCCACTCCCATCTTACAGATGGGAAGATTGAGGCCCAGTAAAGAGTAAGAGGGGGCTCACTCAAGAGCACCCCACTTAATGGCAGAGCTGGCACAACCTCTATCTGCTTTCCCAGTTCACACTCACCCCAAGCCCACACGGGCAAGCTGCCACCCTGGAGATGGTTGTAAACCCAGGTCAGAGAATAATTCCAATCCTGGCCCGAAGGTGAGATCCGAACATCCCAGCCCAGCCCGCCACTCTAGGAAAGTGCGGGCTGCGGCCTGGAGAAGGCCATGGGCCGGGGGCTGGGGAGGAGGGCGGGGAGGAGAGGGGCCCATCTTACCTTGCCTGCAAGAGGCTGGGGCTGCAGGCGGAGCGTTGGAGTGTGAGCCAGCCCTGGCCTCAGCCCGCACACCTGCAGACGACTGGGTGCCTCCTTCCCCTCCGCTTTCTCTTTGGAGCTTCCTTCAGAGGGCAGCCCTGGCCTCTTAGGCAGGGCGGGCTCAGCCCCTCCCCAGGGCGGGCTGGTGGCTCTGGGTTCAGGAAGCAAACTGTCAGCCACTGCTGAGGGCTACAGGGTGGCCCCGCCTTGGCTCCGAGTGAGCACAGGAAGCGAGCGAGGAGTGAGGCTGGTCGACCCAACGCCACAAAAGGGTCCCCTCGCGGGGAGGGTTGCTCCGTTCAAGAGAAGCCATCAATTTGTGCTCATGGCCAGGCCCCTGTTGGAAGGGCCCCAGCTTGTCCTGCCTGCAAGGGGCTGGGGCTGCAGGTGGGGGGTTGGAGTGTGAGCCAGTCCTGGCCTCAGCCCGAACACCTGCCGGCGACTGGGTGCCTCCTTCTCCACCCCCTTCTCTTTGGCGCTTCCTTCAGAGGGCAGCCGCCAGGGGGCGGGTGCCTTTGGGCCATGAAACACCACCGGATGCCAAGGAGAGGCATGGAAGTGAAAGGATTGGATCCAGGTTTAGGGCTTGGCGGGTCAAGTCAGCCCAAGACTCAATGTCCCTTATCACCACAAGGGCACTTGAAGAAGGCCTGGGGGAAAACAACGTCCATGTCTTTCCTGGCCCCAGTAAGGGCCTCTATTTCCAAACTTGTCCGTCAGAGCTGCTCTGGGAAACAGCTGAGCAGACTGGCCCATCATTCACAGCCTCCCTGCCCCAGGTGCTCCCCTCCCACCCCAGGTCCCGGAGGCTCACTCCCGTCAAGCTCCTCCCAAAGGTGACCTCAGGGTCCCTGTAGCCCCACCTCTTCCCGCCGGGCCTTGCACTGGGATGGGAGCTTTGGGAGAGCCGCGCGGTGCTGCTGGAACTTGGCCTTTCCAACTTAGGGCTGGAGGGAACTGAACCTGCAGAGACAGTAGCACCAAAGATGCAGACTCCCTGAGGACAGGCTTTCTGAGTTGCCACCCAGGTGGGGAGGGGCCTCGGGGACTCCCAGGGGAAAGCCATTTTATGCAAAGTCAAGGCAGCAGGAAGTACAGCCAGCTGCTGGCCTCAGCGGTTCCTAGCCCAGAAAGCTACTCTTGGAGCAAAAGAGGAAGTTTTACTCCTGCCCCAGAAGCAGTCTCAGTCCAAGAGTTTTAGAAATAGTCTGTTGTGACCATGGACAAGTGTAACTAAAACCTACTACTTTAAGCCCAGTTGAGATCAGTGAGCTATTTCTTAAAAATATATTTTTATTGATTTCAGAGAGGGAGAGGGAGAGCTAGAAACATCAATGATGAGAGAGAATCTTTGATTGGCTGCCTCCCGCACACCCCCTACTGGGAATCAAGCCCGCAACCTGGGCATGTGACCTGATCGGGAATTGAACTGGGACCTCCTGGTTTACAGGTTGATGCTCAACCAGAGCCACGCCAGCTGGACTCATCATGGATGTTTCTATCCCTCTCCCTTCTACTCTCTAAAGTCAATACAAACATAAAAAACCAAAACCTAAAACTAACATATAGCTTCTGACAGATCTGTTCTCCCCAAAACAAGTCCAAAGCGAGTCCTGCAATGGCGGTGGTTTCGGTCGCAGGTGGAACAGTGTTGTCTGAACCCGGCCAGAGTAGGGTTGACGCCAAGCTCCCTTTCAGCTGTTCACTGAGTGACAGCACCACCTAGTGACCACCTCGGCAAAGCCGCGGGACCAAGGCAAGCTCACACCGACCCACGTTAGAAAAAGGCCCTGGTCCTGTCATCAATTCGCACACCTCTCCCCATCCAGGTTGACGCCGGAGGACAGCCACTTAGACTTTTGTTTTTATTTAATGATTGATTTTTAGAGATGTTGATTTGTTGTTCCACTTATTTCATTCATTCATTGGTTCTATTTTTTTAAAAAAACATTTTTATTGATTTCAGAGAGGAAGAGGGAGAAACATCAATGATGAGAATCACTGATCGGCTGCCTCCTGCATGCCCCCTACTGGGGATTGAGCCCACAACCTGGGCACGTGATTTTGACTAGAATTGAACTTGGGGCCCTTCAGTCCGCAGACTGACACTATCCAGAGCCAAACCGGCCAGGGCTCATTGGTTGATTCTTGTATGTGCCCTGACCAAGGATCAAACTCGCCACCTCGGTCCATCAGGACAATGCTCTCACCAACCGAGCTGCCTGGCCAGGGCCCACCTGGAAGTCTTTTGGCAGAAAAATTACTCAAGGACATCACAAGGCATAACCACGCCTGACTGGCTTGTTTTATTGGAGAAGGGGACTCGGGGTTAACAATGTGAAGACAGTTGGGACCTGAGGTTGGGAAAAATACCCTCCCTTCCCCATTCATGCCCACTGCCCCAAATAAAAAATAACCAACTATGGGAGGGCAGCTGAGACAGCGACTGGGGACAGGGGACAGACATGGAACTCGAGGGCAGCGGAAGAGACCATGCATGTGCTGGGAGGTCCCAGAGGCAGCGGCTATAGAGTAACGTGGGTACAAGTCTCTGTATCTTCCGCACAGGTCTGTATAAATATATAGAGATAAGCTGTTTGCTTTCCCCCTTCTCTCCCTTCTGCTCCGTGCTGCTTGCTGCGGTCCCAGCTCCTCTTTCCACACGAGGACAGAGGGAAGAGGGATGATGAGCAAGTCATCACCGAATGGCGATCAGACCCACATCCATCAGCTTCTGGATCTTCTGTGCTATCACAGGATTCTTTAAGTGTCTAATGAGGAAGAGACAAAGCTTGAAATGAGACTTAACATAAGAGAAGCCTTACTTGTTCTTGGAGCAAGCCCTAGTGCACACCCCTTAGAAGGTATCGACCGGAGGTGGTTGAGGACAAGTTCTGGCAGGAGAACTGCAGAGGCCATCACTGTTATGCAGTCAGAACCTGGCCAGTCCCACTTTATGGGACAGCTTTAAATGGAGACCATTCTCCCAGCAAAATTGGTCTTTCCAATGAACTATTTAAGCTACCATGACTAACAAAAAGAGGAAGCCCTTCCAGTCCACCTTTAAACTGCCAACCTTTAAAATTTCAAGTAAGAATCACACAATAAATACTCCACCCAGGCTGATCCCACGCGTCCCCAACCTCACGCACGGCCACTGGTTTATCCTTCAAGGCCATCTCCCCAACTCCACTCACTCGCTAAGTGCCTGAGGGTCCTTCTGCATCTGTTCCAGGATGAGCCGCATGGCTGGGTCACTCATGATCTGCTGCACCTCAGGGTCGGCCATGGCCCGTCGCTTCACATCTTCGGGGCTGTCGTGGCGGTTGTACTGGGCCATCATACAGCGCTGGTAACCATCTGCTGCCTCCTGCGTCCCAGCAAAGCCAAAGGGGGAGGGTGTTGGCACAACCTGCCTCTGCCTCAGCAGGTAACTGAGAAGGGCTGACACATACCATCAGGCGAGAGGCAAGGATCAGTGAATGACCACGGAAAGACCCGAAGGAGAAGCGGGGGCAGGGGAGAGCTTCCTGGAAGCCAGAAGCAGCCCACCTTACAGTTGGAGTCCAGCTCTAGTGCCTTCTGGTAGACATCCATCGCTTTTGTGTAATCCTTCATTGCTTCTAGGGCAGCTGCTTTCCGTGTATAACCCTTGACTGCAGACAGAAATGGGAAAGGTGAGGCCTTACCCAAAATGCAGCTCCCAGGGCTGCTTCTCTCAGCCCTTCAAGAGCGCCAATGCCCCTCACGCCGTGATGCTAGCTGCTAAACATTACAGCTGCGAGGACACCCAGGCATGTTCTCGCCTTTCAATCTTTTACCAGGATAAAGGGATGGGAAGAGGCAGCATAAAGGCACTTACTGAAGGATGGCTCTAGCTGGATACATTCCTCACAGTCCTAGGAAGAAGAGGCAAAAGGAATTAGGCTCACTCCTTTCATGAGCTACTTTTAGGTAGACTGCTCCTTTGGAATGACAAACTGATCCATCACTCAGAGCCCTTACAAAGGATTCTACTTTTGCTTCTAGTGCTCCTGTCAATTCTGGCATCTGGGTGGATTTAACAGCAGCCACAGCAAAAGGAGGGCAGAGGAGTGAGTTAAGCAACACCACAAGGAACAACAAGTTCACATTAGGGACCATCCCATCCAAGTGGCCTGGACTTTTCAAAAGGCTGATGACTAAGCGTGCGCGCGTGTACACACACACACACACACACAAAAGCCCTGGCCATTTGGTTAGAATGTCAGCCATGCACCGAAGGGTCATGAGTTCGAGTCCCAGTCAAGGCCATGTATCTGGGTCGCAGGTTCACTCCCTGGTCCTGGTCGGGATATGTGTGGGAGGCAGCCAATCGATGTGTCTCTCTCACATCGCTATTTCTCTCTGCCTCTCCCCACCCCCTCCCCTCCACGCTCTCTAAAAATCAATGGGTCCGGCCAGTGTGGCTCAGTAGTTGAGCGTTGACCTATGAACCAGGAGGTCACAGTTTGATTCCCAGTCAGGGCACATGCCCAGGTTGCAGGCTCGATCCCCAGTGTGCGATGTGCAGGAGGCAGCCAATCAATGATTCTCTCTCATCATTGATGTTTCTATCTCTCTAGCCCTCTCCCTTCTCTGAAATCAATAAAAATAAAAAAGCCGAAACCGGTTTGGCTCAGTGGATAGAGCATCGGCCTGTGGACTGGAGGGTCCCAGGTTCGATTCCGGTCAGGGGCATGTGCCTGGGTTGCGGTCATATCCCCAGGAGATGTGCAGGAGGCAGCTGATCGATGTTTCTCTCTCATTGATGTTTCTAACTCTCTATCTCTCTCCCTTCCTCTCTGTAAAAAATCAATAAAATATATTTTAAAAAAATAAAATAAAATAAAAATTAAAAAATGAAATCAATGGGAAAAATATCCTCTGGTGACGATTAACAAAGCAAAACAATACAAACACAAAAACACAAAAACAAACAAACACACACACACAAAAAGAAACAAAAAGCCAAAAGGTGGGGAAGCTTCCAGTTTGAGAAACTAAATAACATGACAACCACATGAAAAGCATGGGCTTTAGAAACTAAAACTTTAAAACATATTTTCAGACAAGTAGAGAAATCTGAATATAGACACAGAGCAGATGGCATTGCAGCCTTAGTTTTGTCATCATCAGGTGCCAGACAGTTAGGGGGCGACCAGGCCGGCAGGGGGGCAGTTAGGGGGTGATCAGGCAGGCTACCAGGTAGCAGGCAGGCAAGTGGTTAGGAGCCAGTGGTCCCGGATTTCGAGAGGGATGCCCAACTGCTGGTTTAGGCCCCATCCCGCAGGGATCAGGCCTAAGTCGGCAGTTGGACATCCCCTGAAGGGAACCAGATTGGAGAGGGTGCAGGCTGGGCTGAGGGACACCCCCCCCCCACGATTTTGTGCACCGGGCCTCTAGTTGTTGAACATAGGTGAAGAATACACAGGTATTCTGTGTATTTTTGTTTGAAACATCTTCAAAATATAAAATTATGTAAAATAGAATGTGCTACACAGTGTAGTTTTCACAGCTAGGTTTAATTCCTCCTCTTCCACCAAGAAACTTTAAGACCAGAAGTAAATCCATTCATTCTTTCCTTCCATTTGCATGAGTGGGAAAGTACTACTGCTCCACCTCACAGGTGACTGATGTCTCTAGGCCACAGACCCAGAAGATAATGGCAGCAAAACCAAACCATCATGGACTCAGGTGTTTCCAGATAGACCACATTTTTTTATCTTCCCACAAAACGTGCCTAGATTGTCTCCTTGAGAAGTTAAAAAATAGCCAGGAGGCACGGAGCAGCTTCTGCTCAAGAGAGCAATGGGGAATAATTTCTTCACAGTGTCGTACGTATTCAAATAACTATTCTCAACATGACTGAGAACAGCAGACCTGCTAAGCTAAACATCAAAAAGTGAAGAATGGTAAAGCTGCTGTGGAAAATGTGGCAGTTCTAAAAAATCAAAACACACAGAACCATCTATAATCCAGCACTTCAACTGTTAAATACGAAAGAACAGAAACTAGGAGCTTGAACAGATAGTGTACACTCATATTCATAAGAGCATTACTCACAATAGCCAAAAATGGAAACATGTATCAACAGATAAATGGATAAACAAAAGGTGGCATATACTTACAATGAAACAGTGTTCAGCCTTAAAGAGGAAAGAAATGCTGATACATTCTATAACATGAACCTTGGCGACATTATGCTAAGTGAAATAAACCAGATACAAAATAACAAATATTGTTTGGTTCCAGTTACATGAAGTACCTTGAACAATCATATTCATAGAGACAGAAAGTAGAACAGTGGTTGCCAGAAGCTGGGGGAAGGGCAATGGGGGGAGGATGCAGAATTTCAGTTTGGGAGGATGAAGAGGTCGGTGATGGTTGTACAACAGTATGAATCTACTTGATGCCACTAAATTGTACACTCAAAATGTTAAAAAAAGGCAAAACTTAACAAAAACATATGTGGGGAAGGGTTATGGGGAGATAAGGCCAGGTTAGGTGGGAAATGATCCACTTTCCCAAATACTCCCAATCACTAACAACATCATGGGCAGGACCGGAAAAAGATAGGTCCTGTATGGGGATGGGCAAAAGCAAGTTGACAGTTGTTTGAAAATAATACAGTAATTACATACACCACCACCATCTTGAATCTATAATCAAAACAAGAACAGCAGCTGAAGTTGATGAAAGTGTGAAAAGAGAACACACATTCCTACGCACAGGTCACAAAAATGGCCACTCCACAGACGCTCTCACCTTGAGTGCCAGCTGAAACTCCAGGAGTTTGGTGTAGCAGGCAGCTCGATTGCTGTACAATTTGGCATCTCGTGGGTTCCGTTTGATAGCTTCTGTGTAATGCTTCATGGCTTGGGGATAGTCCCCTGAATAAGGAAAAGAGAAACTTAAATGTATAAAGCCACCTGCCCCCACCAGGGCATATTTACCCTGCAGTCAGCCGAGGCCCAGAAAGCACGTTCACACCACTCTCATCCAGAAGGGCCACCATCCAGGCTGTAGGTACCTTTCTGGAAACATTCATTGCCTTTGTTCTTCTCCTCCAAAGCCAGGTCAGGGTTTATGTAGGCCAGCCGCTCTTGCTCCTTTAAGATTTTCTCTGCCTAAGAAAACATAATTCTTGGAATAGTCATTTAAATTCTTAGAAACATAAATATTGGGCTTAAAAAGCCAGATTACAATTTTAATTTTCAAAGAGTACTGCTGGCAAGATTTAATTTTTATTTTAAGAATTTTATATCCTCATTTTCAAGGTTCATTGTGAAACAGAATGGTATTGACATACACTTGGTCCAAACATATGCCCCAGAGGAAAATGGTGCATGTGTTAATAGCACAAGTAATTTTCGACCAGTATTTTTGTGAATACAGTCTCCCTCCTATATAATTTATGACAACTGGCATAATACACAACACTCGGGGGATGTAAGAAAAATCTTAAGTTATACATCAGTAAGTGATAGGGCAGCGTCATATAATACGACTAGAGACACTACTTAAAAAAAAATTAAGGTTCATTATTAAATGACAATAAAGTAACAATAGATTAAGAGATAACAAAACAGCCCTTCTTCCCCACCCACCTGTTGGCATTTCTTGAGCACATCTGGTGTTCGGTGCTCTGCCAGAGACTTGTTGTAGAAATGGATGGCATCCTTGTATTTTTCTTCTTTGAAGTAGGAATTGCCAATTCGTGCGTAAGCTCTGACAAAGACAAGAGGAAAAAGAACTTGCTAAGGGCAGAGCAGACACAAAGCCAGCCCCTGCAGAGAAAACACATCTACAACTAGAAACAAGGCCCACACCACTGCTCAAGCACTGTGCCCTCCGACACCTTTTATCTTGACTCCTGTGGCCTCCTTTCCAGCCTGCTATTGACAGATACTGGACGACAGACCACACATTCTGTGGCCAGCAACCCTTTCCCCGTGCATTTAAATTAAATCCTGGACATTCAAACCTCTGAACCACACAAGTACTCCAGAAGATCGAGTGTACCTGGCGATCTGTCGGTAGTCTTCCCGGTTTTCTCGCCCCACTTCAATGGCCTTCTCACAGAGCTCCCGGCATTTGCTGTAGTCGCCCTTTTCGAAGTACACGGCTGCCAGGCAGGATGGTTAAGAAGAAAGAGTCAGCCCTTGCCTCTCCCTGAGGTCTGCCTAACAACGCACTTGCCCCTCTTCCTGGGCCTCACCTGCTTGATTGGTCAGGTAAGTCATGTTGGTGGGGTCCAGGTCCTTGGCTCTGTCATAGTGCTTCAAGGCTGTGTCAAAGTCTTTCTTCTTGTAGGCATCATTTCCCAGCTCCTTTTCTCTCAGTGCCTAGATGAGGTACGCAAGAAGTTAGGTGCCAAGCAAACCTGACCAAGACGGCAAAAAGAGCAAGAGCCTGTGACCTGCCACGGGTACTGAATGGCACCTGCTACACCCAGCTATCGGTTTTAAACAGTGAAGTACTAGCTGTTCAAATGAGAAGCTGAGTTTCATCTCTGCTTCCTCTGAAAGTCCCTTTTCCACCTACGCTCCTGGATCTTTGTCAGAAAACAGAGGGCCTCTTCAGGGAAGAGGAAAGCCCTTCAACTTGAATCGCCTTCAAAGAGGACAGCATAGTTTGTATCAGGTTTGACTGTGAGAGGCTGCACCAAGTCCAGTTTCTGCTGTGTGGCTGTCTCAGGTCTCAGTTGTCAGCGAACAGCAGCAGATGGGGTGGTGAGAGGATTAGAAAGGGCTGTACTGGTGGCACGAGTCTTCAGTACAGCTCACTTACCACCCCCACTGTAGGGCCTTTTTTCCAGCTTTGAGACACCCCAAACAACCAATGCTTACCCAGTGAAAGATGCTAAATCTGGCAACAACCTGCTGTTCTCATTTACAAGAAGGGAAATAAAATCATTTAGGCACTTGCCTCCTACTCTGGAAGGCATGCAGCTAAGTGGACAACCTTTAATTACACACTCCGTCCAACCAGAATAGAGAAGCAGAAGCCTAAGGATTGATATAGACAATATTCTTCTGGATCGTGGCAAGGACAAGGATCTCTCACAACTTTACTGGTCTGCCCTGGTCAATATTCAAACCAGTAGAACCACAGTGGCTGTGGGACTATGAAAGGGTAGCTAGCTCCCACTGCCATAAGTCTTTGAGATACACGATTCCTATGAAATCACTTGTACCACTTTAATAAATAATAAGCTTAGCACACACTAAGCACTCAAAAATATACAGCCACCCAAGCTCTATAGATGTTACCACCTGACATAGCTATGTTGACTGGGTTGTTTACAATTGTATGATAGTAACGAGAGACAAAACGAGACCTGCTTCTTGTTCTCTGGAAGATCCTCTTCCATTGGTTCTGGTTTGGTCTCCTTTTTGGGAGGAGGTGGTGGCGGAGGTGTAGCAACTTCTTCCTCATCATCCATACTGCCCAGATCAAATCCAAGGAGGACGCTGAGAGTAGTCATGATCCGGGGATCTTGCAGTTTCCTAGTACAAAACAAAAAAGGAAAAGTAACAAGCATTCTTCCCCACAACTGACCTTTAAATTACCACTTACTGCGAAAGCTCAGACTACTGTATACAAAAGCTTCTCACCCATCAAAAGAGTGCTAGATTCTGTACTTATGAGTTACAACTGGGAAATATTCAACCCTTCAAAAATCCATCTAAAATGAGGTAACGGAGGTAGATTTATTTCTTGAGTCAGCAGATATAGAACTGAGTTATATGTATACTTCATCTGATTTCAGAAGTCGGAGGAGTTGAGAGAGACAGATACTAGTATAAGATTTAGAGATACCTCTTTACACCTTACATTCTTTTTCTTTCTTTTTAAAATATATCTTTATTGATTTCAGAGAGGAAGGGAGAGGAAGAGAAGGATGGAAACATCAATGATGGAAGAGAACCATTGATTGGCTGCCTCCTGCATGCCCCACACTGGGGATTGAGCCTGTAACCCAGGCATGTACCCTGACCAGGAATCGAACCGTGACCTCCTGGTTCATAGGTTGACGCTCATAGGTAGGTATTTTTCTTTAAAAATAAAAATAAATATTATTTATATTTTTAGAGAGGAAGGGAGAGGAAAAGAGAAAGAAACATCCATGCGAGAGCGAGACATCTATTGACTGCCTCCTGCATATCCCCTGACCGGGAATCGAATTAGCAACCTTTTGGTGCATGGAACAACACCCAACCAA
Organism: Myotis myotis; assembly: GCF_014108235.1. Lineage (NCBI taxonomy): Eukaryota > Metazoa > Chordata > Mammalia > Chiroptera > Vespertilionidae > Myotis > Myotis myotis. The sequence continues at coordinate 79,745,533 of NW_023416314.1, forward strand.
CTGAGCCACACTGGCCAGAGCCTGACATTCTTTTTAACCTTGAGTTTCCACTTTGATATACCAAACAGCAGGGCTTATGTCTATGGAAAGGATATGGATGGTGTCAGGTCAGAATTGTAGGAGAGCAGTGAAGAGGCATGTGAGGGTTAGAATGAACATTCCAGATTACGTTGCTTTATGCTCTGCAACCTTTTTCAGAAATACAAACAAATGAAAAACCAACAACTCCTACTGCTCTTTGGGAGAAAAATCAAAGGCAGAAATCGTGCAGTTGGATCCAGGGAACCCCTCCCATAGGATCCTAGGAAGAAAACATCATGTTCACATCCACTCCCAGAGATTAACCGCTGCCTGAACTTACGTGCCCAGATCGGATGGCTTGTTTCGCAGTTGCTCTATCAGTACCCGGTAGGTAGGATCATTGAGCAGCGCCTTTGTCCTGGGATCGCTCTCCAACTTCTGGTACAGATTGGGCATGTTGAAAGGGTTCATGAATTTCCTCTCTGTTCCAAACAAAGTGCATCGGTTCACTCAAGTTACTATGCCCCTATAGCTTACTGACACTTCAGGGGGAAAAAAGCCTCAAAATTAATCCCACTTTAAAGATAATGATTGAAAAAAGGGAAAACGACAATGTACATGGTGCTCACCTGCCAACCGGGCCTCCATGTTCTGTAAACCCTCTTTGAGCTGAGGATTATTTGCTTCATGCTTTAAACCCTCCTCATAGGTTTGCTTGGCTTCTTCAAATCGGTTCAAGAACTCAAGAGCTGCTGCTTTTCGAGAATAGCCCTTAAATCAGCAAAGACAGACACAAAATTCAGTAATGGGCCACACAAAAACATTATGGGTAATGACCAACTGCATCTATGACAGTGGTCTCCTAAGATTATAATAAGGCTAAAAAATTCCTATCACCTAGTGACATTGTAGTCATTCTAAAGTGGTAGGGCAATGCTTTGCTATTTCTTAAGTAAACTGAGTGTCGCCTAAGTGTACAGAGTGTATAAAGTCTACAGTCGTGTACAGTAGGTCCTAGGCCTTCACATCCATTCACCCTCCTGCACTGACTCACCCAGAGCAACTTCCAGTCCCGCAGGCTCCATTTGTGGGAAATGCCTTGTACAGGTGCACCATTTTGTATCTTTTCCATTCTGTTACCGTTGCCTATAGTATTCAGCCTAGGAGTGCTAGACCATACAGCCTAGCTGTGCAAACCTCGACCGTCTAGGTTTGTGTAGGTGCACTATGATGCTCGCACAGCAATGAAATCAGTTAATGACTGAGTTCTTGGAATGTATCCCTGTTAAGAGATGCATGACCAGCCTTATTCTGTTTGGCTCAATGGATAGAGCATCCGCTTGTGGAACAAGGGCACATACCTCAGTTGCAGGCTTCTCCCCAGTCTGGGCCCTGGTCAGGGTCCGAGCAGGAGGCAACCAATCGATGTGTTTCTCTCACATTGATATTTCTCTCTTTCCCTCTTTCTTCCACTCTCTGTAAAAATCAATGGAAAGATATCCTCGGCGAGGATTAAAAAAAAAAAGATGCATGACCAGCCCAGTCGACAAGGTTCAGTGGTTGAGCATCGACCTATGAACCAGGAGGTCACAGTTCAATTCTGTCGGGACACATGCCCAGGTTGTGAGCTAGATCCCCAGTATTGGGCTTGTAGGAGGCACTGATCAATGATTCTCTCTCATCATTGATGTTTCTATCTCTCTCTCCTTCTCCCTTCCTCTCTGAAATCAATATATATTAAAAAAAAAAAGCACCACAAAAAAGCAAACAAACAAAAAAGAGATGCAAGACTGTAAAGGATACTTAAGAGGTAAATCCAGAAGGTGAACTCAAAAGAATCTATGAATCTATTTTACATTTCATGGAACAAAATGGGCATTCATGTGAAGGCAAAAAGCAAACAAACAAAAACAAAAACCAGGAAGAGGAGCAGATATAATGCCATGATGGATACTTCAAGAATCCAGCCAACTATCAAAGAGGCACACCCTACCCACCCCAATTCATCTTTTTAAAAAAAATATATAGCTTATTAATTTTTACAGAGAGGAAGGGAGAAGGATAGAGTTAGAAACATCGATCAGTTGCTTCCTGCACGCCCCCTGTTGGGGATCGAGCCTGCAATCAAAGTACATGCCCTTGACCGGAATCGAACCTGAAACCCTTCTTCAGTCCGAGGCTGATGCTCTATCCACTGAACCAAACCTGTTAGGGCCCAATTCATCTTATAGCCAAGTGTTGCCAGTTTCTTAGGCAGCATTTTCTTTCTCAGTAGTTAAAAAAAAATAAGGCATGTCTTAACAATTGATAGTACCTCAGATGTGATGAAATATGCTATTACTCTGAGGAACATACTTTAAATGGGTAATAAACTACTATACTAGTCTATTGGGCTAGGCACTGAGCCAGGTCAGGAGGGCATGATACTTAAGAACTGCACACCAAGGGCATTTCTGGGAAGCCCAAAGAACCCCCACCCAACCACAGCTCACCTTGCCCCAGTCAGGCTTTAAGTCAACCGTTTTGCAGCCATCTTCGTAGGCCTTCTGGTAGTCGCCTTTCTTGGCGTAGGCTGCCGAGCGGTTGCTGTAGAGCACATGGTTGTGGGGATCTAGCTTGATGGCTTCGGAATAGCACTGTAATGCGTCGTTGATGTTGCCGGCACTCAGGGCCTTGTTGCCCTTCTCTTTTAGCTCATTTACCTGAGGAGGAAGGGAGCCACAATACGTTTATTTAGTCCCAACACTCAGGTGCTGCTCATTCTTTGCTGCAGTTACACACAAAGGGTGACTTTACAGATCAGAAGAGAGAAATCATAGATCAATTCATTTATACGTCCCAGCAAGGAAAAAGTAACCAGGCAGAAGCCCGACACATTGCTCTCCACTAGCTCCCAGGTGGATTATTAAGACCTCTGGCCACTCTTCTGAGTCTCTACTTCGAGCTGATGAAGCCACTCTAGGGCATACTCATGAGTTCCTGTCACGCAAAAAAAATTCAGTTGCATAGATTTCCAAAGAGTCCCAACGATAAACTAAGCACAGACCCGGTCGCTCCGCACAGGAAGGGGCCATTAGGAAGGAAGTGGAGCGAGAGGGCGCTAAAGGCTTTAGGAGGCTTCTCCAGGAGCACTGAGATGCTCCCCATGATCAGAGAAAAATCTACACATTTCCATTTACGTGTGGTAACCTATCACAACATGGGAGACCGATGCTTTGTTCTTTAATAGGTAAAGGCAGCCCCACCCCCAACCAGGTTTTGCCATGCTTAAATATTAATATATTAAGAGGATAAAAACATGACTGGTGGTTGAATCCCCGTCCTCTCGCACCTTCAGAATGGAAGCAAAGAAGTACATTAAAGGTTTGAAAAAGTGCGTGGGCCTTGGCTTTCAGAGCAGGGGCCGAAGGAAAGGGGCTTCTCCTATTAGAAAGGGAGGGCGGCCCCTTAAAGGCAAACACACCCACTGAGCTAAAGCTGTCCTTCGTTACGACGTCATTCTTTCTTTTTACCTACCATCCACCCATGACCCAGCATACTGATGCAACAAAAAAGTCTGTGAAGGGAAATGATTTTGGAACTCTGAGGCACACCAGCTGGGAACCTCCATCAGAAGGAATGTAGAGAGAACCTCAAAGTGAAAACAGGCAGGAGGCCACCAAATTTAAGCAAACAAGGGATAAAAATCTTAGAACCCAGGATGGAGGCCAAAAGTTAAACCTCAACTCAACTAGTAACAAGTAGCTAGGAGCAGCTTGGCGGAGTTACTGCCTGTTCTACACACCATCATTTTCCAAATGGAGTGCTGTACTGTCAGTCAGCAAATAAAGTGTATAGGTCATGATCAGCACCTGGAAAGATCAAGTGGAACAGAAAATACCAGCACGTAGCCCACATAACATTAAGTGCTGTTTTGTTAAATGTATTAAATGGTTGTATGTATGTACTGAGTTAAATGTAAAAAGAGTATCACTAGATTTTATTTGAAAGGCACTATACTTACTTAATACAAATTTGGACACTCAAATTTCCCTAAAATTGATATGTGAATCTCAAAGTTGAAAATGAAAACAAAAGGTGGAGAAGTCACATTTATTTTCAGGAATGGGTTTAAGACAATAAATTTTATTTAAAAACAAACAAACATTTTTATTGATTTCAGAGAGAAGGGAGAGAGAGAGAAACATCAATGATGAGAGAATTGATTGGCTGCCTCCTGCACACCCACACCGGGTATAGAGCCTGCAACCGGGTATGTGCCCTGACCGGGAATGGAAGCGACCTCCCGGTTCTTAGGTCCTCGCTCACCCACTGAGTCAAGCCGTTGAACTAAGCCAGACAACAGTTTCTAACAACACCTGAAACTAAAATGCCAGGTCAAGCCCTGGCTGGGTAGCTCAGTTGGTTAGAGCATCATCCCAATATGCCAAGGTTGTGGGTTTGATCCCTGGTCAGGGCACATGCCAATAAAAAAAGAACATCCTGCCCTAGCCGGTTTGGCTCAGTGGATAGAGCGTCGCCCTGCGAACTGAAAGGTCCCAGGTTCGATTCTGGCCAAGGGCACATGCCCCGGTTGTGGGTTCGATCCCCGGTGGGGGACTTGGAGGAGGCAGCCAATCCATGATTCTCTCTCATCATGGATGTTTCTATCTCTCTCTCTCTCCCTCTCCCTTCCTCTCTGAAATCAATAAAAACATATTAAAAAAAAAAAAAGGCCAGGTCATGTGCACAATTGCCAGGGTAAATTTGTAATCCCACATTTAGTCAGACATTCATTTACAATCTACCTGTACACAGACTTCTGTAAATGGCAGTGTGATTTTATTCCCTCCCCCCAAAATTCATTTTACTTTGGTAAACGCAGGGTAACGAAAACTTTTTAAAATTTAACAGAATGATGTGTTTCTCATTCCAGAAACCGCCTGTCTATACCACAGCCTACTTATTCCCAGGCAGAATTTAATCACCACCAGGGTGAACAAAGTTAAACGTCTCCATTCCGCTTTAATATTCTGCTTTAACTGAGCAAAGAGACCCGAGGTGTGACCAAAGGAACAACGGCTACCCTGCAGCAAAAGGTTCGGCTCCGTCGATCGCACCAAAAACACGAGCCATGTCCCCCTCCGGATCCATCACTGCGGCTCAGTGACAGCTTCGGACGGAACGTAGCCTCCGTGGGCCTTTCACAACCTTCAAGCCACGGGGGATATAACGAGGACACGGGGCGCCCCAGCTCCGACCCGCCCCCCGCCCCCCAATGCTGAGCAGAGAGGCCAAGGACTGACTTGGTGCTGCTCATCCACAGAACCTAAATTTTCACAGCGACGCCCTCCTCCCCGTGTAATTGGAAACCGACCTTTCGGAGCTGTCTGTCCTCGGTTACTAGTCTAGAATCACACACACAAGGAAAAAAAGAAGGCGAGGAGGGGGAGGGCCGCACATGTGTGTGAAAGCCTGGCGGGGACGCATTCGGTCCAAGGACTTTCGCGGCGCCCTCCCCTTCGCTGCATCGGGCGGAGAAGTCGGCCTGCTGCTCGTCATACCTTCACTCCGCACTCTTCCACCCCGGGTTTCAGACACAGAAAAGCGGCTTATTTCCCCCAAATGGCCACTGAGCCCCTCAGCTCCTTCCAGCGTGTCCGTCCCCGCTGCCTGCCTGCCTGCCTCCAAGTTAACTGTGGCCAAGTCCTGGGGGGCCCCGTGGTCGGCATTCTCTCGTCCATCCCGCAGAAGCCGAGTTCCCCGATGTGGACCCGACCCCTCGCCCGCCTCCATCCCTCCCGGAGCCCGGGCTCTACCCTCCCACCCCCCGCTTAGCCCAGGGCCACTTCCCGGGAGGCCTCCGGGACCCGGCCGCAGGCCCCTCTCGCCGTGGCGGGCCGGACTCACGCCGACCTGTCGTCTACCCTCGGCTCTGCTCGCCGAGTCGGGAAGCGACCGACACCGAGTGGACCCGGCGCTCCCCGCGGCCCGGCCTCGCTCCACCGCTCACCGCCCGCCGGCCGCGGCCCTCACGCCCTCGCCTTTCTCGCTGCTCCGCTGGCCCAGCCCTCCGCCCCGATCGGGTGCCCGCCCGGCCTGTCCACCCGCGCGGCCTGGCCTGGGCCGGTCCCGGAGCGGTCCTTGGGCCTCAGCCTGCCCCTCCTTCTTCACCTGCTCCATAGCCCAGTCCGGAACCCGGTAGAATCGACTCCGTCGGCTCCGCGTTCCCAACCGCACGCGCCGCCTTCTGGAACCTACTAGAAGCTGCCGGGACCCCCGGATCCCGCCCCTTCCTCGTCTGCTCACTGGTCACGCTCCTCTAAGGGCTTTCTATGCTTCTTTACTATTGGTTTAAAGCCTAGCCCATCACCTCCGCTTCTCTTTCATTGGACAGCAGGGAGTAATCCCCTTGGCCCTGCCTCCAAGGCTCCCCGGGATTGGGCGCTCCCAAATAGGCCCCGCCCACCGTAGACTGCTCGATTGGAGGGCGGGTCAGAAATCTGCGACAGCGATTGGTTACTTGCTCCGCTAATCGTGGCCGCGCTGGCCGCGCCCATTGGTCCTGTTCTTTCTGGAAATTTCCACATTTCCCATTGGGCTGACAGACTTCATGACAGAAACGCCTTCAGAGGAAAAAAAAATTCAATTGGGCGGAGAGTTGCCAGCACTTTGCGCTGATAGGTTCTCACCGCTGCCCTTCTAAGGGAGCCCGTAGCGACAGCCCTCCTTTGCCGCGGTGGCTCCGGGAGCCGGCGGGCCGTGGGGGACGCCGGGCTTCCGGGCCGCTTCCCGCCTCCGGCTGCTGCGGTCCGGCCGATGACTCGCGCGTCCCCAGCGCAGAGAGCCCCAGTCTCTCGCCTGTGCTTCGGGCTTTCGGGGGTCCCAGTGGTGAGGGTGACCGTCAGGGGCAGCCCCTACCCGGAGCCCAGCTGTTCGGGTCTGAATGTTCAAAAAGACAGCGCGGCGGGAAAGGCTGGGCCGGGGGAGGACAGACCCGGCTCTCACGCCGGCGGGGCCGGTGGCGGCCGAGTCCGCTCCGTGGAACCTCGGGGGTAAAGGGTCGGTCATCTAGGGCCAGGGCTTCCTGTGCAGCGTGTAGACTTACTGGAAGGAGCCACCCCACCTCCATGGTTTGTACGTAAAGGGGCGAAGGAAACAGACCGCAGCGTGGAGGCGGGGGCGGCCCGGGAGCGCCCTAAGCCGCAGCCCACGTGCCAGAGGCAGAGCGGGCACCGAGGGAGCGACAGGAAGGGCTCGGAGCGGGAAAGATGGGCCTGCGGACTCTCACTGCTGCTTTTGCACCTGGGCCTGTGCGGAGTCCATGGAACAGAGGAGCCGCTGGGGCCTGGAGAGGGGCCCTGGGTCCGGCTCGATCGCCGTTCTCTTTGGCTAATGCCATCCCTTCCCAGGGTGGCACGTGTCCTCTATGCCAACAGCCTGACCGCCCGGCTGGCTTGACATTGCGGCCAAAGTCACCGCCGATTCACGTGGCTGCCACCTCCCTCCCTCGCTGAACCCTGGGCGGCTTCAGATGGGGCTCAGGGCCGTCTAACTTGGCAGGCCTGCGTTTCCCACCCTTTTTCCTGTCCGCCACCTTCAGCACAGACCTCCAGCCACACGGACCCCTCCTTCTCCGAACTAGGTGGGCTCCTGGGCTCCTGGGCGCTGGGCCCGCCTCCGAGCTGCTCCCTCTGCCGGTTCCCGGGCCACCAGCTCTGCCCGGTTTACCTCGTGTCTCTGGCTGAGATGGGCCGTCAAGGTTCCATGGCAACTGGCCCCAAACAAACACACTGATTTCTGTCCACCTGTTCCCGGCTTTCTCAGCACCCTGGGCCACCCACGTGTCCCCGTCACAGACCAGTGCCTGGGAGGTATCACCACAGTCTGTGAGGCCCAGAAGGGCCTTGGGTTTGTTTTCCTTTATCCTGGGTTCCAGCTGCATTGCAGTGTCTGGCACAGTGGCATTCATCAATCCATCAAACATCGAATGCCCTGTTATGTGTCAGGTGTAATTGTGGGCGTTACAGGAAGTGCAGTGAACAAAACGGACAGAAATCCGTTTTCATGGTGATTGTTAGTGAAGGAGACAAACCTAAAAGTTTATGTAGTGTACCTGCACAGGCGCAGTAGAGAAACATGTCGGGGACAGGGTGCCAGGAGCGCTGGGTGGGGGGCCAGGGCAAACCTCAGTGAGAAGCTAACGTTTGAGAAAAGACACAGGGAAGTGAGATGATGAGAAGTCTGGGGAAGAACTTGGCAGTCAGAGGGAACAGCCGTGCAGAGGTCCTGGGGTAGCAGCTGCCTTGGGGTGGCCAGAATGGAGGCAGCAGGGAAGAGGCAGGCAGAGCCAGGTCCTGCAGGTGGGAGGCCTTTGTGTTCACGGTGGGACATGCTGGCAGAGTCTGAGCAGAAGAGGAACACAATCCATTTCATTTCGTCAGCTCCCTGTAGCTGCTGTGCAGATGAAGCGGGCAAGGGGGAGGCTGGGAGAGCTGTGGTGGCGGCTGGGCCAGGGTGGGAGCAAAGGAGGGCTGAGAATTGTATTCAGATGCACTTTGCCAAGCCACCAGGACCTAGGGATGCATTGGAGGTAGAACGTGAAGGAAGGAGGAGACAAGGATGGCTCTAAGCCTTTGGCCTGCTCTCTCATTCTTCTGCTAAATTTGCCAACAAGACCTTTCCTTTCTTCTTGGCACTTTCTTCAGACCACACTCCTGCTAATCCCACTGCTGTTCCTTAGACCAGCCCTTCCTCTGTCTCTGGTGGCCTTTCCAAGCCTTCCATCATCTCCCCCACAGCCCGTCTCCAGGCTTCTTTCCTGTTCCTCTCTGTGTGACCTGGACACGTGTTTTTATATAGTCCTACTACGTGTGGCGCTCGGCGTGCAGGGGCTCAGCAGTAAAAAAGGCAGCCCACAGGCGCAACTTCTGCTTCCATGGCTCTTGTCCTCTCATGGGAGAGTCAGATGATAAACTCATCAGCTGTGTGACTTCAAGCAACCTACTTGACTTCTCTGTGCTTCAGTTTCTTTCATTTTAAAACGGGATGAGAAAGTTTCAATGTCAGATTAGTTGTGAGGATGAAACGATCTGGTATTTGTAAAGCAAGTGGGACAGTGCCTGATAACAGGGTAAGCACTATCCGCACTTGTTACAGAAAAATGAACGCACAGCCCGGCCGGTGTGGCTCAGTGGCTGAGCATCCACATATGAACCAGGAGGTCACGGTTCGGTTTTTGGTCGGGGCACATGCCCTGGTGTCAGGCTCAATCCTAGTAGGGGGCATGTAGGAGGCAGCCAATCAATGATTCTCACCATTGATGTTTCTATCTCCCTTTCCCCTTCCTCTCTGAAAAAAAAAAAAAAAAAAAAAAAATTATATATATATATATATATATATATATATATATATATATATATATAAATGCACCGATGAAGATAACTCTAGACTTATAAGGAAAGCAAACGGTAAGGGACAGAGAATAACCAGGGAGGCAGGAAAAGAAGGGGCCGCTAAAGGTGGGTGCATAGTGAAGGCCCCTGAGACCTGGGGGGAGGAGAAGCCAGCCAGGGACGGGGTGCCAGGAAGGGTAATGGAGGGTGCAGGGCTGAACAAGTGTGGAATTTTCAAGGGACCCAAAGATGGCTTTCCTACGCTCTGTGACCTTGTCCGTAAAGGGATAATGACCTGCCAGTGACTTCCCGACGTTACTTATGAGGATTAAACGAAATAATCCAAACTCAAGTCCTGTCAGACCCGACACTTATAAAAATGTGAGCCTTCTTCCAGAAAAGAAAAATGCCAATTAAAACACGAGGTATGGCGCTGCAGAAGGGATGCAGACGGGAGACCCTAAAGCTTAAGCTGAATCAGTGTCATGGTAAAGCCACGTCTGAACAGTGAGAAATGTTCGCTCTCATCATTCCCACCGACTGGCTTCTCCAGGTTGCTGGCGAACTCGCAGCCCCTGGGTGGGCAGGGGGCAGGGTCCCCTTCCCCGGCTCCCCGGACACCAGCAGCAGCTCCACAGAAGGCGTCCTGGGCGTCACGGTTCAGGTGATTCATGCTGCTATTCCAGTGCCGCCGCTCTCACGGCGGGGAGCAAGGTGGCCAGGGCAGTCTTTGTCCACGCGGGCATCCTGGGCGAAGGACAGACCGCAGGGCTCCACGCGTGCGGCCAAGTTCTCTGCAGAGCAAACTTCCCGTGGTAAAGTTCTCCCAAGATCAGGAGAAATAAAACATCTGGACCTCAGGGAGCTGTGCGTGGGGTTAAGGCGTGGAGGTGAGGGGAGGCTTGCAGCTCTGACTTCTGGGGTCTGGAACACATGGAATTTTTGTCTTTACAGGAACTTTCACTATTGGAGTGGGAATTTGAGGGCAAAGTTCCCTTCCCATTCTGAGAAATTCCTAAAGAATATCTCATTTCCCATTTAACTGAATGATTCTAACTTCCAGCTCTCCCGCTAAGATAGCATGGGAGCCCTGACTAGCAGGGAAAACGTGTGGGAAATGAAGTGCCATAGAGTTCTGCTCAATTCGGCGAACTTCTATGGAGAGCCAGGCACCGTGCCAGATGCTTCAAGGAATAAAACGGTGTAATTATTATCCAATAAATTATTCAGACAGCCCCAGAGCCCAGCCTGGGACCTCGCCATCCACCCTGCCTCCCGGAGTGACCTCAGGCAGCCTCGTGGCTATAAATACCGTCTCGATGACTCCCACACTTCCATCTTCCGCTCAGATCTTGCACCCAAGTTCCAGGCTGCCCCCCAGATGCCTCCTCGCTGCCTCACCGGGAAGGCCAATGGACTTCCCAATGTGTTCAAATCAGAGCTCCTGACATTCTCCCCCATGTTGCTCCTCCCTTGACGCCCCTCTCATCAGTGGCCTCACCATTCTTGGACGCGTTCAGGCTGGAAACTGGAGGCGTCCTTGACTCCTGTCTGTCACAGCCACGTTCAGTTCATCAGCAAACACTGCCAGCTGGACACAGACCCCTTCGCAGCTCCCCAGCTATCTCCTAGCTGTGACTGGGAACGGGAGGGAGTGTTGGCTCCCTGAGTTGGTGGTGGCGGGGGGAGGGGCGGGGGGAGGCGGTCAGAGTCCGAGGGAATCCGCAGCCTGGCTCTCAGGCCTATCCTGAGATGCGAGTTGGGATGGAGGATGAGAGGAGAGCTGCTGTACGCAGGTGACCACCGAGTTGAGCCCAGTGAGGACACTGACGACAACCATGATAGACAGTGGACCAGTGCTCCTGCCAAGGTTAACGGCATCACACACTCTTGCCCCCTGGACAGAGAAGGGGCCCCAGTCATAACTGAGATAAAATATCCTGACTGCTGGGTAGGATGGGCGCTTGGGGTCAGAATGAGTGGGTCCCAAGGCAGTGGTTCTCAACCAGGGGTGACTTTGCCCACAGGGGACACTTTGCAATGTCCAGAGACTTTTTTTGGTCATAACTTGGATGGTGGGTGGGCTACCGAGGCCAGGGATGCTGCTGAACAGCCTGGAATGTGCCAGATGGCTCCCCAAATCATTTGGCTCCGACCATAAACAGAACTGAGGCTGGGAAATGTTACATGTATTTCTTGCACACCTGAGCTTGGTTGAGGCTTGAGACCGAAACCTGCTACATGACAAGCAGGTTCAATCTGACCGCAGTGCAGCCCGGTTCAGTGGGTGAGCGTCGACCTATGAACCAGGAGGTCACGGTTCGATTCTCAGTCAGGACACATACCAGGTTGTGGGCTCCATCCCCAGTGTGGGCTGGTGCAGGAGGCAGCCAGTCGGTGATTCTCTCTCATCATGGATGTTTCTATCTCTCCCTCTCCCTTCCTCTCTGAAATCAATAAAAATATATATATAAATGACCACAGTGCATAGGATGACACCCAGTACCAGGAGAAGGCTGTCAGGGGCACTGCAGGAGATGGAAGATGGTGCAAATTCGGTGACACCCCACCCACTGAAAGGTGTGTGTGGTGGGGGAGTTTGTCCCCTCCCCTTGAATTTGGTGGGCCCTGGGACTACGCTGACCAAAAGAACACAGGGGTAGTGTTACTGTGCCCGTTTCCAAGCCTTATAACACTGGCAGCGCACACTTCCCATCTTTGGAGCCCGGGGTTGCCATGTAAGAAGTCTGACTGTCTCGAGGTAGCCACGGTTCAAGGAAGCCCAAGCTGCCACGTGGACAGCCCAGCTGTTCCCCATCCCAGCCCAGGTGTGTGAGGGAAGCTGTCTTGGACCCTCCAGCCCCACCCAGTCGCCACTGAGCCACCGGAGCTGAGGCCGTATGGAGCGGAAGAATCTAGCAGCTCTTCGCTGAGCCTTTTCCTGCTCTTTGGACTCATTCTCTGGGCAGCTCTCAGCGCCGCCTGAACTGACTTGCACTTGTTCACTTGTTGACCAGGTGTCTCCCAGGTTAGACTCTGGGCAGAGCCTACGATTTGTTCACCGCCATGTGCAGTCCCTCTGCCCTGTGTGGTCTGTGACTCTAATTAGAGGGTGTGAGTGGTAGGCTGCCTGCAGTGAGGGCTGCAGTAATTCCTCCTGCCCCTCGATGCCCACCCTTTGCAAGGGGACTGGCTGCGCCTCCCATTAAGAGGTGGAGTCTATATCTCTCTCCAGTCCCTCAAATATAGGCTGGCCTTGCAACCCGCATTGACCAACAGGATGTGATGGCTGTAACATAGTGTGACCTTAGAGCAGCAGTTCTCAACCTGTGGGTCGCGACCCCTTTGGCGGTCGAACGACCCTTTCCCAGGGGTCGCCTAAGATCATCCTGCATATAAGATATTTACATGACGATTCATAACAGTAGCAACATTACAGTTATGAAGTAGCAACGAAAATAATTTTATGGTTGGGTCACAACATGAGGAACTGTATTTAAAGGGCCAGAAGGCTGAGAACCACTGCCTTAGAGTTAGGCCTCAAGGGCATTGCAGCCTCTGGTGTCACCCTCCTGGAGCAGGGCCATGGAGATGCCCAGTCTAGCCCACTGGAGGGTAAGAGACCACATAGAGCGGGCCTGGGGGGCCTTGCTGACACCAGCATCAGCTGCCAGTCAGTGAGTGAGGCCATCCTGGGCCCCCAGTCCCAGCTGGGTGGTCAGATGACGGCAATCCTGGGAGTGATGCAGGCAAGACCAGCAGATGAACCTTCCAGCGTATCCCAGCCCAGCTGCTGACTCAGCATCCTGGTTGGAACTTTAAGCCAGTAACTTTTCAGTTTAATACATAGCAATAGATAACTTAAACAATATAAAAGGACCCACGTTCAGCCCTGGCCAGTGTTCTCAGTGGTTAGAGTGTCGATCCGTGCACTGGAAGGGTCTCGGGTTCGATTCCCGGGCAAGGGCATGTACCTGGGTTGCAGGTTCAGCCAGGGGCTCTGGTGGGGCACCTGTAGGAGGCAACCAATCAATGTGTCTCTCTCACATGATGTTTCTCTCTCCCCCACAGCCCCCTTCCACTCTCTCTAAAAATCAATGGGAAAAATATTCTCGGATGAGGATTAACAAAAATAAAAAAATAATAAAAGGACCCAAGTTCATAAACAGCATTAAAAGAACTGATTTACCATATTTATAAGTTTAATCTATTAGGGGATAAGAATTGTTTAACTGATTAGAAAAAAATAGACTTAGCTTGGGAGGGCACCCTCAGTCCTCCACCCACTCTCTATTTGTAAAGGAAAAAAAGAACAAAAAAGAAAAAAATGTTTATTAGATGTGTCTCTTCTGTTAAGATTTAAAAATATATATATTTTTTATTGATTTCAGAGAGGAAGGGAGAGGAGAGAGAGATAGAAACATCAATGATGAGAGAGAATCATTGATGGGCTGCCTCCTGCATGACCCCTACTGGGTATCAAGCCCACAACCCAGGCACGTGCCCTTGACCAGAATTGAACCTGAGACCCTTCAGTCCGCAGGACGATGCTCTATCCACTGACCCAAACCGGCTAGGGCTTTTCTGTTAAGATTTTGAGGTGTTTGAGAGGAATAGCTATTTCAACTCTGTACAATGTAGTTTAAATCTATTAGGGAATTTAATTACCTAAGTTTGTAATTGGCATTCATTTTTAGAATTTAATCTATTGAACCTTTGAGTTAATTAAATATTTATCAAAGAATAAATGGAAGTAGTTGTTCTTATTTTTATACAAACATTAGATTTATAAATAGAAGACTAGATTTGCAAGTTGTATTTGTATGTGTAAGAAAAACTAGTTCTTTTCTTAATTTATAAGTTTAATAAACAGTAGTAATTTTAACAGAAGCAACAGTAAGTAGCTTTTCTCTGCACAAAAGTACCTCCCTCTCCAATATTAAAATTCCTCAACTGCCAATGCCTGGTGCTACATTCCCACTGGAAGATTTGGGGTGCCACACACTTCCATGCCTGTGTTTCTGTGGGTCCCTTGGCCTGAAATAACACCTACCTTCCACACCAGTGGTTCTCAACCTTCCTAATGCCTTGACCCTTTAATACAGTTCCTCATGTTGTGGGGACCCTCAAACATAAAATTATTTTCGTTGCTACTTCATAACTGTAATTTTGCTACTATTATGAATCGTAATGTAAATATCTGATATGCAGGATGTCTTTTCATTGTTACAAATTGAACATAATTAAAGCATAGTGATTAATCACAAAAACAGTATGTAATTATATATGTGCTTTCCGATGGTCTTAGGTGACCCCTGTGAAAGGTCGTTTGACCCCCAAAGGGTCGCAACCCACAGGTTGAGAACTGCTGCTCCACACACACCTTTGGTGCCCGGCAAAATTTTACCTTTTCCATAAGGTCCAGCTGAAACTCTCTGAGGCGAGGTCCAGTGGGAATCATGCTTCCATCCACATCCACGCAGGTGTGTGGCCAGGCCTCTCAACTGAAATCACAAACCAAGTCCTAATCCATGGCTTGCTTTTTAATTTTACTTAATTTTCTGTGGTCGTTAATCTTCACCCGAGGATATTTTTTTTCATTGATTTTTTAGAGAGTGAAAGGGAGAAGGAGAGACATAGAGAGAGAAACATCGATGTGCGAGAGATATATATTAATTGGTTGCCTCTGCATGTGCTCTGGGACCAGGGCCGAGGATGAAGCCTGAAACCGATGGTATGTGCCCTTCACTGGAATCGAACCCGGGACCCTTCAGTCCTCAGGCCAATCCTCTATCCACTGAGCCAAACTGGCTAGGGCTATTTGATTTAATTTTTAAAATTGATTTTAGAGAGAGAGGAGAAGGGAGAGAGACATTGATTTGTTGTTCCACTTATTCATCGGTTGATTCTTGATGTGCCCTGAGCAGAGTTCAAACCCATAACCTTGGCATATCGGGATGACTGCAAAGAGAAGTGAAGGCTGCAGGTGGAACTCGGCAGACTTTCAATAGGAAGATTGTCATGGGTTATCCCGGTGGGCCCCAGGTAGTCCTGGAAAATGAACCAGGTAAGCAAAAGTGAGGCAGAGGGAAAGGCCGCCCTGGGAGAATGGCCAGAGGCGCACCGCCGCCTGACAGGCCGAGGAATGTGGGTGGTCTCTGGAAGCTGGGAAAGGCAACTTCCCAGGAAGGAACACAGTCCTGCTGACACCTTGATGTCAGCCCAGGGAGACCCATGTCAGGCTTCTATCCTACAGAATTTTAAGATCACATTGCGTTGTTTAAGCTACTCAATATGCAATAATTAGTTACGGCAGCAACAGAAAACTAATGCAGGGTCACCCACATCATTTACCGAATCAGTGACATCTGTGCAACGCTTTCCAGACCACAGAGGGGAACCAAAAAACCCTGGACGGAAGCCTGGGCTCAACCCTCACAGGCTGTGCTGACCTGGGGTCGGACTTGGCTGCCTGTCTGTGCCGTGGGGCAGAGCTGCCTCCCGGGCAGTGGGAGCACATGACGGGTTAGTGGAGGTGGAGCGAATGGACAGCGAGCTAGTGCCCTTACACGGCTGCTGTACCGGGTGCAGGTGGCAAGGACCTTCTTGCACTGCTGAGTTCTTAGAGAAATGGCAAGTGGAGAGGTGACCTTGGGCACGGAGGCCTGAGTACCACATCCTGAACTCATCTCACTGGCCTTTCTGGGAGAGGGCACAGGCCTTGCTGGTGGTCCTGGAATGTTGCAGGCCATTGGACCTTCCTTCCTGGCCTCTGACTTAAAAAAAAAAAAAAATTAATTAATTAATTTAAATCCTCACCTGAGGATATTTTTCCACTGATTTTTAGAGAGAGTGGAAGAGCGAGGGAAAGACAGAGAGAAATATCGATGTGAGAGAAACACATCAATTGGTTGCCTCCTGCATGCACCCTGATGAGAATCAAACCGGGACTCTTCCTCCCGCAGGCTGACTCTCTGTCCACTGCGCCACGCAGGCCCCTGACTTTTGATCTCCCCTCTCTGCCCTCACTCCCAAGGCCAATCACGCCCTCCTCCTGCTGGCATGTGTGCCCCTGACCCAGCCCTGTCCAGGGTCATTGCCACACTCAGCGTAGGAGGCCTAAGCATCGGGGCAGGTCTGCAACTAGCCCAACCTGAATGCTGTGTTTATGTTACACCTCCGGAAGTTGCAAGGGGCCAGTGTACCCCAGGGGGGCAAAGCTGGAACTGGTTGTAAAAATATTCATGATTATATTTACCAAATAGTATTAGTATAGAAAGACATAAAAGTATGTTAAAAATCCATCTTTTATAGTCTTTGTAAAATACTCGGAAAAATATATATTTAAAAAATCACCCCAATTCTTCCCCAGAAAACGTCACTTGGCCCTCAAGTTTCCGACCTTCAAATCCCACTCTGTGCCCCTGCCTCCCGGCTGCTCTAGATTCCGTCCCGGCCGCTCATCTGCCCGCCCCGGGGCGGAGAGGAGGCGGCACGTCTGCACGGGGAAAGTCGCCGAACCGGAACCGGTACCTGTTCGCGTCAGTTGTCACCTCCCCAAGGGCAGCCCGACCGGGCCTCCCGAAGACTGGGTGCGGGATGGGGTGCGGGGCGGGACCCAGGTGACCCGCGGGGAGACCAGCCGGGGCCCTCGGCAGCAAAACGTTCCGCATGGCGGGGCCATGCCCAGCTCTCGGAGTTCGGGCAGAGTTGGGTCGGAGCCGCGTGGAGGGCCGAGGGCGGGAGTCTCCTCCGCCGAGCCAGCCCCGAGGGAGGGGCGGGCGGCCGCGGGACCGCCCAGACTCAGAGCCTAACTGAGGGCGGGGCGCCGGGAGGGGCGGGGCGCCGGGAGGGGGCGGGGCCGGGGCGGGCGCGCACGTGTGTAGACGAGGGCGGGGCCTTATCCGGCAGCGGAACTACAAGTCCCAGGGTGCTCAGCGGTTCGGCTGGTTCCTGGCCGCGCGTCCCGCGGACTGGGTGCAGGTCGCCGCGTGCTGGCAGCGCCACCCGGTTCCGGAGTAAATAAGGGGGAGTCTCCCCCGAGCACCGTAATCGGAGTCCCAGTGGGCGGGGAGCCGCGCGCGCCGCCCGCTCATGTCTCTGCGGAGCCGAGTGTCCGGCCGCCTGGCTCAGCTGCGCGCCGCGGGGCAGCTCTTCCGCGCCCCGCGCCCCTGGCCAGGCCCCTCGGCGGGGGCCACGCGGACCCGCAGCAGTGCCTACGGCCCCCGCGCGCGGACCCCGGCGGGAGTTGGGGCTTGGGGGGCGGCGGCGGTGGGGCGGAGAGCCGGGGTGCGCACTTGGGCGCCCCTGGCCATGGCGGCGAAGGTGGACCTGAACACCTCCACCGACTGGAAGGAGGCAAAATGTAAGTGTGAGCAGAGGGGACGCGGGCGAGGGCCGCCCCACGTGGGCTTCCGCGGTTGGACGGCACCCCACCAGCAGCTCTTCCTCCTGAGACCGGTGGAAGTTGAGGCCCCCTATACCCTGGTCAGGACTCCCCCGTTCACAGCCACGCCTCCCCCCACCCCCCGCGTTCCCAGCCCCATAAACCAGTTCACCCCCACCGGGTCCAGGTCCCCTGTCAGGAGCGGAGTGAAGAAGGTGGCCGTACCCCACTGGAATGGGTCACAGGGCACCCCCAGAGGTCCCCCAGAGATCCTCCAGGACCTACCACCTTGCTCCGTTGTGCAGGAGGGAAACTGAGGCCCAGTGCTTGAGCGGAATAGCCCAAGGTCACTTGGGAGCTGGTGGCAGAGCTGACCTCAGGTTCCCGATCTCGCCGTGTTTTGCATAGTGTGGCTCCTCAGGTGGCGGCGTGTTGGGCACAGTGGCAGGGAATGGGCTGAGGGGATCGCCCTCCGGCTGGTGTCCCACCTGGTGGGATCAGATAACCCCAAGGAGTGGCTTCTCTGGGCAGGCCTGTCCCCCCTCCACCTCCTCCCCTGTCAGGCCTGCCTCTCTGGGCACGTGGTCTGGTGCCCTTTCGCCCTCATCCCTGGCCTCCTGCCACTTGTTAACAGTCCCTGCCCCATTCCTGGGGACACAGGGCAGAGATGGGGCATTGTGTCTGTGAGGACAGTGACATCACCCCCACAGGACGGGCAGGACTCCCAGAGGTGGACTCTGCCCCCGCCCCCCTCCCGCACAGAGCCAGGAAGGGAGGCTGCCTGACCTGCAGAGCCCCAAATAGCCCAGATGCCAGTGCCAGCTGCCCCTGCCCTTCAGGGTCTGCTCCCTGGGCCCTGGTGGCCATTGCCCGCTGGATCCCCTTTCAAAAGGGCAGGGAACGCAGCTCATTGGCTGCGCCCGCCCGTGGAGGGGCTTTGGCCAATGAGGCTGAGAAGGCAGGCCTTGGGCGGCCACGGTTGAGGGTGTAGGGAGGCCGTCCTCTCCCGATTGGAGGTAGAGTTTGAGATGATTTACCCCCATCAGGAATCGCTTGGCCTGCGCCGGGATCTAAAAGCGCCCGCAGAAAGCACTTGACTGATCTGTGAGCACAACGAGTGCTTCTATCTATGCCCTCAGCGCTGGCCCCAGAACACCGATCAGGGCAGGGAGCAGGGGGCTGGCAAAGTCCCCCGGCAGGGGACTGTCCCACAGGGAGCCTGGCTTCTCTGTCAGGGGACAGTAACGGTAACCCAGGATGGTTGGACGGAGCTAGGGAGGCCAGGGGCCCAGGCACCAGGCTCAGATCTGCCTCAGTTTTTAGGATCCAGCTCCCTACCACCACCCATTCCTTGGTGCCCCTAGGGATTCCCGGGCCCCTGCGGCGTCTCTGTCCCTCTGCTGGGATGTCCACTCCTTCAGTCAGGCCACTTTTACTGAGTGCTCTATGTGCAGCACTGTTTGGTGCTGGGGATGGAGCCACGAGTGACACAGGGAGGGCCCTGTCCTCACGGAGCTTCTACTTTGGGGGGAGGAAACTGGTAGAGAATTTGGTCATCCAATGGGACAGTGCCAGGTAAAGGTCAGAAACTAGGGCAGATGGGGCTGCCTGAGCTCCAGTGCCCTGTCTGGGGCTTGGGAGGAGGGCAGTTGGTCCCAGGTACCCCAGCACCAGGTGTCAAGTCCCCAGCAGGTGTCAGATGGCAGCACAGAGACCTCCATGTGTTTTAGTTACCTATTACTGCGTAACCGGTGAGTGGCTTCAACAGCAAGCATCTCCCGCTCTGATGGTCAGGGCGTGGGAGTGGCTTAGCTGGGTGGTTCTGGCTCAGGGTTCTCGGGAGGCCTGGCGACTTGCTGAGGCCTGGAGTGAGCCGTTCCCAGGTGGCTCACTCACAGGAAATGGCTGTTGGCCAGAGGCCTCAGTTCTTCACCAGGGGCCTCCACAGAGCTGCTTGAGTGTCCCTACAACATGGCAGCCGGCTTCCCCAGAGCAGGTGATCCAAGATGGGGAGCGAGCGGAGACCCAGCCGGAAGCCAGAAGCCACAGTGCCTCCTCGTGACCTGGTTTTCCAAGTCGAGCAGCGTGTCTTCTGCCTTATCCCAGGGCGTAGGTCAAGTCATGGAGTCCAGCCCACATTCCAAGGGAGGGAAATTAGGGTCCCCCTTTGGAAGGGAAGAGGATCAAAAATTAGGGGCCTGTGTTTAAGACCACCACACTGGGGGTGCTGCCTCAGCTGGACCTGCCTCTGGTTGGGGTCCCAGCTTTGGTCCTTGAAGACCCCACGGGGCAGAGCTGCAGTGACGTAGACCAAGTACACAGACCTTCAGTGTACCGTCAGCGCCTGCATACTCGTATCCAGCCGTGCCCCTCAGGCTGATCGATAGGTAGAACATTGCCATCACCCCAGAAGGTTCCTTTGAGTCCCTTTCCAATCAATACCCGTTAAAGCTAGTTACTTTTCTATCGGTTCGTTTAGTCCAGCGGTTCTCAACCTGTGGGTCGCCACCCTTTTGGTGGTCGAACGACCCTTTCACAGGGGTCGCCTAAGACCATCGGAAAACACATATATAATTACATTGTTTTGTGATTAATCACTATGCTTTAATTATGTTCAATTTGTAACAATGAAATTGGGGGTCACCACAACATAAGGAACTGTATGAAAGGGTCGCGGCATAAGGAAGGTTGAGAACCACTGGTTTAGTCTCTTGACCTTCATATGCACAGAGGCATACAGTGTGCCAGCGCCTTTTACTTCATATCTGCGATTCGTCCTCATTAGTGGTGTGTCAGCAGTTGGCTCTCTTTTCACGGCTGTGTGATGCCCCGTGGTGTGGATGTCCCGTCCTCCTGTTGACGGGCATGTGGGTTGCCAGTGTTGGGAATGAAGCTGTGCTGAGTATTCTCGTACATGTCTTTGACGGACATGTGTTCTCCCTTCTCTTGGGGACATACCTACACAGGCCTCCAAATGCCCATCTGTGCCTGAGATGGTCCTCTCTTAAAGACTGGTGCACAGCCCTGGGCAGTGTGGCTCAGTTGGTTGGGCATCGTCCTGTGTACCAAAAGGTTGCCCAGGGCGCATGCCTGGGTTGCGGATCGATCCCCTGTAGGTGGCGTGCAGGAGGCAGCCAATCAATGTTTTGCTCTCATATCAATGTTTCTTTCCTCCCTTCCTTTCTCTCTAAAAGTCAATAAACTATTTTCTTTTTAAAAAAAAGCAGTTAAAAAAGCCTGGTGCATAGTAACCAAACTCACAAGATACTGACGTATAGGTCAGAAGGTTGATGTATGGCTCAAGGTGGGGAATTCTGGCAGGAGGTGTGGAAACCCAGGTGCCTGGAAGGAGCCCCCTGTCCCTGTGGGGAAGCATGTGGAAGCCACATCCTAGTCTTAGGTTCGCTCAGCAGCCTACGTTCTCTAACTGGGGAGCTGGTGGGGTGATTTTGGAAGCCGAGCCCTCTGCCCGGGGCCGGCTGGGCAAGCTTCCCCTGGGGGACCGACCCACCAAGGAGCCCCGTCCCTGGCTTGTTCCGGGTCGCAGTCTGCGTGCAGGGTGCCCAGCCGCACGCATGGCCCAGTGTGTCCTCTGGACAGGTGGCCGGTTCTGCCTCGCTCTGGGGATTCCTCTTCTCTACCCTCAAGGGAACTGCCCGCTTCCAGGGCCCATTCTCCCTCTAGGTAAGTGAGGAGCATCGGCTGGGTCTTCCTGAGGGGGAGACGGTCAGTCTTTTGGGGAGACCTCTGCAGTATCTGACGACATTGGCCAGGTTACTCTCTCTAAATGAATCCCCTCCTGATCCCCTCAGGTGGTGCCTGTTTCTCGGAAAATTGTAGGAACAGTTGTGCTGGGAGGCAGTTGGGTGTGAAGGGACTCAAGGTCAGGCACCGAGGGCATCTGGGGACTGT
This sequence comes from Myotis myotis, assembly GCF_014108235.1. NCBI lineage: Eukaryota > Metazoa > Chordata > Mammalia > Chiroptera > Vespertilionidae > Myotis > Myotis myotis. Next base: position 79,767,226 of record NW_023416314.1, read on the forward strand.
CACCACGGGAGGGCCCAGCCTCCAGGAGAGGGGCCTCCGGACTGCAGTGGGGGCAGAGCTGTGTGCGAAAGAGAACGGGCGTTGGTGACATCAGACCTGCGCCACCCCAGCACCTGCTCCCATGCTTCCCGAGCCTCAGTTTCCTCATCTGTGAAATAGGACCAACAACACCTGACTTGCAGGTTTTGTAGGCTGCACTGGGATGACATCAAAACCATGTACACACAGCTGCCCACATGGTGCACGGAGGGTCCCCAGTCCCCCCCCCCTCCCCCGGGGCTTGTCTCCTCTCTGCTGTGCTCTGGCCACGGAGACGCTGAGCTTGAGTACACCTGTCCCTGCTGTGCAGTCAGACGCTGGAGCTTGACCCGCACGTCCTGAGTCCTGTTTCCTCTCCCCGGGGGCTCAAGAAAGCACTCGTGTTCCAGCCTGTGTGCGCTGGGCGGGGCGAGTGCTTGGTCCCACCTGTGGCACCACGTCCAGAGTGGATGGTTTATCTCAGGGGTGGGCAAACTTTTTGACTTGAGGGCCACAGTGGCTTCTTAAACTGGACTGGAGGGCCGGAACAAAAGCATGGATGGAGTGTTTGTGTGAACTAATATAAATTCAAAGTAAACATCATTACATAAAAGGGTACGGTCTTTTTTTTTTTTTTTTTTAGTTTTATTCATTTCAAACGGGCCAGATCCGGCCCACGGGTCGTAGTTTGCCTATGGCTGGTTATCTGATTCGACTGCTGAGCTGGGACATTTTCTGGGCACACCTGGGGGTGGGGGGCCTTCTCCCCTCTGTCTTCGGAGGAAGTCGCCTTGGCACATCCCAGGTGCGGGGGAGGCGAGGGGCAGGAAAGCCCCGTGGGGCTTCGAGCTTTGACAAGACCCCGCTCCTGGGGGCGTGAGCCCCGGTGATGAATGGCCCTGCTGCCCTGTTCGCAGCGCCCGGCGTTACCAGCCCGCCCACCTGGCCTTCTCCGGAAGAGGAGCCCCTCCGCCCGGCCTGCCCTCCCCTTTCTGAGCAGCGGCTTGCAGGGCGCCACAAAGACTTCTTAAAACACATCATTGAATCCCCGCTCGCCTGCTGCCCTTTATGGCTCTGGCGCAGCCTGCTTCCTCCAGCTCAGAAGCTTTGTCTGGGGTCAGGCCTCCCCATCAAAATTTACTGCAAACATCTTTCTACAGCACCTGTCTCACTGAGCTGTGAAATACGTTCGCCTCCAAAACAGAAAGAAAATTAAAACCTGTGTTGTACATCTCTTATCAGAAAAATAAAACTCACTTGTGCTTTAAGTCTGCATCTGTCTTTCGGGCAAAAGGAAATGGACGATGTTATAAATGTGTGGGGCACGTGCCCAGCCGAAGGGCCCCGCTTCTCCCGGGGCGCGTGAGGCGGGCCTGGGTGCCACCGGCGGGAAGTGGCGGTGACCAGGGCACTGGGTGAGAATCGCTGTGTCTTCTCCTCCCTCGGAGTCAGAGACCAGTGTGTGTAGCTCCTCCCATCAGCCCGGCCGAGACCTGGGGTTGAGGACAGGGTGCCCCCATGCTGGCCTCGAGGGGTGCGTGCCTGGGGACCACGGGCTGGAGGGACAGGCTGACACGTGTCCCCAGGTTGGCGCCCAGCACTGGTGGCAGAGCTGGGAGCTCTGGTTGTCTACCTCTGTCGTCTCTGAGAAAGGGGGGGGGGGGCGTCTTTTGGACTTGGCTGGAGAGGGGCTGTGCAGGCCATGGTCACTCAGGCCATGGGTAGCGGGGAGGGCGGGGATGGGGCAAGAGAGAGTGAGCGCTGGGCCGCATGCTGCCCAGGCCTGCCTGGGTCTGGGCAAGGCTTCTCTGCTTCTTCTGTAAAGGTGGGTGCTGGCATCTGCCAGATGGTGTTGGCTAGGGGACCTGAGCCACCTCCGGGCACCCAGACTGAGGACCTTGGCTCCCGGGTCCTGTGGGCTCGGTGGGCTCGGTCTGGGTCCCTGCTGCCCAGTGTCCATGCCACAGCAGGTGCATTCACTCTGGCGCCGGGTGCAGCTGGCTGGGAGTCCCTGCACGTGGGCAGTGCCAAGGCCTGAGAGGGGGGATGTCTTTGGTCACAGTTGTGCAAGATGACAAATATGGGGACCCAGATAATTTAAAAAGCTCCTCTACTCACTGTGCCCCAAGTTGAAAAAAAAAATCCCCCCGAATTGTGTCTTGTTTTGTTTTGCTCCCTTGAGTCTTACCCCCTCCAGGCGGGAGTGCTTGTCCCCGAGGTGCGTGCTGCATTTTACCGCTGACAGCGCTTTCGCCGCCAGCTTCTCAGGCGCAGCCAGCCCAGGCTCCAGGAGGGCTGGCGTGTCCCTGTTCTAGAGACGAGAAAACTGAGGCGCAGAGAGGCCGGGTGCCGCCCATGAACGTGCCTGGGCGTGGCGAGCCCGAGCCTGTGGGACCGAGGAGCAGGAAGGAGAACCACAGCAGCGGCCTGGCCTCTCGTGGAAGCCTTTGTTTCCAGCCCAGCCGATCTAGATCCCTCCCCATTTCTCCGCCCACAGGCTCCCTCCTGCCCCAGGGCTTTGGTGCATGCGGTTCCCTCTGCCCCGAAGACTGTTCTCTTAGAACCTGTCCTCCACCTCCAGGTCTCAGCTCGTTCGCTCACTGATTCAGCCCACGATGTGCACACGTGCTGTGCACTGTGCCAGGTGGTGGGGATCCGGCGTAAACAGGACAGATCCAGTGTGGCCAAGGTCAAGTGAGGAGTGAAGGGTAGTCAGGGAAGGGCTGCTCTGGGGGGGCGGGTAGGCAGGGAGGAGGAAGGCCAGGCGGGGGCACAGCCGGTTCAAAGGCCCTGAGGCAGGGCACAGCCTGGCTGGTGGAGGAGCGCAAAGGTGACCTGCTTGGTTGCCTGGCCGAGGTGCAGGGGGCAGAAGGAACTGTACGGGGAGGGCCGCACGGAGGAGGTCAGGGAGAGAGGCAGGCCTGCTACTTGGCCATGGTGAGGACGCGGATTTTGAAATGAGCTTTAAGCAGAGCGATGGCTGCTGACATGTTCCTAAGCTCCCTGGGCTGCTGTGTGAGGAACCGACGATTGGATGGACACGGGGAGTCGCTGGGAGTTGGGGGCTTTGGAGGGGTCTAGGGAGCGACGAGGGAGGCTTGGCTCTGGCAGAGTGAGCAGAAGGCTTGGTTTCGGGGGACTGTGGGGATAAGTCTGACAGCTCAGAGGATGCTGAGGGGCTGGAGGTGCGGCTCTGGGATTACGAGCATAAAGGTTTTGACTGCGAGGCATTGCTGTGAAGACTAGGGAGGGTGTGGATGAAGGAGGAGGGAGAAGGTACTGAGAAGGGGGCCAGCGAGCCAGGCGGGGTCCAGGGGAGGGGCTTCCTGATGGGGACGAAGGGGCTGGAGGGCTGGAGGTGCCGAGTGAACAAGGGAGGACAGGATGGGCCACTGCACTGGGCCCCGTGGCCCGTGGTGTCTCTGACCTTGGCCTTGATGGAGAGGTGGGGCCAGACCGTCCTGGTTGGAGGAGCATGGGAGGGAGGAAGTGTAGACAGTGGGGGAGGGGGGCAGAGAAACGAGGCCACAGCTGCGGGGCGTGGAATGTGGGGTCGAGGGAGGGTTTTGTTTTAAAAGATGGACCAGCAGAGGGTGTGGAGGGGGAGCTGCCGGAGCTAGTCCTCCGGAAGGTGAGCCAGGTGGCCTTCACGCCCAGTGACTGAAAGGGAGGACGGGGTGTGGGTGGGGGCGGGGGGGAGGGGGGCTTGCTGCTTGGTGGGAGGAGGAGGCAGCACCTGATGGCTGGAGGACGAGTGGGGGAGGCTTGGGAGAGGGGAGATGGAAGAGGGCACCCCTTTCTGAAGCAGCACCTGGATGGGCGGGAGGACAGGCCACCAGGGGGAGGTCAAGAGTTTATTTCAGTGGTTCTCAACCTTCCTAATGCCGCGACCCTTCCATACAGTTCCTCATGTTGTGGCGAACCCCAATTTCATTGTTACAAATTGAACATAATTAAAGCATAGTGATTAATCACAAAACAATGTAATTATATATGTGTTTTCCGATGGTCTTAGGCGACCCCTGTGAAAGGGTCGTTTGACCCCCAAAGGGGTCGCGACCCACAGGTTGAGAACCGCTGGTTTATTTATTTTTTAAAAATATTTTTATTGATTTCCTAGAGAGGAAGGGAGAGGGCGAGATAGAAACATCAATGATGAGAGGGAACCTCCTGCACTCCCCACATTGGGGATTGAGCCCACGCCCCTGAACATGCTGCTCCTGCCCGGGAACCCCTTCCCGCCCTGGCCGCCGCCCTCTCCTCTCGGAGTCTCCCAGGTCCCCTGGGCTGGGTCCGGGTCCCTGTGCCAGCCCCCAGCGCCTTCCCCGCCCACCTGGACGGCTTGCTGGTGCTGAGCCTGGTCGGCCTGTCTCCTGGGCCGGACTGTGGGTTCTCCAGGGCCAGGGCCACGTCTGCCTTGTTGGCTGTTGTATCCCCAGCACCAGGTTCAGACCGGCACTTTGTAGGTGTCTGTGGAAGGGTGGGGCGTGGCTGCCAGAAAGTGGGGTTCTGGTTTGAGCCACGGGTGCTATGAGCCTTTTATAATCGCCCCGCCTTAGAGTTGAGCCAGGCCACGACCTGGGGGCCTGCGTCCGTGAGGAGCCGAGGCTTGGAGGCGCCTAGTGACTTTAGCAGGAAAATGGCACCCAGGGGCCAACCTGGCTTGAATACCTGCCCCTTGCAGCCATCTCCCCAGAAGGCCCCCGGGGGGGCACCCCCTTCTCTCCCACCACTTGCTCTAAGGCAGTAGTTCTCAACCTTGGCTGCACATTAGAATCACCTGGGAATCTTTTTAAAATTCTGATCTCTGGGCCTCATCCTCCGGAAATTCTGTTTCTTTGTTACTAATGTTGTGGCCCCACCCCATAACAAAGAAACAGAATTTCCGGAGGATGAGGCCCAGAAATCAGGATTTTAAAAAGATTCCCAGGTGATTCTAATGTGCAGCCAAGGTTGAGAACCACTGCTCTAAGGCCCTCCCACCTCTGCACACTTTCTGGTGCTTTTTGAGTCCCTTGTCTGTGACCTTTGCTGGTTATTGTCCCCCAACCTCCCCATGGTCAGGGGAGACTGCTCCAGCTGGGGAGTGTGTGGTCAGGGGAGTGAGGCTGGGCTGAGCACCTGGGTACCGCGCGGGCTCAGGCCAGCAGGGGGAGCTCACAAGCCACGAGCCTGGACCAGGGCTCAGGAGAGCTGGCTGCTTCTGAGGGGTACTCTGGGCTCCTCTGCCTGGTGCCGCCGCAGGGGAGCTGGCCTGGGCCACCCAGCAGACACCTGTGGGGTGGGGGGAGCTCTCAGCCGGTGCTGGGGGGCTGCTGTAACGGGCAGCAGGCTGCTTGGCTCTGTGGCTCTTTGAGGAGGAAGGCTGTCTTGGCTCCCGGTGTCCTGAGCCTACACATAATGCCAATGATGATGTCTGATGGATCATGTAACTGATTGGTAATGTGACCCACTGATGATGTAACTGATTGATCATGTAACTGATTGATCATATAATGGACTGATAATGTAATCAATGGATGATGTAACTGACTGATAATGTAATTGATTCATTGTCACCAACCTGCTTGGCCTGAGCATGTGTAAGCTTGAAATTACTCTGCAAGAGGTGTCTTAATCCCCACTGTGTACATGAAGAAATGAGGGGCCTAGAGCTGTGGGCGCAGCTGGAAAGTGGCCGAGTTGATTTCTGAACTCTGGTCTGTGGTGCTGGAGGGATGTGCTCGGCCTCCCGGGGCTTCAGTTTCCCCTCCTGAACAAAGAGGGCAGGGCAGGATGTTCCAGGGGCCTCCAGACCCAAACACCCAGGTGGAGCCTCTGGGAAGAATGGACTCCCAGGGCTGGTTTTCATCCTGGACGTGGCGAGAGTCCCCAGACCGTGGGGGTGGGGGTGGGGAAGCCCCCGGTCTGCCACCCGCCCTGCCGGCCTTGACTGTCCTTCCTGCCCGCCCCGCCCCGCCCCGCAGCGTTTCTGAAGGGCCTGAGTGACAAGCAGCGGGAGGAGCACTACTTCTGCCAGGACTTCATCAGGCTGAAGAAGGTCCCCACCTGGAAGGAGACAGCGAAAGGTAGGCCTGCCGGGAGGTGGCCCCTGCGACCACACCTCGGGAGAATCTTCCGGACGAGGCCAGGAAGAGTGGCAGCAGCGGGTGCTGAGTGCTTGCTGTGTGCGGGGCACTGTGCATGCGTCACCTCATTTAATTAGTAGCACAGCCTGAGGCGGGTTTGGTTTTTACCCCCATGACATCCTTAGGAGGCTGTGCCCAGACCCCCCATCACCTGGCTGTTGAGCCAGGATTTGTGGCTGCGGTGGCGTGGCTTGCGGGGTATGTGCTGGTGAGCGCCCAGGCCCTGCACATGGTAGCCCTGGTAACTGGTCACCTGGGCAAGTCACTTAACCCACCCAGGCCTCAATTCCACATCTGTGAAATGGGGAGGGCGCTGCTAATACTGCACAACATTGCTATAAAGATTCAAGACTGGATGTGTGCTGCACATAGTAGGCGCTTAGTCGTGGGCTGCCGTCACCCGGGATTTCAGTCCCCCCGGGCCAGCTGCCTCTGGAGGTGGAGGGCGCTGTTCGGGCGCCCGGCGTGTGGGCACTGGGGGCCACTCTGCAGTGACGGGCTCTCTCAGCCTCTGCTTGTTCCAGGCTTGACCGTGAAGGTGGAGGAGCCCAAGTACAAAAAGGACAAGCACCTCAACGAGAAGATCTCCCTGTTCCGCGGCGACATCACCAAGCTGGAGGTGGACGCCATCGTCAACGCCGGTGAGTGGAGGCTCCTGGCTGGCCCGAGCCAGAGACCTGGCGGCCGGTCACCTTCGCTCTGGTCTGCCGTGCCCCGCACGGGGACACCACCGGGCTCCAGCGAGGCCTGGGTGGCCGGAGGAGAGGGCCCGCTGGCGCCACGGGAGCCCGGAGTGTCGGCTGAGTGGACGCCTGTTCCCTTGAAACCCTGACCTCTGTGTCAGGGGCGCCTTGGCTGCGCTGCCTCACGGCTCGGAGACCCATTAGCGGCCGGGAAGAGAGAGCCTGGCTGGAATCGCGCCGGGCTGCGGGCCGCCCTTCCAGGAAGGCGGATGCCCTGACCACCGCTTCCTTCCTCCGCCGCCCGCCCCTCACTGTCAGAGCTGGAGCAGCGGGGAGCTCACGGAGGAAGGGCGGGGGCGGAGGCCCGGTGCCCCAGGCTCAGCTTCCCGTGGTGACTTGCTGGCTTGGCAGTTTATTGTGATGAGTCGGGGAGTCTGCTCTCTGTCCCCCTAGAGGGGGGAGGAAGGTGGCTGCTCTCCCAGGCAGTGGCTGTCTGGCCAAGGTCAGAGCAGGTGTCAAGAGGCGGTCACGTCCAGATGTGCGGGTGGTTCACCCACCCCTCACTCCCTTGCTCGCAGGACGTCACAGCAGGGAGCCCCTTTCTGAGAGCAAGGTTTGGGGACCTGGGCAGACTCACAGGGAAACCCTGCAGTCTCCGGCACCCCCAGAAGCATCTCCAATCTCCTTCCTCTCACCCTTGGGCTTGTGTCTGACGCCAGGGCTGGCCAGGGAGTGGGGTCGTCGAAGGATTCTGGGGCGTGGTAGTGCTGGTGCTGACTGGCTGAGTGACAGGGCTGCCCAGGGCCTGCTCGTTTGTGGTCCGGGTTGCATTTCTGGCAGCGGCCTCGTTCTGTGTGACCCCCTCTCGATGTCGGCAGGACCGTGCAGTCCCACGGTGCTCCTGCCCCCACGTTGCCGGTCTCGGTACACAGGTGACGAGGCACACGAGTTCTGACTCCGAGCAGCAGCAGGCTGGGTCACCTCCGAGTTCCTTTTGCTGTTTTTGCTCATTTCCCTGGGCCCCTAGGGTGGCCACGAGGTCTGTGAGTCCATCTGGGGAGCCATGGAGCTAAGACTCGCCAAGCTGGGCCGGCAGATGTCACGGCAGCCCCGAGGAGAAGGGCGTTCTTGCTGCCTCGACCCAGGAGGGGTTGGCTGGGGGCAGGAGGACCACGCCCTGGGGCTGTGGCTGAGGGGACAGTCCCACAGGCCCATGAGGCTGCCCTGCCCAGTGCCCCCCCCTTTCAGTCGCTGGCCAGGGTGTGGGAGGCACCCCGCTGGCACTTTCCATGCTGAGCAGCAGAATGGCCGGAGGGGGAAGTGGGGCATCTTATCAGCTCCTTAGCGGCTGAGTGGGTGGTTGGGGGGCCGGGAGGGAGGGTGGGAGGACCCAGGCAGGGCGTCGGTGGGATGCAGATGGAGCGGCGGGGCTCCGGAGGGCTGCGGAGTGATTAATGGCCCTTCCTGAGTGCCCTGTGCCTGCCAGCCTCCGAGAGCAGCGGCTCTGGCAGCCTCTCGCGCACTCAGAGAGCACTTCGGTCCTGGCTGCATCCAAGTGCACCGGGCTGGGGCGGCAGCGTTTGCACACCTCTCCCCTTTCCTCCAAACCTGCCTGGGCTCCTGCTTCCTCCTCTGCATGGTGGGGGTGGCAGGAAACCCCGCTGTGGGGTGTTGGGGGGCGTGAGGAGCTGGTGCTCACGAGCTGTGGTGCACACGCAGTGCCTGGCATGAACCGGGAGCCTCAGCACCTGCCGCTGCTGTCGATGCCACGTCGTTCCTCTGGCGTCGGCCCTGCCCCGGCGGTGAGAAGGGGTGCTGGGTGCCTCCCACAGATGAGCAGCGTTCTCCTCCCTCTGCTGGCTGCAGTTTACCCAGCACCGCTTGGCAAGTTCTCTTGGGATCTCCTTATTTCTAAAAAGAGTCTCACGGCAGGGAGAACCCAGAACCTGCCTGGAGCCCCAGGGCATGGCTGAGGCTGGCCCTTGGACTCAGGGAGTCCACACAGAGCTTGCACCCGTCCAGGCCATCCGTCCAGGTGTTTGGCCAGCCCTGGTGTTCAGGTGGCCTTGGCACTGCTGAGACCTCAGGGTCCTAGGAGGCCTTGACATGGGGCCTCATCCCTGGGGCCCTACTATCTTGGCTGAGGCCGCCACTGCCCACCACCAGGGGGCGGCAGAGATCACGGTCCCCACGCCCAGCACCGCCCGTAAATCAGCCTGTTTATTAGCGGAATAAAAAGCCGCGGCCTGGAGGGGCTTTTCCGGGCTGCATAAATCTAGTCTGTGCCTCGTGGAACCCATATGTGCTTAATTCATATGTAAAGTTTCAAGCAGGAAGAGAATGCGTGTCCATTAAATTCTATTTGACTTGATTATAATCATTAGCCGTGAATAATTGCTTCTCAGCGCCGGCCTGTGGAGCCACCACAATGGGGAAAGGGAGCGAGCGATTTTCCAGGGGTGGAGATGTTCACATTTTTGGTGTTGAAGCCAAGGGCGATGTTGGCTTCATGGGGGTCAGTACCCCCTGGGGACTGGCGGGGTTGGGATGGGGCTGGGGGCTCAAGGTCAGTAGCAGAGCTTCTGGGTTTGCGGGGGTGTCTCTTTTTGTCCCCGTGGTCAGAATGGGGGATGGGGAAGGTGCCATCGCTGCCTGGGCTTTGCTCCAGTTGCAGGGACCGTAGAGGGGGAGGCATGGGGAGTTGGGAAGGGCCTATGAAAGAAAGGGTGGTTGGGGCCCCCCAAATCCCTTCCATGCTGAAGAGCCTTGGTGGGGGGGATATTTCCCCAGCTCTTGGGAAAACCCTGGGGAATCCTTGGAGAGGGCAGGAGCCAGGCGCCCTCCCTGCCTGTGTACCTCATTCCTCCCTGCCCCACAGAGGGACCCCGCCCCGGCCTCTCTCAGGACTTCGGAAAATCACCTTCTGTTTCTGAACGGGTCCCCTGGCACTGGCAGCCCAGGACTGCCTTTTACCCCACTCGGCGGTATTTGAGATGTGATTGGCGTGTGTGTGTGTGTGTGTGTGTGTGTGTGTGTGTGTGTATGTGTGTATGTGTGTATGTGTGTGAGAGTGTGTGGTGTGTGAGGTATGTTACATGGAGGGGTTGCTGGGGCAGAGAGTAGAAGGGGGGCTGCCTGGCCGGTGGAGGGCAGGGCTCGAGGCCACAGGGGCAGGACCAAGTCCCCCAAGTCCCCAGACCCAGTGCAGACATCCCGGGACCCTCCTCAGCCCGCTGGCCACGGCCTCCCGCGCTCTCTAGCAGCCTGGAGAGCCTTAGGCTCCTGCCATCTGTGCCAGCCACGGCTCCTGCCCACGGGGGCACGCAGCATCCATCTTAATTAAATTGGGCTGCCATGCTGGCAAGACAAGCCAGGGAGTCCCTGCAGGCCCCCGTTCTGGAGCAGAGATTCTGGGGGGCAGTGTCTGGCCTGCGACCTCCAGGCTGTGTCTGGGGAGAACCATGCCTGGCATCTCTTCCAGTTCTGGGGTCTCCACCCTGGGGGTGTTCCGGCTTCTGGAGTGTGTGTCTTGGGGGAGGAGGGCATGACCTTGACCGGGTCGTCTCCATGCCCTTGAGGTTCCCAGCATTCCCCTAGCTCTCGACAGACAGCGAGGAAGTGTCCCAGCACAAAGAAAGACCCCATTCGGGGCCAGCGGGGCGGGCTCCTGGCCCCGGCCTCAGGCATAACAGGACAGAGCAGGGATGAAGGCGGTGCTTTGTGCAAAGACAGAAAGAACCTTTCACTTCGAAGATGTCCCTGGCCAGTGAGTCGGGGCCACGGCACAGAGGCCAGGAGGGGTCCGAATCTCAGCGTTCCTGCTGGCGGCGACGCCGGCGCCCAGGCCCGTCCGTCGGAGCCTCTGTTTCCTCATCTGAAAAATGGGTCATCATTGGCTTCATGCCTGGTGGTGTGAGGATGATATGAGCTCAGGCTGGTCCCGTGCTGGGCCCCATGCCTGGCACACGGGGAGCCCTCAGGACATTATTGAGGGGAAGTCAAGAGCCAGAGCGACTAAGTAGGATGTAATGTGACAAAGCGCTGGGGACAAGGGCTACGCAGAGTGTCCCCACGCGCAGGGACCCATTAATTCTGCCGGGAGGTGGCAGGCGGGGAGGCGGGTCAGGGAGGCCGTGGAGGGGCCGCCGTGGGCCGGCGTACAGGCCGGGGCAGCCATGCCTCACAGCGACACGCTGGCCTCCCTGGGAGTTGTAAGACGCTTATTTATTTAACATGAGGCGTGAAGTGGCGCTCTGTTGCCTGAAGTCCTGGGGCTTTGATTTGTGGTCTGCCAGCGCGTCGTGCCCTCCTGCAGCCCAAGTCAGCCAAACTCCCGCCTCATCCCGCTGCGGCCGGCAGGGCCCCCAGGAGCCTGGCCCCCGCGCTGTCCCCCCCACGCTGTCCCCCCGCGCTGTCCCTGGGCCACCGCTCAGAGTCAGTGATTTAGAGACCGCCTTGATGGACTAGCAAGCAGGGCCCGGGGACGCCGACTGCCTTGTGGGAAGCGATCTGACGCTAAACTGTCGCCGTAAATCGCTTTATCTGTCACTTCAGATTTAAATGTGTTTGCTGAGGCTCGCCTCCACCGCCAGCGGCAACCTCTCCGCAGCCGGCAGGGAGCGCGGGGGCGGGTGGGAACCTGTGGGCAGCCGCGGATCTGGCTGGGCCCTGTCCCCTGGGGAGCACAGGGTGCGGGCTGGCCCTTCCTTGGTGCTGACCCCTCAGTGCCCATCCGAGGCATCTGTAAGGCAGGTGGGACTATGAGCCCCATTTTCGGTGCCAGACCAAGGCTCAGAAGAAGAGATAACACCTCGGCTTGGAATTTGAACTCACGTATGACCTTTCCTTCATTCAGCAGATGTGTGTGGTGGGCCTGTTGTGTACCAGGCACTAGGGAAGGCCCTGGGCTACAGGAGACACAACCTCTAGTCCAAAATTTGGGATAGGACATGTGAATGGCAAGGAACAGCAACATGTATGAGGGATGGGAGTCCTGCCTGCGGGAGGGCATAGGGGTGGGTGGGAGGCAATCAGGAAGCCTGCCTGGAGGAGGAGGCGCTCAAGCCAAGAAGGGGGAAGCTGAGTCGGAAGTTGGACAAGGGCACTCCAAGGGCAGAGGAGAGTGCTGACAGGGAGGGGTGAGGTGGGTGGGATTGGGGAAGCTCCGAGGTCCTTGGAATGAGCTACGGCACATCCTGAGCTGAGGGTCTCCCTCCAGGTCTAGGCTGTATTCACGCCCTGGGCCATCTCTCTTGGACTCCTGGGGTTACATCAGCCCCACGGTGTCAGCGGGGAAACTGAGGCTCAGAGATGTGAAGTGTCTGCTGAAGGACATACAGCTGAATAGCAGTGGTGCTGGGAGGGGAGGCTCTCCGGACTCCACAGCCTCCAGGAAATCCTTTGTTTCGGAAGGTGGGTGGGAACACCTCTTCTTTATTCTGGTTGAAAAGTTGGTCCCCAGAGTGGGTGTAACCCCACTGCAGGGGATGGGGAAGTAGGGCAGTTTGGCGCAGCAGGTGGCCAGTGCAGAAAAGATGGGACCGCCATCTGGGTGCAGGTTCGTTGGTCTCGCGAGGCCTTGCAGTGGCTCCCACCCATACAGCCCGCTTGGCTGTGCTGTGTCCCAGCCCCTGACCCCAGCGTGCCCCACTGAGCCCCTGCTTCTGGGCTGGGGCAGCTTGTTTCCGAGTGTCCCCTCTGGGCCGGGGCTGCCCCCAGACCGCATACGTCGCCTCACTTCCCCCATTTTACAGACAAGGAGACTGAGGCACGCACAGAACCATCGCGCTGGTAAAAGGCACAGCCAGGAATCTAACCCTCCCCTTTGGGGCTTGCGGATACGATCAGGTTTGCTTCTGCAGACGCTCCCTGTGGTCCCGGCGAGGGGTGAGGGGTACAGTCCATCCGGAAAGTCACCAGGGAGGCCTGGGGGCAGGAGGCCCCTCCCCACATTAGAAGGTGGCCAGGCCTCACCTGCCCCGCGGCCGGCGGAGGGCGGCTGGTTTCCACAAGGTCGGGAAGTGGTTACGTAAATTCATAAATGATGGATTTCTCCTGAATTATTGAGATCCCCTGAGCTCTCACAGGGCCTGGCCCTCAGAGCCGAGCTTTGGCAGGTGGGTGGGACTCGCGGACCCTGGAGGCTCCTCCATCCCCAGGTCTTCTGCGGAGCCTCCCATCAGCCAGGGCCTTCCTGTCCTTACACAGGGAGGTGAGGGGGCCTGTGCCCTGGGCCCATGACCCTCAGTCTTGGGTCTCAATAGACGTTTGTTGAATGGAGCAGAGATCGAGGCCTTTGAGAGTCTGTCAGACGGTGGGAGGGGCTGGGGAGCCAGTGACTCCTCTGGGCCCCTCGTCCTGCCCCGCCCAGACTCCACCCCACGCCCCCTTGGGGGTCACAGAAGTCAGGGCTGGAAGGGCCAATGCTTCTTACAGATGAGGACAGAGGTGGACGCGTGTGTGAGGTGTGCGGCTCAGGGACACGGCTTGGTGACACGGTGTCTGCCCCCCAGGCGTCCGCAGTCTCAGAGAGGGACGGTGACCTGCTCAGGGCCTTCCGGAGTCCCTGCACTGGCCCTTTCTTCTTGGCCTTTTCTCCCATCAGGACAGACCGTGGTCAGGGAACACCTCTTAGGGCCCTGCTATCGCCCCCCCCCCCCGCCCCCATCCCCAGCGGCTGCCCAGCTCCCCTGTCCTTGAGCCCGTGTGACCTCAGCGCCTGCACCTGTGTGCCCGCCTGTGTCCCCGAAGTGCTCTCCACCCCGAGCACTGAGCTGAGGAGGCCAGAGCTTGTGGGAATGTGTGTGTTTTGAAATTAATGGGGACCATTAAATTGGCCAAGCGTGAAAAGGGCTGGATCGGTAGCCCTTGGCTTGTTCTCCGGAACGATCCGCCAGCGCTTGGCGAAGGGCTGCCGAGTCGGCTTCAGGCCTCCCCAGCTCTCCTGCCCGTTTAGCAGAAGGGCCCCGTGTCCCAGGAGTGACGGGGTCTGGCGCAGCGCGTGGAGGCCACCCAGGAGCGGGGTTCCCTTTTCTCCCCCTCAGCACCCAGCTCTGTCCAGACGATGAGGTTTAGAAGGGGGTTGGATCTGCCCTCTCCAGACCCCTCGGGTGGGCTCACCCACATGCCAGACCCTGACCCAGGGCCTCCAGGTGAGGTCTGGCCTGGGCCCAGCTCGGAGGCCTCTAAGATACCACGTGGCTTAAAGAGAGTCAGCGGATCCAGCCCTGTTTCCTTACCTCCCAATTCCCAGCTGTGTATCAGCTGTGTGACCTTGGGCAAGTCACTTACCCTCTCTGAGCCTCAGTTTTCTCCTCTGTAAATGGGGATAAGCATGCACTATGGGGATCACCAGGCCCTGGGGTTGCTGTGAGTGTGAAAGAAGACAGCTGGTGAGATGCTCAGTACAACGTCTGGGACGAGTAAACCCCTGACAGATGCCAGCTCTGTGCTCGCTGCTGTCACTGCTGCTCAGAGGACTGCTCACGCCCTTGGACGGGGCCTGCTGTGCACCCAGGGCTTGGCTGGGCTGTGACAGGTTTGGTCCCTCCATCCGCCGAGTAGGCTGAAGGCACCTCCTTCCTGTCCTTCTGATGGTGAACGAATAGCCCAGGGTGGCAGAGAAAGGGGCCCCCTCCTGAGCCCTAGTCTTTTGTATTTGGGGTGTCCTGACTGTGAGGGTGCAGGGCGAGCGGGCCAGGCCCCTCCCCACCTCTGCAGTAGGGCCCTCAGTGCCTGCTCTGCCTTCCCTGGCGGAGGGGTGTGCGTCCCACAGGAACAGCCTGGGTAGGGCCAGGACGGGGGAGCAGGCCCGGGACGCGCCCTCCCCGAGATGCCCGTGGCTGAAGTGCTCCCTGTCGGAGCTCCAGGCTGAGCCTGAGCTGCAGAGCCCAGCCGCCCTTCCTCTCCCCTCTTCAGGGTCTTCCTTTGTTTCAGAAGCTCACCTTTTGGGCTCATCTCTTTCATTTGCTAATGATTTGTCCTGATGCTTCCCTGGCACCGTCCCAGGCCCCTTCCCTGCAGTCCTGAGCTGCTGCTCGCTGACGGGCGCAGCTGTCCTGGCGGCCGGGCTGGGCTGGAGGGGCTGGTGTGGCCGGGCCGGTCTCGGGGCCTCGGGAGGCCAGGGCCACGGCTGCTCACAACACAGACTAAGGTACATCGGTTCCACGAGGCCTCAGTTTCCACATGTGCCCCGGCCTCATAGGGGGAGTAAGGAACAGACTAAGGAATCTCAGAGGGAAGGGGTGGGGGGCGGGAAGAGATTAACCAAAGACCTTATATGCGTTTATGCGCAACCCATGGACTCGGGCCACAGGGAGGTGAAGGCCTGGGGTGGGGCGGGAGCGGGTGGATGGGGGGCAAAGGGGGGGAATGGAGGAAATCTGTGATGCTCTTAGCAATAAGATACGTTTTTACAAAAAAGAGGAAGTGTGAGTTATTGCCTGGAATGCCGTGTGCACCGTAGGGGCTTAGTGAACGAGAACTGGTTCTCATTAGTGAGGCTCCGTTTCCACCCGCAGACCTGTCTGAGGGCGGGCCCCCCGCTGCTCGGTGCCGTGTGTGGACGGGGTCCGGCCCATGCTGCCCATTGCTGGGTGGGGGGGCGAGAATGCCTGCCTAGTAGCTCCTGTGGCCAAGGACCCTTGGGTGGCGTGGGCTGTCCAGGGGCACATGATGGGCAGGGGAGCGGAGGGGAGGGGCGGGGAAACAGCTGCTTATGTCTATTGATGTCGGGAGGCAGAAGCCAGAGAGGACTCTGGAGCCAGGAGCTGGGTGGCTGAGACCTGGGATGTGGACGTGGGAGGCCGTGAGCACAGATGGGACTGAGGGTGGAGGGCATGGTCAGCTGGGCCCCAGGCTGGCACCGCGCCTTGGTTCACTCCCCCCCCCCCCCAGCTGCACCCGCTCCCAATGGCAACAAGTGGTCCTGGGGCCGCAGCACCCACCCCTGCACCACTGCTGCCTCGCTGCCCGGACACTGTAATTGCCATAAAAATAGTAGCTTAGCTGCGCGTAGCATGTGGGGAGCGCGCCGGCTGTCAGCCATTCCCCTGCCAGCAGGGCCCGCGTCTGTTTTATTGTTGCCGCCTGGCTGTATTTCACGATGGCTTAAACACCATCAAACGCCACATCCCTTTTGAAAAGCAAGAGCTGCCTTGCTGAGGATGTTGAGGAGAAACAGGAACATTAAAATCCACGCGGCAAATGGCCCAGCGTTGACACTGGCGACGGGACCTTTGCAGCTTCGACTGTTCAAGGAGCTAAATCCCGCCTGGCAGCCGGCAGGGAACTTGCCCGGGTCGTGGCTGAAGCCTTGGGGTTTGGCAGAGTGGGGACCAGGGGGTCGTAGGCAGGCCCAGGGGCCGATGGACTTCTAGGGGTCACCTGACCGCCGCCTCCTCGGCCTTGACCTTAACTCAGATTCATCTCCCTCCTAACAAGTGGTGCCGAGCAGGGTGCTGGGGTCTGGGGCCCGGGGGTTAGAGTGGGGGCGCACCAGGGGACATAGAGGATAGGGCTGCGGTGGCCACTTAGGAGCTCTTGTGACCTTGGCCAGGACATAGCTCTCCTCTGAGCCTCGGTTTCCTCGACTGGAAGCCTGGCAGCGCGACATCCCTTCGCAGGTGACGGCGAGGCTCCAGAGGCCACGTGCACACGCCACGGGCCATTGGAACCCGATAAGTGGCGGCCGTTACCACGGAGAAAGTGGGCGTTTGAGCTGGAATTGATTTTTAAAAAATGTTTAGCCCACCTATTTCCGCTGAAATATAGGTCCAATAAAACCAGGGAGCCATTAACACAGAAATAAAAGGAAACAAGAGGCCAGGAGGGCGCTGACCGGGGCCCCTCCAAAGGACTCGTCACGTGCCCCTGGCCACACCTGGAGCCCGTGGGCCTCCACATCCTTGGCAGGTGCTTTCCAAGCTGCTGGCCTCTCGCTGGGCTCTGGGCTGTGGCCCCCGCTCAGCCCTACCTCCTGCCACTTGAATCTGATGTCTCGTCTGCCAGGGAGGCAGCATGGCTGCCTTTGTGTTTTATGCTCCACGTGGCATCCATCGCCACGGAATACGAAATGTGGCTTTGAGCTTCCTGGCAGCCAGGGCAAAATGTGAAACAAGATGTTAGGTTCTGTAACTCCGCACGTGGGAATCAGTTTAAACAGCAGCTTAACGCCTCTGTCTCGTTCTTTCTGCTCTCTCCCTTGTTCCTCCATTCTCTCCATCGATCACCCTTACCAGGGTTCTTTATTTTCCATGCAGACGCGTCCTGCCTTGCTCCAGCTCCCACTCCAGTCTCACTCCCTCACTGCACTCCCCTCACATGGCGTGGCTTCCGCCTTGGGAGGCGCCCTCTGCCCTCTTGTTTGTCGCCATTCATCCCCGTGTCCATTGGCTGGGTGTCCCGGCCTCTTGCCCCGCCCAGGCCCACTGGGTCTGCCGCTGCACTTTCTCTCCTGTGAGCCAGTGGCTAATAAGGGTCCCCCCAGGGGGCCGGCAGAATCCTTCCCTCCTTAATGTGGCAGTTTAAAAATGTGTCACCATTGATTTGAAGAAAAGGCTTGTTCCTGCTGAGAAAAGCAGCCCCGAGATTCGTCTCGCCTTAGGAACCACGCAGGCAGCTGCATAAATTCCAGAACCACTGAGCTCTCCATGCAGATGCTGGCGCGGAGCCCGCAGCCAGTGCTCCTGGGGCTGGCACCCCACTGCCCTCCCCCTCCTGTTCCCGCAGCGACCAAAGGGGGCCCTTCGCAGGGGAGGGGGAGTCCTGGTTGGAAGAGCCTCTCTCTCTACCTCTTTGTAGCTAGTTAAGCCGGAGCTGAGCCCGTGGCTAATGCCTTGTCGTGACATGCTTTAATCCTGAAGGAGGATGAGTGGCTTCCGGGAGGGGCTCCTGACAGCCAGCGGAGTGCCCCCCACACCCGGGGCCTCCCCAGCCCTCGGCGGTGGGTCTGCTGGCTGCACAGTGGATCTGCCCTGAGGGTGGGGTTTTACCGCCTGGATGCCCTGTCTTCCGACATTTTCCCATCCTGACCTGGAAGCGGCTGGGGGTCATTTGGTCCATCCCCCGACTCCAGCCGGGCCTTCACCCCTCTGGCTGGTGGGACCTGCCCGCTATACTTTGTCCTCACCGCTGGCCCCTCCCTTGCCCCGCAGCAGCAGACGGTGGTCCCCCCCAGCCCCCCCAGCAACGCTCCGAGCCCAGGACACCCGTCCTCAGATGACCTGGGAGGGCTTTAGCATTCTCGCTTTTCAGGTTGAGGAGCCGTGGCGCAGGGCTGCTGTGGTGACTTGTCTCCAGACAAGCCAGGACACTTGAACCACGTCTGCTCCCTGTGATCTGGGTACTTCCCACCCTGTCACCTTTGAAGGAATGAGTGAGCGCACGAGGGGTAAGGGCACATGGTAACCACTTACAGTTCTGGGGTCCTTCCGGTGAGCAGGTGTGGAGTCAGCCCAGGATGGGCGGGTGGCTGTTTGGAGAGCGCAGGGGAGAGCTGAGCTCTCCAGGTCCCTGTAGGGCCCCAGTCCCTTTTGTCATCAGCGGTCACAATGGCCGCCTTGTGGCAGTGCCGTCTGCCCTCCCGGAGGCCGCCCTTAGCCTGACAGTCTCTATCGCTGTGGCCACAGCCGGCGCCAGGACAGTGGTCTGCAGGCTGCACTGGCTGAGTGAGGGTGGGGAAAGGCGTGCCTGGGGATCCAGTGAGCTCTCCCTGGTCTGTGCAGCCGTGAGCAGGGGAGCCGGGGAAGAGGTAAGCAAGCAGTGTGCAGCCTCCCTGGCTGCTGCGGGTCCCTGGGAACATGTGCCGAACCGCCATTTACCAGCTGGCGCAGGGGAGTCTGCGGGCTGCCCCCAGCGGCGCGGCCCCAGCTGCGGAAAGGGCCCCGCGAGGCACCGGCAGCCGTTATGGAGGAGAGGGGGGGCTTTCTTTTCCCAGGCTCCCTAAATGTTATTGCCTTTATAGGCTTTGGAAATCAGTTTTACGGCCTGCGTTGTCTGCTGAAGTACGGAAGGCATGGGAGGGGAAAGAAACCACAGTCAGCTGGCAGGGGCGAGGGGCAGGGCTCAGCTGTGCCCTCCTGGGCCCGGTCCCTCTGTAGGCAGGGACCATCGTAGCTGGAGGCAGGGGGCGGGGATGGTGTGTGCCAGCTGGGACCCTGGAATCTGGTGGGAGAGGCAGCCGGGGACTTCGGGACCTGCCCCTTTTGTTGGATGGCCCCACGGAGCTGGCTTGGGATGGTGAAAGCCACCCCTCCTCCTGGATGCCCAGCGACACCAGCTGGCTCCCCTTGAGTGCCATCAGGGGCACCCGCCAGCCCCAGGCAGTGTAGACGTCTCATGTAAGTAAAGAATAAGCCCTCTGGGTTTTGCCAACTGAGATGCAGGCCTGGCAGGGGCTCCCACTGGCAGAGTGGGCCCATCAGGAGCTGGGCGCGGGGGGTAGGCATTCAGTGGGAGCTCCCAGAAACCCACACCAGCCCTCCTCCCTTTCCTGGGACCGAGGACCCTGGAGGGAGGCCCTGCAGGTCTGCCCCAAGAGAAGGCTGCGTCTCTCCTCTTAATATGCGAAGAGCCCCCACAAATCAATAAGAAAAATGGGCAAAAGATGGAGACAGGCAATTCCCGGAAGGAGGGAAACAAATAGCCAGTAAACAAGTGGAAAGATGCAGAACTTTGCAAGCAATCAAGAAAAGGCTAATTGAAATAGGAGGCATCATTCTTCTCACTGCAGAGGCGGTTGGAAGCTCTGCTGCGAGCAGGCACAGGTGCAGCTGGAGGCGGGCCCTTTCCCGGCTCCCCCCCCAGCCGCTCGCACCAATCCCGCGCATAGTAGGTGCTTGGAAATACTTGCTTGGTGCCAGAAAGCACATAGGACTCCTCTCTGCTCACAGAAAGTCTCAGCAAGGCCACCACCCCTGCCTTCATGTCCGTTGCTTGCCCCGGCCACGCCTGCCTGCTGCTGGAGGTGCTCCTGGAGGGGATATTGGCTCCCAGCTTCACCCCCACCCCAGCCCCCTGGCCCTGGGGGTGCACACGCTTCCTTGGCGATGGCCCTGGCCTTTGTGGGCCTGCCTCTCCTGGGTGGATGCTACTTCCTGCTGTTTGGGGCGGAGCCTGTGGTTCCAGCGCTCTCTGCAAGCTCATGGCTGGTCAAGGGCACACTGCCAACGCGAGTGAGGCGGTCCTCACAGGGACCACACTGGAGACGGGGACCCCTAGAGTTGGGCAGCTCTGGCTGTTATCATGGCTCCTTCCAACACCCCTGGGGCCCTCGATTTGGAGAAGTAGAGGCTGTGGCTCTCCGGGCATCCTGGCTGGCACCCCCCAGCGTCTGGCCCCAGAATCTCTCCTGCCTTTTCTGGTTCCTCCTCATGCCCTCTCCACTCCAGCCCGGGGAAATGATTTTGGGGTTCATACCTGCATGTTCTCTCTCACCTCCTGGCCTTTGCGTGGGGCCTTCCCCTGCCAGGAGAGCCCTTTCTCCCCCTTCTCACCTGGCTGGCTGGTCATGCTCTAGGGTTCTGGCAGAGGTGCCATCTCCTTAGGAGCCTGCCCTGGCCTGGGGTGGGTATCATAGCACAGCCACTCCTTCAGCGCTGTGTTCATTCAGCAGGTGCTGGGCTGCCAGGGAGCTGTGACCCAGGCAGCGGGGACACCTCGGGGCTACACAGTCACCTGTAATGATCTGACCCTGGGCGGATCTGCCTGGCGGGTCAGGAGGGGGAGCCAGGCGGCACCCCGGGTGCGGCTCAGCTCGCTGCACGGAGAGCAGGAAGCCACGCGAGGCCCCAGCCAGGTGCCCTTTCTCTGCCTGTCCCTGAGGGCAGCCGCATTTGCGGAGCCCAGCGTGGCTGCCCACACAGAGCCCTAGGCCACAGGTCATTCTTCAGATGCTTCAGTCCCGGGAAGCTGGGTCTCCGAGTCCTTGAATTGTCCTCCCGCCCACCCATCCCTCATGAGCCTCCTTGGGCAAAGTCAGCCGGCAGGAGAGCCTGGCCCTGAGGGTGGCGCCAGCCTAGGGCTCCGCTCCCCGGACCCAGGTCGCCTCCTCTTGCTGGGTTCCTGCCTTCCTGTTCTCCTGCTCCCATGGCCTAGCTTCCTCTAGGCTTCTCTTTCCGGTTCCCCAGACTGAGGTGGGTGCAGCCCCCCCTTCCAGCTCCTGCTTCTAAAAGGCGCTGGCTGTAGAGTAGGAGCAACAGGGTTACAGCAGAGGGTGTAAGTGCATTGGTGGGCTGGTCAGGGAGGGCTTCCTGGAGGAGGCGGCCTGGAGGCCTACTTCCCCACAGTGGTATCTGGTGGGGGCCCATCTGTGCCTTTCCTTCCAGGCTCACTGACCCTCAGTCAGGCCTCCTCATGAGGCCTCATATGGGCCAGGACGCGGGGCCGTGGGAGGAGCCTGGGCAGGTCGGGTGCAATGCTAACCTGGCACTGTGGCCTTGGGCAAGCTCCTTAGGCCTGGACCTCGGTTTACTCGTGTGAAAATGGGGATACGCCGGAACAGATCCTGGTGACAGAGGTCTGGCACCTGGTGTTATGGGGCCGCGCTGTCTTGCCTGTCACAGATGGGTGCCCCTTTAGGAAATCCCCCCTGATTACGAAGGCTCAGATCTGGGCGGCCACATGGGAGGAAGCGTGTTCGTTAGAAGGCTCAGGCACACTGCCTGGCCGAGCCAAGTGTCTCTCTGCGCCAGCTTCCCGGGGACCTCGGCCTCGCTGTGAGCACATCCTGTGTCTTCCTGGTGACAGGTTCTCTCTGCCAATCCCTGGGGAGCTGGGGAGGGCCTGCTCAGGGAGCAGGGGAGGGGGTGGCTGGGGGCGCTGCCTCTGGTGAGACCCCTCGCCTCTTGACCCCCCTTTGTAATTTCAGTTTTAAGGAGGACTCCGTTCCCTTTCTCCATCCCACCACGACTAATCCATTCGCAGGCCCTGATCCAGGGAAAGCTAATTAAAGAACCTCTGCTCTTAGCTCAGCTGGGCTTGGAAGATTCCCCGTGGGCTGGAGTATCTGAGAGGGGGGCCTCGGAAAGAGCGTCCGTAATAGGCTTACCCCCACCATGCAGGCGGGAGCCAGACAGCCCTCCGCCCAGCACTGCTGTGATCCTGTGGGCCCAGGCAGCACGGCCCCTGTCCGCAGTTTCTGCAAACGGGAGGCTGTGCATCCCCCGAGAGTTTCGAGGGCTGGGGGACGGGCCCCTCACCGCATGTTCCCCAGGAAAGGCGCAGGGTACTGGCACCCAGAGGCTCTGCGGCTCCTGGCTGTGACGGGGAGGTCCCTGCTTCGAGGCTGCTGCAGTGCCTGGCACAGAGCAGATGCTCAGTGAGGTGGGCTCTCTCCCTCCCTGCCCCTCCCCTCTTGAGTGCCCCCCATGCCAGCATCCTTTCTTCCAAGAGCTGACTTGCCTCTCGGAGATTTTAATCAACCAACCGCAAATATTCATTCAACACTTCCCAGCAGAAGGGAGTCCCATAGGGCAGGGGCCTTGGAGATCCCTGTTCGCGGCTGTCTCCCACCTGAGCAGGGCCTGGCACGCAGTAGGTGCTCATTAAAGACCTGAGGATCGTGTGGTTGGCAGTCAGGTCCTGAGATAGAGGTTGACTGCTCTCACGGAGTCTGTACGGTTGCTGCCTTCAGAAACCGCCCACAGGGTCTTGGGGGGATCACTGGGCCCCCAAATGTGGGGAGGAGGTCTTAGAGCTGCCCTTCCAGCCGCGCTGGGCTCTGGCCAAGCCTGGTGTAACCCTGAGATGAGTCAGGGCCGTCCGCTGCCACGCAAGCCCCCATCCTTGCCCGTTCCCAGGCCCCTGCTCCCTCCGCAGTGCCCGGGGGGCGGGTGGCAGGGAGAATTCAGACCCAAGTTCCTGTGCAGGGACCTCTCGGGGGCTCTCGCCTGCATCATGGAAATAAAAATGATAAAAACCTACCGCTGAGTTCTGGGCGGCAGTAAATTACTTAACACCTGAAACAGGTTGAAATGTGGCCACGGTGGCTTTTAATAAGCCCGTCTCGGATGCAGCCGCTTCCGCGAGGAGCGGCCGGGTCCCTTCTCCAGGCATAATTTCATCGCCTCCCAGGCTTGGCAGCGGCGCAAATAAGATTTCACTTCCCTTGTAAATCTCCGCGGGGGAGCGAGGATCGTCTCTGTGCTGTCAGTTAGCGGCCGAGAGAGCCTGTTCACGGAGCCGCTGGAGGAGGGGGTCCCTCAGAGGCGCCCCTGGGGGGCAGCGGGCGCCGGGAGGCAGGTGCTGGCAGGAGGACCAGGGTGTGGAGGGGCAGGGAGGCGCCAGCGTGTAGCGCAGAGACACTTTGTTGGGGCGCCTGCCTGCACATGGATGAGCCAGACCTCCTGAGGCAGCATTTCGGGGTGGCTGGGTGACCCCGGAAGCTTCTGGTGCCTCCCAGGCCGGGTGCTGGGAACAGACCACAGAACTTGGGTGTGGGGTGTGGTTGGGGTATTAGACTCTCCCTGGGTTTGGGCACCTCCCCTCTGGGATGCTTGGTGAGGCCAGAGACCCTTCCTGGGAAGTGGAGGCAGGAGGCAGGAAGCTTCTAGAACCTGGTCGTAGCAGGTGAGAGGAGGCTCCAGGTACAGGGGTAGTGGCCACTACTCTTTCTCCACTTGAACTGGAACTTTTAGTCCCAAGTCGGACCAAACAGGCAGAGTTGGATTCAAGAAGCAGGGGTCCTGGGGTGCCCCTTGACCACAGGGTGTCACCCCACACCTGCGGGCACCTCAGTGCCGTGCAGGTCCTGCGGTCTCTTTGGGAAGAAAGGGCTGGAAGCTGCATGGCTGGTGTGCGGCATGGCCGGTGCTGCTGCACGGGGAGGGGGAGGTCCAGATTTGCCAGGAGGCCACCCGTGCCCTGAGGCCCACATGGTAGGGAGACAGGGGTGCTTCAGGGTTAGCTGGTCCCTTCCACCTCCCAGAACTCGTGCCCCCAGAGGGCCCGGCCCGCTCTGCTTGCTCCCTGTGAGCTGGGGGCAGGGCACCACTGCCTCTCAGAACACCGACGCCTCTTCGGAAAGGGTCCGTTATGTTGGGGGGTCTTCTTTCCGCTGCCCTGAAACATAGATCCTGGAAACACCCAGGGGGCCCGAGAGTCCCCCTCAGGGCCCACGCTGGTCTGGGCATCCAGCTCCCGCAGGGAACTTACTAAAACCTAGATGCCCGCCACGTCCGTCAGGAAGCTGGGAGCTCGGGATCCTCTCCGTAGGCTTCGGAGAGCAGACCTCGGTGTGGGCGGGCTTTGGGGAGCAGGCCCCAGGCTGCCAGGACGCCTCTGCGGTGCTAGACCTGGGGGCACTTGGTTGTGCTGTCCCAGGGTCTGCGGAGACACCCGGCCTCCTTGTACAAATGCCACCCAGCTCAGCGCCTGCCGGGGCTCAGGGATGCTGCCTAAGCCCAGGCGTGTGGCAAGGTGGGGGCTGGCACTTCGCGGACGAGGAGCAGAGGGAACCCCAGCTCACAGGCCTTCACGGTGGCCGGCACATGCTAGCAGGCTTGGCGCTATCATGACAGTAGAAATGAGAGCGATGACCCTTACCGTGCACACTCTACAGAGGTGGAAACTGAGGCACCGGGAGTGAGTGCTGGGGCCGCGGGTCTCACCCAGTTCGGAGGGACGCCAGGGGCTCCAAGGCCTGGTCTGAGGAGCCCTCCAGGACAGCAATAGCTCTAATCCAGTGGTTCCCAAATGCCCGCGACCGTGGATCCTCCCTGGCAGAACCTCCATTAGCGCTAGAGCCGCGGTTCTCAACCACTTTCCCAGGGGTCGCCTGAGACCATCGGAAAACACATCTATAATTGCATGTTGTTCTTGTGGTTAATCACTATGCTTTCATTATGTTCAATTTGTAACAATGAAATTGGGGGTCACCACACCATGAGGAACCGTATTAAAGGGTCGCGGCATCGGGAAGGTTGAGAACCGCTGCTCTAGAGGAACAGTTTGGGAACCCAGCCTTCCGGCCGGGGCTTGAAGAGAACCTTGGGGGCCCCCTGGTTTGTGCACGACTGCCAGTGTGTGGAAGAGGGTGAGGTGAGCTGGCCTCCCCCACCCCTACACCCCCTGCCCTCCTGCGCCCCCACTGTGCGCTGGCCCCGGCGCTCACCTCCTGTGCTGCTCTTTGGCCTGGTCCCTTTGGCTGGCTCTTGCCCTGAGTGGGTGGAAGGATGAGAGAAGGTGGGGGGAGAGGGTCGCCCGTGGGACCAGAGCCTGCCGAGCCACCCCGGAGGGCCACATGCCTCCGACAGACATTGAGAAGGAACCTCTGTCCTTGGAATAGAAGGAGAAACTCATTAACCCGCATCCAGACGTGAAATCTGATCTGAGGCGGAAGTAATGACTTATGTTAATTCAGCAGAAGCTGCTGCCGTTCTCATGGAGAGTTCTTTCCTGATGTGAGATCTCAGATAAGGCCTAAAGGTTGTGAAAGTGGGGGTGTATTTAGAGGCCTGCATCTGGGCGGGGGGTGCCCAGGAAGTGTTCGCTGGCGGAGGAAGAGCCCGTACGATCCCAGCCTCATCTGAATGCCCACAGGGTGCCAGCGCCTCATCTGGGATGACCCACAGCTCCTAGTACTGTCTCCACGTGGAGACCCTCTTGGAGTTTGCCTTTAGCGGGAGGTCTCCTCCCTGGGGGCCTGTGGGATGGGGTCAGAGGTCCCTCTCCTCTTGGGGCAGAGTCATTCTGGTTCCAATGGTGCCCCAACCCAGAGTCTCTATCCAACACCCCACCCCGAACCCCCCCCACCCTCCACCCCCACCGCCTGCCACTGCCTGGGCCAGTGCTGCCCCAGGGAGCGAGGCCTGGGGATGGGGTGTGGGCGCCAAGACGGTGCGACAGACCCCTGGCCCCTGGAACGCTGGGCCCCGAGCCGAGAGTCAGCGGCGAGACGACCGTAAAAGTTAAATCTTTCTATTTATTTCAAGAAAGGACAAGGGAAGTGGACTTGGACATTTCATATGAAAACAGACAAACAGAAAATAGGACCAGATAGTTCATCACATTCGTGTCGACATTGACGTTTCAAGGCACCTACAGGAAGGAGGCCGGGCGGGTCGCAGTGCACTTTGGTTTGTGTTGTGGTCGTGGTGGGCGTGTGTGTTGGTTTCCAAAACCCTCTCTGTGGTGGTGAGGCTGGGAGTGAAGCCGGCGGCAAGGCCAGGCTGGGTCCCGACGGCAGCAGGCAGCCGAGGGGTGGTCCCATCCCTCCAACCCCCAGACTGCTTTGCCCTTCAGAGAAAAAAGGGAGGAGACAAGGGCTGTGCAGCCCAGTGCCTATGGGGCTGCTCCTGCAGGGGAGGAAGGGAAGGGGCCCCAGGGGGGCTGGGGTGCCTGGGCAGGGGTCCCTCGGCAGCGGAAGGGACCTTGGTCACAGGCTTGCGAGAGATGAGGCACCCGCCTTCTGTAGGGGAGGGGCCCACCCTTCTCCAGGGCCCGGCTGAGGACCCCTCCCAGCCTCCTCCCCAGACCACCGGGAACGGATCCCACTCAACACCAAAGGCCACGCAAAAACCTTGACCGGCAAAGGGGTCTGCTGCCGGCGGGTCTTCAAAACATTCCCTCTGCAGTTCATGCCCGGGGTGCTCTCAGTGGACTTCTCCCCTTTGCCTCCCGTTCGCACCCTCCTGGGGACGTCCGTAATGAGCGGGCGTCCGCTCCAGCCAGCTGGCTCTCCACGTTCACCCCCTGCAGCTCCCCAACCTTCCGCACCATCGCTCCCCCCTTCTCTCCCTTCCAGAAGACAAACCTCACGTGCAGGGCCATCCAGACCCCTCCCCACGGCTCTCAGCATCTCTGTGAGCTGCAAGGCACCAGGTTCCCCGTCCAAAGAACCCCCCACCCACTGCAGTCTGGCGCCCGGCCCTGGACGCCGGGTGGGCGTCTCAGCGGGCACACCGGCCTGCTGGCAGGTGGCGTGCTGGGTCGGGTAGAAAAAAGCTAAGGCTAGTGCCTGGCTGGCGTGGCTCAGTGGTTGAGCATCGACCTATGAACCAGGAAGGTCACGGTTCGATTCCCGGTCGGGGCACATGCCCAGGTTGCGGGCTCGATCCCCAGTGAGGGGCGTGCAGGAGGCAGCCAATCAATGATTCTCTCTCATCACTGATGTTTCTCTCTCTCCCTCTCTCTTTCTCTCTGAAATCAATAAAAACATATTTTTTAAAAAGAAAAGCTAAGGCTAGTTTCAGACTTTTGTATCTTCCGCCGGGTAGCCAGAACTTTCGGAAACAGGACCAGCCAGAGGTGGGTGGTCGCTGGGACTCTGCAGGCATGTCCCCCGCGCAGGGCAGGTGAGGCAGCCGCTGTTGCTGTGGCTTTGTCAGCTCGTGCTGCCTTTGCTTTCCTCCGTCTTGAGGAGAAAGTTTGGTTCGTTCCTCCAGGGGGTGGCGCAGGGTGTGGGAACTCTTGATGGGAGGGTCACACAGGTGGGACACCTGTGTGGGTCCAAGGGAGAGCGGAGTGAGATGCTTCAGAGAGGAGGAGCCCTGAGAGGCCCCTCGCGTACTAGGCTGCCAGGGGGCAGGTGCCAGATTGGGGGGGGGGGGTTTGCTAACACGCCTGGGTCCTTTGCGCGGAGTCTGAGCAGGAGGACAAGGAAGCGAGAGGAGGGTTGGAGAAGAGATGACGGAGCAGCCGTGTGCCAGGCGCTGTGCTGGGCTCAGTGACCCGACACGGACGAGCTCAGGGGCCTGGCACCCTGCCCGAGCAGCCGTCCACCCTGACAGCTGTAAAAGAGATTTAGGGGCGGTGACAGCGAAGACCTTCCTGCAAGGACTCTCGGGCTCAGCGTTTCCGGCTTTCAGGTGTGGGGGACGGCGTGGGTGGGTGCCCAAGGACGGGGCTCAGGTGCCCTGCTCGCTCGGATGACTGCGGGGCCTCGGGCTGACTGCTAGGAAGTGGGGGTGAGCCCCCGCAGCATGCCCACTGCCCGCCTGGCACAAGCAGGGCACCTCGGTAGCACAAGGCCCCGGAAGGGTGGAGGGGGTGACCCCTGTCCAGCGGGAAGCAGACAGGAGTTGCCCCGGGGCTGAAGGTCTGCCCAGGGGAGAACAGGCCACTTGGCCCCTGCGGCCTCGGGGGTCTGGGCGCGTCTGCAAATCCCATTTATGGTGGGAAAGTGGGCCTGACCGCAGCCATAATGGAGCTTACGAAACCAGAGACAGACACTGTTAAAAATGCAAAGGGAAAAGGAGAAGGTAGAGGGAGGAGGAATCCAGAGCCTGGGGACCTTTCTGTGAGTGTTTTTAAAGACGCAAACGTGGATTTTCCAGGCAAGTACTTGGAACATTTCAAAAGAAATGGTAACTGCTTAAAAGGCAGAGCGAACGGTGCCCCAGGCAGCCGTCAACCTGGCTGGGATGGATGTACCAAGCCAGCAGCGCTGAGGGTGTCGAGTTAGGAAAACAGCCGGTGGGACGGTGGTGGGAGCTCGGCATGGCAAGGGCCCTGCAGTGCGAGCAGGTCCAGGAGGCAGCCGGGACCCGCAGCCGAGGCTGGGAGGTGGCCCCAGGTGAGCCAGCCCCAGGGGTGGGCCACCCTCTGAACCCCCTGCCCAGACTCCTGGATGGAGTGGGGATGTCTGTGCTTCCTCTCCCAGGAGACACCGAGGGTGGGAATTTCGTGGCCTCTCTTTTGTAGCACAGGCAGCTCTTTGATGGGGCTGGGGGACGGCCTTGGTCTGGGGTTTTCAGAGGACCAGTCATTCGGAGCAGCACAGTCATCCTCTCCATGTCTCCCTTTCAGGGTCCTGGGGATGATAACATAAAGGGCAGGGGGACCAGGACCTTCTAGTCCAAGAACCAGGAAAATTCCTGCCATAGCCTCATCAAGTACTTGAATGCTCCCTGTGACGGAGAGCTCACTGCCTGATTCCTCTGCTAGGCCAGTTTCTCTTCCCTGCCTTCAGTTTTCCCTTTACAGTTGGCCCCACGCCCCTTTCACTGAATGCAGGGAACGGATGGATCGGAGACACACCCATGCTGGAACAGAAAGAAGCAGAAAAGCTCATGGCTTGAGTCCTATTCTCTGACTGGCCTGGCCACTTCCCCTCACTTTGGACCGCCGCGGGCGGACAGAATCTGGAGGGCAGGGGGAGAGGCTCTGCTGGGGGCTGGGACAGCTTCTGAATGACTGTTGTCAGGGCCCAGTAGCCCACCCTGTCTTAGAGCCAGAGCACAAGGCCCCGGATGGAGGCAGACTTGGTTTCTCTGAAGGCAATGTTTGAGCCCCAGCTTCATCAACCCCGGGCACGCCAAGTGCTCTGGCCTGGGTGGTGTCGGCCTTGAGCTCCCCCAGCAGCTGCAAAGAGGCAGCCCCTGAGCCCGGCTTGTCAAATCCCTGCTACACGCATGGTCACTGGGGGCAGGTTCATAAAACTTGAAAAATCCCCTTTTCCTTCACCTCCAAGGAGTTTAATCTTTCCTAATCAATTTAGCAGACTCGCTTGGTTGTAAATGGTAATGATTTGCATTTTTGAGCCTTTCATCCCTCCTCAGGAAAAAAGGATGCTCCTCTGCCTGCATTCTGGAAGGCTGTGAATTGCTCGTTAGCACTCAGCCTGGCCGCGATCCAGCACCAGGTGTCTGCTGCCCATCACCTGCGCCGACTGAACGCAGGAGGGGGCCTGGGCTCATGGGACGCCCACAGCTGACCCTGGCCATGTCCTGGCCCCGAGAGCTCGGTCTGGTCCTTGGGGGCACAGACTGCCGTGCACCCCGAGGCCCCTCCTTCCAGCAGGCACCCCGGCCCCATTGCTCCCTGTCTGCCGCATCCAATTTTCCTTGTATTTTTCATAAGCATCAGCCTCAGGTGCCCGGTCCTCCTCCCTGGTGCATTCAGCAGACGCAGGTTTCTGGAGTGGCGTGGGCTGGCTTTGGGACTCGTGCTGCCATTTTCGGGGGGGCAGGGCGCCCTCCCCTCGGTCCCCAGCTCCCAGGGGGTGAGGAGGGAGGCTCGGATGCAGCCCCAGGCACACTGCCCAGCCCCGTCTCCAGGCTCCGATCAGCCTGCTCGGACCCACGGGCGTCCCTCACCTGGCTGTCCCTCCTCTCTGGTTCTCCGTCACCTGTATTGGACCAAATACTTCCAGGATGCGCGGAGGGAGGTGGTCTCTGGAGCACCCAGCTTTACTGGGTGCAGCCAGGCGCCACCTCAGCCCACCCCCACTTGACAGGGGGGAAACAGAAGCTGTGGATTTGCAAGGCACACTTTCCCTGTAGCTCTCTGGGGGGCCCCCCAGCCCCTCCTCCCTCTCTGCCTGGCCTTGGGCTCCCCTTGTTGGGGCTGGTGGGCTTCCCTGGACCTGTCAAGGGAGGGAGGAGAGGCACAGGCAGGAGGGGCCTTTATTCAGGCTTTGGGTGGGGAAGCCTGGGCCCCCCAGCCACTGCCATCTTCCCAGCCGCTGTCACCTCCTCTGCCAGCATCACCCAGAGCGAGAAGCCCCTGCCCCAGCTCCTGCCCCGAGCCCAGCACCGCGGCCCTGGGTGGGGTCGCCCCCTGGTTAGCCACCGGCCTGTTACCATGGAGGCGGTCCAGGAAGCCGGAGCCAATTTCAAGGAGAAGATGGAGGCTTCCTCAGGAGGCCACAGGAAGAGGGACGGAGAACGGGGAAGACAAGGAGCTTCTGATGCACGTCATGTCTGTGGAGCCGAGTATGACTAATTAATAGATTTTATTCTTAGTCATCTCTGAAGCATTCCATACATTGGGCCCAACGCCTGAGCTGAGCTTAGAGGCCTCATTCGCAAAATGCAAATGGCTCGCCTGGCCCTGCTGCCTCCTCTCCTTCCCTTTTTTTTTTTTTTAAAGGGGAAGTTTAAAGGAAAATTGCCATGTAATAGAAAAGAGAGTCCAATCGCTACATCTAATTACCACGAAGGGTAAACCACTTAAGCAAAGAAATGTCGTGGGTTTTTTTTTTTTGCTTTAAACCTGCTTTAAATGCCACAAAATGCACTCGTCCCCGCCGAGGCCAGCAAGGTTGCCCTGGCTGGTTAGAGGCTGCCAGGGTCCGGCGGGCCACCCACCGAAGGCAGATTCTAGACAGAAGTGGTGGCCCAGGTCCCGGCTTGTCTTCACGGGCCCTGTGTCCTCACATGCATCCAGGGGGGTGGGGTGGGGGCCTGGGACATCCTCCCTCTCGTGTTATGTGGCCAGCTGCGGGGGAGTTGGATCGGGCGGGAGTGGGGTTTCAGAGTGGACCTGGCTTTAGGCCCCTCCCTGGCTTGGGGGGACGTGAGGCAGCAGACATCCCGGTCCCGCTCTCAGACAGAACGCTGGGAAGATGTTGGGGTGCTTAGGGCAGAAAAGATGAGGGCGGGCCCCAGGGCGCTGGCTGGGCCAGGTCTCCACGCACTTCTGCGCCTACAGGGGTGGGACGATGCGCGGCGAGTCAGGCAGGGCCTGGGCTCTGAGCCCGTGTGAGCCCTGCCTGAGCGCTGGTCGTGCAAGAGTCGGAGTAGGAGAGGGACTCTGTCCTGGGGCTGGGCGGCCAGGCCTGCTTAATGCTCTGGGGGAATGTTCCGCACAGGCTGGTTCCAGGCCTGCAAGGCCCTCCCTTACACGCAGCCCCACGGAGGGGGCCCCCTACTGCCCCCGGGGCCTTCCCAGCTTCGGAGGGATGACCTGACCTCTGCCTGGCCTGGGGAGAGGAGGAGGGAGGGCCTCGAGTGGGAGGGGGGACCGAGCACGTTGGCAGTGGGGGCCTGGGGGCTGATAGTGGGGTGTCCAGGGGCCAACTTTCCTGGGACACTGACGGAAGGCAGGAGGGGTGCCTTGAGGGAGGGGACCTCACTTCAGAAACAGCAGAGACCATGGACGCCTGCCCTCCAGCCAGCGCCCCACACCCGCGCGCACCCTCTCCTCCCGGCCACCCCCCGGCGCCCCTCTGCCCCTCCGAGCTGCCGGGAATGGGGACGAGCCTGTGTCTGGAGGCCCCACAGGCCAAAGGGAGGCCACCTTTGTACACACGTGGAATTAAGGCTTGGAAAATCTCTCCTGACACTGAGAAAACAGGAAAAGGGAAAAAGGTTTGTTTTCGAATGCAAGGTGTCCCTGCCCCTCGGCCCGTCCCTGGGGCTGGGGAGCGGGGAGCCCCACTTGGTGGGACCCTTCTGTCGGCCAGGCCACGGCGAGCCCGGCCGCGTCTCGCCTCCATCTCACGCAGGTCTCGTGTCCGTTCCTGCCCACCCCCTTCCCTGAAGGGCCAGCAGCATCTTTTCATGTCCATCGAGCCGTCAGCCCAGGCCCTGGGCCCGCTGTCCAGTCTCGCCCTCCTGCCTCTGGCTTTTGTCAGAGCAGCTGAGGCCTTTTGAAAACGCCGCCACCAGCAGCTGGACCCCTTCTCATCCTCCCTGCCCTCCGGCCACCGCCGCTCCTCTGACACCGCTCTGCCCGGTGCAGGGCACGTGGCATGCTGATGGAGGGCGACCCCGTTCCCGAGAGCAGGGACGCAGAGCGAGCAGAACCCTGGGCGCCCGTCCGCTCTTCCGTCCGGATTTGTGTCGTTATTTCGTCGTCTCACGCTCGCCATGCTGCACCGTCAGCTGATAAATGACGGCCACGCTGCTTCCAGGGGAGGCAATCAACCTTAGCTCTGGGAGGGCCCCGGTCAGTGCCCTTTTGGGGGCCGGCTTGTTTCTTGGGAGACCTGGGCCTCCGCCTCTAGAACAGTCCAGCTGAGTGTTTTGCACTTGGGAGTTTTTCCCCGGGGTTTTTCTGAGAAGCTTCATGTCTTTTTCTGGGTGTTGTTTGAGCAGCCATGGAAACCATTAACTCTAATCAGCTGATGTAAAAGAACACACAGAACCCATCCCTGCACCAGCTACCTGTCCCAGGAGGAAGCAGAGCACAGAGAAGGAGTACTGAGGTGACTGCGTGTGTGTGTGGGGGGGTGGGGGTGGGGGGATGAAGATACTGGCAGTTAAAGGAAGTTTCTCTATAGCAGAAAGGAGCATGGCCCAGCTCTGGCCAACCTGAGATAGGATCAAACTGGAAGCATCCCCTGCCCAGGGTCCCCCCAGCCACCCGCCCAGAACAGACCCGCTTCTGCCTTTAGGAACAGCATTGTCCCCCCACCCCACTCCGATCCCCAGCACACCGTGTCTACTTACTCAATGATCGTTAGGGGAAAGCAACATGTTCATGACTCTATTGTCTCAAGAAATGCGACGAACTGACCCAAGAAGCGCGGTCAGAACCGTCTCCGCGGCTCTACCGACCCGTCCGAGTTCAGAGACGCAACCTCGCGACGGGTGGATAGACGCGATTCCAAGTGGCCGGGGAGGCCGCAGCTTCCGGAGGGCTTCCACGGCGTGTGGTCCATGGAAGTGGAGAGGGTTCCGATAGGAAAAAGGGAGTTTAGTTTTTAATCGGTTTCATCACTGTTCGAAGAACGCAGTAAAAGACGCGATATTTCTGGAAATCTGCGAGGGAAATGGTAGGGGGAGAACCGGGGAGAGACTGAAGAAAAGCTCTTTCTTCCTCCCGCTCTCCCATCTCGTCGCTGCCGGAGCGGCTGGCGGCGAGCTGCGCGGGGGCGTCCGTGTCCCACGGCGGCTCTCTGACGGTCCCCTCAGAGCAGGAGGCGCGCACAGACGCGGTACAGGTAGTATCTTTCCACTTCAGGGGAAAACACCCTGACCCAGCCCTTCCTGCAACATTATTTTTAGTCCTTCCCTCCCCAACTGGCATAATTTGGTATAAATTATGTCTTCAGCAACGTCAACCCACCCCCCTCCCGTCTTCTGTCCTTAAAAAGCTTGTTTTCTCGGCTGTGTTCTAGAAGAGCGTCAGCCCTCCCCAAACGCTGCCGTTTGCTGGGAAAGTCGCCGTGGAGTTTCTTGTCCTTGCTGTGTCGGATGGCAGCAAGCGGGGCAAAGCCACGGGGTCGCCGCGCCAGGAGGAGGTGGGGGCGGGGGCGGGCGGCCCGGCGGGCATCATGTGTAGGAATAGTCTACGTCGGGGATGCCGCCGCCACGGTAGCCCCGGGTGGTGCCGTAGCCGATGGTGTGCGTGCCCTTGCAGAGGCTGCTGCCGTTGGAGGGGAAGATGGTGTGGACCACGTACTCCTCTTTGGCGTGGTAAGGGTTAATGGGCCGCATCTGCAGCCCCGGGCCTCGGAGTTCCAGGATGGAGTTATCCTTCTTGGTCCCCGACTCCAGATAGCTGTCCTTTTTCTGGCTGCCTCGGTGGTAGGCCCGCTCCCGGGTCAGCAGGTCCCCGGCCCGGTTCACGTACCAGCAGATGGCCCCCAGGACCAGGAAGAGCAACACGAGGGCCACAGCGCCCCCAATGATGCCCGCCAGGGGCAGGCCGACCATGGGGTTGGCATTCTGCTCCTGGTTGAGTGTGGTGGTGGGGCCGTAGCTGTCGGCTGTCTCTGCCTTGGCGCACACGGGCGTCTCATCGGCCACGTAGGTGTTGCCCGTCTCCATGGTGACCATGCAGATGATATAGGTGGACTTGGGCTCCAGGGCTGTCAGCAGGTACTCCGTCTTGTCCCCCTGCACCAGGGTCTCTGTGATGGAGCCCACGGCCGGGCTATGGCCCAGGCGCAGCCAGCTGAGCCGGAAGGAGGAGGCAGGGAGCGTGGCCTTCCACGTGATACGGATGGAGTCCGCTGTCAGGGGCTTCACGTGGATGACCAGGGTCTTGGCGCCATCGCCTGTGGCCATGGGGTAGTCAAGGTTGGAGTCGGGTAGGCGCAGCCCCGGCCTCTTGGCCTTGAGGGTGAAGAGGGAGCCCTGGGGTGTGGTGGCAGAGGCGTGGTTGCTGGCGGTGGTCTTGGCGGCCGCATGGGCCGCGCCGCCTTGTGGCCCCGCCTCGAAGCACTCGTCCATCTCGCTGGTGATGTCCTTGATGGCCATGCCCCGGACCTTCTCGGGGCCCTGGCACATGAGGCCGCGCACATTGACCACGGCCGCCCGCGCCTTCACCCAGTCCCGCAGCCACATGAGGTTGCAGCTGCAGAACCAGGGGTTGTTCCGGAGCAGCAGCTGCGCCAGGTTCTCCAGGTCGTCGAACAGGCCGCGGGGCAGCGTGGTGAGGTTGTTGTTGGACAGGTCCAGGCGCTCCAGCTCGCGCATCTTGGCCAGCGTGTTGTAGGGGATGTGGCTGATGGCGTTGTCCTGCAGGTAGAGCTTCTGCAGGTGGGCGCTGGGCAGGTTGAGGGGCGGGGCGGCCAGCGAGTTGCGCACCAGCGAGAGCTCGGTGAGGTTCTGCAGGCGGCTGAAGGTGTCGTCGGCGATGCGCTGGTTGGCCAGCAGGTTGCCGTCGAGCACCAGGCGCCGGAGGCTGTGGAGGCCCTTGAAGGCGTGCAGCGGGATGGTGGAGATGCGGTTGTCGTCCAGCCGCAGCTCCTCCAGCGTGCGGGGCAGCCCCGAGGGGATGCTGCTCAGGTGGTTCCGGCTCAGGAAGAGCAGCTTGAGCTGCCTGCTGTCGGCGAAGGCGTCCTCCTCGATGCTGACGGTGGACACGGAGTTGTCGTCCAGGTGCAGCTTCTCCAGCAGCGGGATGCGGGCCAGCGAGTCCCTGGCGATGGCGCGCACGTTGTTGT
Organism: Myotis myotis; assembly: GCF_014108235.1. Taxonomy (NCBI): domain Eukaryota; kingdom Metazoa; phylum Chordata; class Mammalia; order Chiroptera; family Vespertilionidae; genus Myotis; species Myotis myotis. The sequence continues at coordinate 79,802,610 of NW_023416314.1, forward strand.
CCTGCAGGTGCAGCTCCCGCAGGGAGCGGGGCAGGTTGACGGGGAACTCGTCCAGGGCGTTGTCGTACAGGTAGATGACCTGCACGCTGACCTTGGTCTTGAGGCCCTGGGGGATGCCGGCGTTGGTGATCTGGTTGTTCTGCAGGAAGAGGGTGGTGGCGTCGTCGGGGATGTCGGCGGGGATGGAGGTGAGCCCCCGGTCGTTGCAGTAGATGAAGCCGTGGTCGCAGCGGCACACGGAGGGGCAGGTGGTGCTGTCGATGACTTCCGTCAGGAAGGCGATGAGCCCGTAGCAGAGGAAGAGCCAGTCGCGCAGGTCCATGGTGGCCGTGGTCATCACGACAGTGGCCGTCACCGTGGCAGCGGGAGTGGTGGTGGCGGAGGCAGTGGGGTGTGCCACCACCATGGTGGATGGCGGGGGGAGCCGGGCCTCACCTGACCTGGGGCCTCAACACCTGCAAGGAGCACAAGACACGTGCGGTCAGAGGGCGTCGCGTCGCAGCGGCCACCCGCGCGCCACCAAGAGGCCACTGCGGGCGGGGACGTGGGGCGGAAATCGAGCCTGGAGGCACAGGCGCCCGGCCCCTCCGTGCCCAGGTCATGTCACAGGTGACCGCTCAGGCTGAGGTGGACTCTGGCTAACTTCAAACCTCAGTGGGAGAGGCATGCTGCCCGTGAATGAGACGGAGGCTGCCCGCCCCCCGGACGGCGACCCCGCGCCTCGGGCGAGGCTCCTCTGGCAACGGCCACGCCGCAGCTCCGCTTTCTTCTTTCAAGATCTCACACTGAACCAGTTTTCACGGCCAATGCCACACGTGGCGGTCCACGTCGATGGGATGGATTTAGGGCGTGTTTTATGGATTCCGAGCCATTTCTCACTGGAGTGAGGAACTCACATCTGGCTCAGGCCCAGGGTTTGCCGGGAGAGCTTGTTTCGGGGAGGCCTGCGAGCTCGGGGGGGGGGGGGGGGGGGGGGCGCGTGACCAGAACCTGCCGGAAAGGAGCTGCCAACGCCATCAGTGCTGAGCAGCGGAGAGCGGGCGCTTCATTGTCTGGTGTTAAAACATGTCCTGTGTCACTCGTGCATTTACAGACAGAGGACGGAGGTGTCAACAGAACTGCTTCCTCGCGTATTTACAGAAATCTCTCTTCATCAGAGGTGCCCGCCCCAGCTCTGCGCTCTGTGGGAGATGACTCCACACCTCGTCCCCTTCCGAAAGTCACAAAACTTGAATGTGCATATATGTATATATTTTTGTTATATTTAAAGGAATGAGACACAAAAGGAGGGAAGGACCCATGCTCTGAGGGAATTGCCTGGAGGGGTAATTTCAGTTTTCACAAATGGAAAAATGGCAGCGTAGACCTTTCTCATTATTTTACTGTTCATAATGGTTTTTTACAAAAAAGCAATTAAAGAGAAATTATCTTTCAACCTCAGTGGGGAAGGTATCTCCACGCGGCAGGCCAAGGCCTGCTGTGTAAATCCCGGTTCACAAAGGCTTTTCAGGGGTGGGACAGTGGCCCCTCGGAGCCCCACCGAGGCCCCGCCCGGGGCAGCCCTGGGACAGAGCAGAACCAGGACACGCTCAGCGCGGGAGCCAGTCGGGGCCTCACTCCACGCCTTAGCGGCCAAGTGTCTCCGTGTCTCAGCCCTGTCACACCCTCTTCCTTCTCTGTCTCTATACCAGGACTGCTCTTCTCCGTCTAGCAAACTGCTCCTCACCCTTCAGGACCAGGCTCAGATGCCCTCTCCTCTGCTGGGCTTCCTGATGCCAGATAGAGCTTCCGTCTGCTCCACCATCCCTCCTTCTATCCACCCGTCCACTCATTGAGCCATCCGTCCATCCGTCCATCCGTCCATCCGTCCAACCATCCGCCATCCCCACTCACTCATCAGTCTGTCCATCCCCCACTCACTCATCCATCCATGCACCTGGCCACCCAGTCACCCAACAGATGTCTGTTCAGCCCATACCATATGCCACTTGTTCTGGCCACTTGTGATTCAATTCTGGGGGGATGGTAGCTCATCCTATAATAAAGACCTCGCCGAGAGCTTTAGGAATTAAGTCATTTAATCCTCCCAGCACCCAGGAGGTCAGAGCCCGTCTCATTCCCATTTCACAGATGAGAAAGCTGAGTGTGGGGATGTGAACTTCGTCACGACCACTGAAGCGGTGGTAGGGGGAGCCTCGGCCAGAATCTGGGTCACCGGGCCCAAAGCGCTGAGTGTCCGTGGACGGTGGATCATGCTGTTTTGGTGACTGTCGTGTTTTAATGTTGCAACTACAGCTCGGCGCTCGAGGGCCGGGGCCAGGGGCTGTGGTGGCCTGGCGTGGCTTGGCATCCGTGGCCACCGAGTACAGAAGGGACTGAGAACGTGGGGGCACCTCCTCCACGAGCCCCCCACATTCTCGCCATTTGCATTTGCAGGGGCCTTGCCCTGCCTGCAGCTCCCAGGCCTCTGGAGAGAGCTCAGGCTTGGCCGCCGCCAATGCACTAACCCACCCAGGGCCTGTCTGCAGCACGGAGCTTTGCCTATAGGGTCCCCCAGGGCGGGTCAAGGGCCAGCCCAGGACACACTGAGGATCGGGGGGAAGGGTGCCGGGGATCTGCACCTGGAACCAGAGGGGGAAGAAGGGGGCTGAGCCATGCCCAGCATCGGGGCCCTTGAAGCCAGCTCAGGCTCCCTCCACCAGCACCCACTGGCCTGAGGGACCAAGGACTGCAGCCTCGGACCTCGGCCCCCAGCCCAGGCTTCGGTCCTCACCCCACTCACACCCCACCCTCGGGAAGTGGAGGTGGTCTGTGCTTCCTGCAGGTTAGGCTGTCGTCTTTGTTTCCCTGACCAGGCTCCCCGGCCACTTCCCTCTCTTCTCCCAACCAGAGCCTCGCACCATGCTCCCCAGCCCCTCCTGCCCTCAGCGCATTGAGAGCCACCGCGTAAGATGTGGGAGGGGCCTGGGTATCCCAGGCTGCCCAACCTTATCTGACCACTGACTCCCCTACCTGTCGTCATACCCGGGACTGGGAAGGGCCCTGGCTCAGATCATAGGACTGATGGGCTCAGAGCAGGGAATGGTCCCATAGACCTGGGTAGGCCCACCTCCAGAGGACAGGGATGAGCCCAGGCAGCAGGGGGAGCCCTCGAGCCAGACCTCACCCACCCCCTTCACAGGCATATGTCTGTACCTTCACCCTGTCATACACACACACACACACATACACACGTCCTCTGGCCCATTTTACAGCTGAGCAGCTTGAGGCTCAGGGGTGAGGGGCCTACCCAGGGTCACAGCCAGCCCGGGGTTCTAGCTGCACATCTGTCCCTTACCCTGCACGGAGCCAGAATTTCGAAGGTGATGGAGCCTGGAGGTCCTGTCCCAAGCTGCTTATGAGCAGAGGGTCAGGGCCAGGGCAGGTGCTGAGGACAGGAAGGTGCAGGCCTGCCCAAGGCCACCCCCTCGGTCTCAGAGGTCAAGGCCAAGCCTGGGGGAGCCTCTGCCTGGGCCCCAGCAAATGGTCAGAGGACACCCCCCGCCCTGGTCTGCCAAGGCTGCATCCTGGCACGGGGATGCGGCGGCCCCTGCGCTCTGCTGTGCCAGGCCAGTGCCCTGAGCAGGGGGCAGGTTTGTTCAGGCCAAAGGCAAGGCCAGCCGCCACCTTTTCTGGCATGGAAGTCCGTTCCCGGTGCCCACTCAGCTCATGGCTGCAGCCAGCAGCCTCCGGAGGCCCAGCATCCATGACCGAGTATAAATTGCATATTTCAGAGATGCCTGATGGATAACCAACCAGCATCTGGGAGGCAGGGGCCCAAGGCCTCTCTGTTCCCCTATCCGTGGGCCTCATCCATCTTGGCTCAAGTCTCTTCTGCTAGCCCTTCCCCAAGGCCACCAGCTCTGAGCCCCCTGGTTCTGGGAGAGTCGGGCGGGGCCTGGGCTGGGGGGGTGGGGGGAGCTGGAGGAGCCCATTAATTGCCCAGGTGCTAGGCAGCCTTTTATTCCCGAGTTGTGTGTTGGGTGGTTTATGTGGCCATCAAATTAAACCCGGTAAATCGCCTGTCTTTTACGGGGCCACTTGTCATCGCTGCATGGGTCCCCCAGACTTCAGCATGGTGTGAGTTATGGCCTGCCAGCTCCATGACTGACAGCAGGATCCTTGATCTGCTGTTGGGGGGAGGGGAGGGGAGGAGTGAGGTGGCTCAGACTGGAGGTATCCAGACCCCTATCAGCCGAGGGACACCGTTCTTGGCCTTTGCTACTAGCTCCTGCCATCTTCCAGGACAGAGAAACCTGGGTTTGAGTCCTGCCTCGGCCACCTCCAGGCTGTGTGACCCTGAGCAAGTTACTTGCCCTCTCTGAGCTTCAGTCCATCTATGAGTGTGGCCATTGAGGATGCAATAAGATAATACGTGCAAAGGACCCCCTCATAAGGGCAGCCTGGATGTGACAGATGCCTGAGGTTTCACAGCTGCTGTGATTCTCCCGCTGCCCCAGGCACGCTGGCCGAGGCTCTGTGTCAACTGCGTGTCTCTGTCCTCTGCTCCCCACCAGCCCCGTCTTCACTCCCTGGTGCACTGGGAGCCCGCAGGCCACGCTGCTACCTGGCAGGACTCCACCTTGTGCTTCCTCAGCCCCTCCCCACAGGCTGGGTGGGAGCACTGGTCCTACATCCAGCAGCAGTGCGGGCCCATCAGCGCCAGTGAGGAACCTGAGGATTCCGGGTGGCGGTGACTCCACGAAAGAGGCGTGTGAGGAGAGAGGACAGCAGGGCGCTGGGTTAGAACCCGGCCTCCCCAGTCCCCGGCTGCGGGACCAGGGTGATGCCTCTCTGGGTCTCGGTCTCCTCATCTGTAACGTGCTGCTGAGGGAGGGCGTGGGGAGTGCCCAGCACAGGCCGGTGGTTTGGGGAAGAAGAGCTGCCCCAACTGTCCCCAGAGAGGACCCCAAGGCCCTCCCATGGCCACTCGGGGCGGCTGCCCACTAGTCCTGGCTGAGCTTCAGAAGAGGGAGGGCAGACACAAGAGGGCCGGGAAGCGGAGGCGGGACAGAGGCCGCCTCTCGCCACCCCCCCCAGACCCTCCCTTCAGCAAGAAGAATTGTGTTTTCCTAAACCTTGCCAGGCCCTCACCCACTGGCAGAGCAGGGCCCCAGGCAGGAGCGAGGTGTGCAGGGCAGACTGGGGACAGAAGCAGTTTCAGCCCCAGGAAGGGGAGGCGGGGGGATCCCAACCCACCAGGCAGGGGGCTCCACCAAGGCAGGGTCCCCTCCATATCTGTGGTGGGTCCTCAGCAAATCTTTGTTTAAATAATGAGGGGCCCCACATTTTCTTCTTCACCAGCCCACACTACCTCCCTGGTTATAAGCCACATGGAGGGAGGGAGGTCAAGAGGCAGAGGGGGGAGCAGCCTCTACCTCTCTGCCCAGGGAGGCCTGGGAGAGCCTGCCCACCTCCAGGACGCCCCTCCCCTGTGAAGGCAGGCATGGCCTCGGGTCTCAGGCCTTCATCCGCAAGATGGGACCGTGAACCATGCACTCCCCTGGGTTCTTGTGCGGATAAAGGACGGTGATGTTCACGCCTGCGCGGAGGGCCTGGCGCAGAGTGGAGGTCAGAACCGGCACCAGCGCTTTCACTAGCGATCGGCAGCGCGCCCCTGCAGGTCCAGGAGATGGGGTGGCCGGTGAGGAGGGGAACCTGGGATTTTAGCAGTCTATGCCTACGGGACACCTCCTTAGGGCGGGGGGCGGGGGGGGGGGCTGAATGCCAAGGCCCTCAAGGCCCCTCTCACCCTACCCTGCACAACTCCACGCCTGATCTGTCTGCTGGTGCCATTGAGAACTTGTAACGCGTGGGGGGTGGGGGTAGAGATTCTTTTAAAACCTGAAGTTAATTATTTTTCTAATTTCATGCTGCATGCATTATGCATCAGTAGTTATCACTGGCGGTAATTGCAGGCAGGTATGCAAATCCACTAAAAATGTACTCGTACCTCCAGCTCACCTCCCCTCGCGGGCCGCCTGGGCGGGGCCGGGGCCGGGGTGCCCTGAACTTCAGAGAATGTAAATCGCTTTTAAAAATAAGACTTTAAAATTGGGTCTTAGGAGGTTAATTATATTGATAACAGTGTTCGATATGACACTGTTCAGGGCCGGGAGGGGGAGGGGGATGAAAGGAGACACGTGTAATTTTGTCTCTTTCTCTCCGGCGTCATTTAATAAGCGGTTCCACACCTGACACTTCCGCCGTCAGGGTGCATTTTTAGTAAAGCTGCCTGGACTCAGGCTCAGTTCCTCCTGGGAAGGAAAAGGAGCCGCCGGGGAGTTTCAGAGGCAGGAGGGGGCCCCGAGGTCCTTTATTCTGGGGGGCTGGGAGGAAGGAAGAGGGAGGGCAGCGCCTGCAGGGCTGGGACAGCCCCAGAGAACAGGGCAGTGGTCCCATGGACCTGCCCTGCCGGCCTCCTCAGCAGCCGGGATCCTGGCAGCCAGGAGCCGAGAGAGGAGCGGGTGACCCGGAAAGACCATGTCTGGCGATGCTGCCGATCATGTGGCAGAGGCTGGGAGCTGGGCGGAGGTGGGGCACCTCACCATGCAGGCCCTGGTCCGGGTGAGACGTCCCCCCCCCCCCCCGCCCCGCCTAGTATGTAGGACAAGCTGACTATGCAAACCCTGCCTCGAGAATGCAAACTCCTACCACGTTCTGTCTTATCCATGAGCCTCGCCCACAGCCTGGCCCAGCGGGTGCCCATAAACATCTGTGAATGGATGAATGAATGGATGAATGCATGGATGAATGGATGAATGGATGGATGGATGGATGGATGGATGGATGAATGGATGAATGCATGGATGGATGGATGGATGGATGGATGGATGGATGGATGAATGGATGGATGAATGAATTCGCCAAAAGGGAAGCCCTAGAATTTGAATCCCAGGACCCGGCAGTAGGAGAGAAGAGAGAGGCCGGCCCTCCATCGGCCACACCAGGAGGTAACAGAGAGCCCAGGGCCTCCACCATGGGGCCCCGAGAGGCAGAGGGCCTGGTCTGAATTGTGCAGCGCGTGGTGGAGAGGCCGACACAAGCCCAGGCCTTGGACTCCATGTCCATTGCTCTCCCCTCCCAGTGTCTTACCTACCCCTCAGCTAGGGAGGCCCCACCCTAGGAGGGCGCAAACCCAAGGCAGACCCCTGCTGTCCCCTCATCTCCTCTCATATGGGTGACCAGCCTGGAACTTCCCAATTGCAGGTCCCCCTCCAGGCGTCAGAGGCCGGCCCCCCTTTCTTAGAGATGGCCCCTCCCTCTCACTCCCACAGATAGCACAGGGGGAGCCCTCTCTCAGGGCTGGGGAGGGAGAGGACCTCGCAGATCATTGGCTGTTCACAGAGGCCCAGAGAGGGACGGACGGGTCCGGGGCAGAGAGAACCCTCCAGCAGCTGTGGGCAGCCCTCTCCCTGCCCTCCTCCTCCGGCCTTGGCACCGCCTCTCAAGCCCTTTCCTGGGGGTGGGCACGGGAGGCGGTGATGGACAGTGTCCGGCTGAAGCAGGGTCTCATGGGAGCTGCTCTCCCCACCCCCAGGGGGTCAGCCCCTCTGGCCCTCTGGGGTCAGACCAGGGAGTGGCAGTAAATGGCCAGCCTGAGCGCCTGCTGCACCCCGGCCCTTCACAAACCCCGGCCACATCCTGCGGAGCCTGGGCCTCCGGTGCACAGAGGGCAGCGCACTCAGGGAGGGGCCCAAGGTCACGCCGCTCACACCTGGAAGGCCAGCCGCCAGCCCCCGTCCGACGCAGAGCCGGGCACGGAACAGGTTCTCCATAAGTATTTGGGGTACAGGCCTGGGGGACCATAGCCAGCTGCCTCCTCCCGTCCTGGCCTCAGCCCCAGGGATGACGCCCCCCCCCCCAACCCCTTGACGGGGCTGGGAGGAGAAGGGGGACAAGCATCAGGGAGGCAGTCGGGCAGGGGCCAAGCTCAGGCTCCAGCCGGCCCCGCTGCTGGGCTGGCACCTCCACAATAAATAACAGCAAATAGCCCATCCACAGGGCATCTTTCACGCTGGTGGCTAATAACACACTATTAATGCCCCCGCAGACGGCGCGCGCACCACGCCGCGCTGACGAATGTCCCGGCCCGGAGCCGTCATAAATCAGCCCCTCTCCTGGGGAAGCGCGCGGGGAAGTGTCATTTTCCATCTTGTTAATGAATTGGGGCTTCCCTGCCCTGCCCAGGGCACTGCCTCCGCTCCAGGTTGCCAGGATTTGTGTCTGGGGAGGCTTGAGTCCTCCCTCTTGGCCTCTGCGGATGGGGAGACAGGACAGGACCCTGCCCCCCAGCTGGCCCAGCCCTGGCAGACCTTAGGGGTCCAGGCCTGGGGATCCCAGCCAGCTGCTTCCATCCGTCTTGGCACTCACTGCCCTCCTGGGGCTGAGCCGGGAGCCGAGCAGGGGCTGCCCAAAGGCCAGAGGGAGCGGGGCCTTGGCTGGGTCCTCCTCGCCAGCACTGAAGCCACCAAAGCTCTGCTCCCCACAGCCTCGCTGCTGTCCCCTCTGGGCAGAACTCAGAGGGACCCACGTCCAAGGACAGCAGGGCCCAGAAGGTGTGCAGCAGGTGACTCCTGAGAGACCACTCCATTGCACCTTGGGTCCACCCACCCTGGGACAGAGCCCGCAGCACGGGGCCACCAGGTAGCAAGCGAGCCCTCCCCTGGCATGCAGAAGTGGCCAGCGGCCTGCACTACATGTGTGGGTGGCTGGGAGAGCTACGGAGCTGGGGAGCTCTGTGCGGCCCCAGTCTGACCCGGCCGGGGAGGGGCGGGCCAGCTGTTTCTCTGTATGCCCTCCCTGGGCACTGGGAGCCCCGGGGCCTGCCTGCACCACCGGGGCCCTTCCCGTCCGCCTCACCTCCTTCGCTGAGCCACTGGTCTGGCTGGGATGGCCGCTCTGGATGCTGCGCTTGGGTCCAGGTGGGCCTGGGCCACGCTCACATTCCGGCCTCAGCCCTGGCACTCGGGGTGCAGACCGCAGACCTGGGGCGCTGGGGGCAGCCCGGCGTGCAGGGGGAGGCCCTGTGCTGGACTCTTCTGGGCTCCTCGAGGTCAGGCGGGGCTGTGGGTCCAGAGCAGCATTCTGCACGGCCTGGGCCCCGGGCGCTGCGGGCCTCTCCCCGGCGGAGCCCCGACCCCCGTGCACGGCCTGCGGGTGTCCTGGGCCCCTGCGCCCCAGGCATGCCCTATGGCCTGGCGCCCATCGGGGCGGGCGGTGGCCTCTCACTGCCTCTTTCAACTTGTGCTCTTTGTCTGCTGGCCACCACCTCCTCCAAAAGGCTTCTGCGTGGCTTTTACCCCCTTTTCTTTACCGAGGTCTTTTTTTATTTTTTAATCCCTTTAAGTCACTTGGCAGAATGGGTTCCCGTGCAGGGAGCGCTCTGCTGAGACAGACGAGAGGGAGCCACGCTCCAAAGCCGCGGTGTTCCTGCCACTCGGGCTGCGTCTCCGTCTCCCGGGGCGGGCGGGAGTCCATTACCCGCGGAGGAGTTCAGATGCGCACGGCGGGCTGGGCGGTGACATGTGCCACCCAGCTGTCAGGCCCACCGGCCCCTCTCTGGGAAGATGCTAGGGGGGTGGGGGCTCGGTCCTGCTTGGCTGCCCCTGTTTGCAGAGAGGTTTTCTCGCAGGGAGGCGGCGCGGGGGTGAGGGATTGGTTATTCCTGCTTTACCTCCTGGGCTTGTCTGTCCAAAAAGGAGTCCTCCTCACCCACTCCCTGCCTCCTCACCTGCCAAAAAACAAAGGAAGTGATTAAACCCTGGAATTAGGAGCCCCCCCGGGGACAGGCTGCTGGGGTTGCGACCCCTCTGCTCCCATCCATCCCGCGGCACCCTGTTCTCGAAGCCACTTTCCCATGAGCTGGGAGGGGCCTGGGACCATTCTCCACCGCCTCCCTTCTCTTCTCAAACCCAGGAACACAGCCCCTTCCCCAGAGCCCTGGCTCCCCTTTTCCTGGGTGGGGGGTGAGGGGGCGCAGGAACGAGAGAAAGGAAGTCCTGAAAGAGCCTGAGGCTGCAGGGGCCCTGCCCCAGCCCAGAGCTCCGCTCCCCCAGCAGCTGGACCCCACTGGGCCCGTGGCCTCGGCTTCCAGAACAAGCGCTGCCCTCCCGCTGCCCTTCGCGAGCAGGAGCATCAGGGAGCCAGGGAAGCTGCGTCCCGGCCTCCCTCCTGCGGCCACCGGCTTCCCAGGCTGGGGTCAGGGCTCCGCGCCCCACCTGCCCTTCCACAGTCCTGGGGGCAGGGCCGGCTGTTTGCAGGAATCCCAACAAACCCACAGCCTCTCACTGGCCTGGCGCTGCCCGCTGCCCCGGTGTCCCGACTCCCCCTGCAGGAGCCCCTCTTTGGAAAGTGCTTTCATTACACATCTGAGTGTCAGCTCTGGTTTGAAATAGGATCCAGATGGGCTCGGCTGCATCTGGGCACTTGGCTTTGTAGGGCTGAAGGTGGCTGGTTTGAGAAATGCTCATTGTCAGGGGCTGTTCCAAATAAAAACGAATTTTCAGGGCATGTGTTTTAATAAGCCCAGAGCCCAGACTGGGGGTCGCTGCCCACGGGGCGCCCAGCCTGGCAGGGCTGCACTCAGAGGGGCGGTGCTGGCCAGGCCGAGCAGGCCGATGGGGCCCACAGGATGGGGCAGGTTTGGGGACAAGCTTCCCCAGGAGCAAGGAGGTGTAGAACTACCAAGCCCCGGGGGACAGCAGGTGTGAGCAGGAGGCGGAGCGGCCCCAGGAAGGGGCAGGGGGGGGTGGACAGGAGGGAGGATGAGGACAGAGCCCCCTCGTGAGGGTGACGCTGGCTCCAGTGTGGGCTCTGATCGCTGCTGCGCCCGTGTGATTTCATCCGATTATAAACTGTAATTTCTCTATGGAAGCAAGAGATGGGAAGAGTCCAATGAGGTCATCTGCCCCCTGGACGAGGCGAGGAAACTTTTATACCGTGGGGGTCGGGGCGGGGTGTACGTGGAGGCAGCCGCTGGTCCCCCAAGACAGAGAGTTCAGAAACTATGAATGCAGGAAGGCAGCTTCACCCGCTGCATCAGGCCCTTCCCACAGCCATCGGGGTCGGGGCAGTGGCCCTGGGGCCGCCTCGGGGTCGGGGCAGTGCTCTTGGGCAGCCTCCAGGGCCCCACAAGGCCTGGCCCTGCCTGGCCCACCCACCCGTCTCCACCACTTCCCCCAAACCCCACGCTGTTCCCCCTCCGGCAACAGCCCACCTAACCTCACCCCTCACCTCCTGCCTTGGGTGGGTGGTCGCACAAACCAGCAGTGGCACAGTATCTCCAGGGTCAGGGAAGGGACTGCATCTGTTTGTCTGAGACTGCTCACTGAGACGTGGCCGGCTCGGTGCCTTGCACACAGAAGGTGCCTAATTAATGCACCCAGTGAACTCCCCACGGTGCTTCCTCATGTAGAAAGCCCAGGGTTCAAGCAGAGCTCTGGCCCATCCAGCTGTGTATCTCCTGGGTCTGCCCTCCCTGCTGTCCCCCTTCCCCGCTGCCCCTACCCACGCCTGTCCCATGGTCCTGCAAAGCTCCCCGGGAGCCAGGCGTACACATGCCCCAGACCCCACAGGGCCCACGGGGTCCTGACTGCTGCCGTGGCCGAGGGGTGCTTCTCGGTGTCGGGGCGTGTGTGTTCCCAGGTCAGCTTGGTGGGTGGGCGTGCTTGGAGGTGGGAGCTTGTTGCACGTGTGGGGGCACCAGGACGCGTGTTAGCAGCCTCCTAGTATTCACGGGGCGGGAACAAATGTGTAAGTGCGCCCTCTAGCGGACACCTACCGGCCGAGCCGTGGAGTCCCCAGTGGGCACATGACTGGATCGAGTTTGCGAAACCACGCAGTGCAGACGAAGTCAGCGGTGGTGCGTGGACGCTCTCTGTGGCCAGTCAAGTTGACCAAGGACGAGATGAACCTGTGGGGCCCCAAGGGCTCAGCCGCCCGGGAGCCCTCTCTGGCCCCCGCCTCCTTGGCCAGCTCCTGGGCACTCCCCCCATGAGACCGCCTCTGCTCACCCCTGCCTCGCCTCGCCTCGCCTTCCCCCACCCACCGGTCTCTGCGTTCGGGTACCAAAGAGCCATTTTTTGGGTCAACGGAATAAAAGCTTCCGTCTGTAACTGCTCGAGATGCCCGCACAGGCTCACTTTTTGCTGTGGTAACATCACAGCTGCATGAGATTCTTCTGAAAGCGGGAGAGAAAGCCAAGTGCACGGTCCCACCTCTCCACACCGCGGCACTTTCCGCGGACAAAGGGCCCTTATCCTTTTCCAGGTCATTCCTGCTTTGCTGTCTTCCCTGTGCCTGGGGACAGCCAGCATGGCTGGCCGAGCAGGGAGGACCGCCCCCATTGTGCAGGCGCAAAGGGGACTTAAAATAAAAAGAAGGCACTTGTCCACGTACGACCAACATGACAGCCAGGCCTCAAACTCTGGGCCAGTTCCCTCTCCCTGCACGATGCCAATCTCAGCACAAAAGAAACATACAAATGCAAGGCGGCCCCGGGGCCCACTGCACTGAGATGTTTTGTGTCTCTCCTAAGGTCCTCTCGTATCCATCCATCCATCCATCCATCCATCCCTCCATATACCCACCCATCCATCCACCCATCCTGCAAACACGTACTGAGTCCAGTCATGCTCCCAGCACCAGGCAAGACGCTGGGGCCCAACGAGGAGCCCCTGTCCTCCGGGAGCTTGAGGTCCAGCAGAGCGGCCACTGGCTTGCCAAGGGCCGCAGCGGGAGACACATGGCATTATGAGGGCCAGAAGCCCCATCTTGCCAAGCAGGGGTGAGTGAGGGCAGGAGAGGCAGGGCGCGGATCCCAGGGGCTCCCTGGGGGAGGTGACGCGGGCTGTGGTTCCGGTCCCCGACTCCCATGTCCTGACAGTCACATGGGAGCTCGGGGGCGCGCTAGAATGGGGCAGGTGCGGCCAGTCTCCTCCGGACCACCTGTCGGTCTTCCAGAGCCACCCCCCAGCCCTTTGGACCTCAGGGCTTCCCCGCCATGGAAACGCTCTCCATCGTTACAGCTCCTGGCTGCCTGAAAGATCGCTCCTCGCTGATATTAATTCTTCTATTAGCAATTAGCCCTCCTGCTTCATTTCAACCTATGGCTCTCAGGACGGGTTTTTATGTGCGCGTTATTAATCAGACGCCGAGGATGAGCTGCTGGACACCAGGTGGGCTTTCCGGCTGGAGACTCAGCCAAGCGGCGTTTTAAATGAGCACCTCGCTGGACATGTGCAAAGGGGCCTGAGTTTAGATCCCTGTAAGCAGGTCAGAGCCGGCGCGAGCTCGGAGACCCGGCGTTTGCTTTCATTCTGGACTTCCAGGTGGAGGTCAGCATCTGTGTCTGACCTTCCGAGATGAAAAGGCTCTTTGTGCCTCCGACCTGCCGTTTGTTCCGTGGCCGCTGGCTTCCTCCCATGAGGATGGCTGTCCCAGGGCCTGTTCGCGACCCCCTGCAGAGTGTGGGTCACTCCTCTGGAGCCGGCATGGGCCCGGGGGCTGCCTCGGCCAGGTGCCCTCTCTCCAGGCAGGCGCAGAGGGCTGGGGCCGGAGCCCCAGGGCAGGGGTGGCTGTTCCGTGTGGAGTGCGGACTGATCCTGTAACCCGTAGAGGGTGGAGTAGGAAGCACTTTCAGGCTGAGGGAACAGCATATGCAAAAGCTCAGAGGTGGGAGGGCTTTGTGAGGTGGGAGGGCTGGTGTCCCAAAGCGCTGGGTTAGCCGAGGGCAGTGGTCTGAGCTGAGGTGGGAGGCAGGGCTCTGGCCTCAGGGGAGTTTTGAATGCCCAGCAGAGTGAGGGCCTCTCTTCATACTGAGGGAGGTGGGAGCCAGCACAGGTGCCTGGGCAGGGAGGGCGTGACCATTTGGAGAACTGGAAGGTGCCAGGGTATGTGGGAGGGGACCAGTGACAGGCTGGGACCGTGTCCCCAGGAGCAGGTAGAGGCCTGGGCCGGAGGGGAGGGAGCTATGGGTTGAGGGCAGGGGCTGACTCAGAGGCCTCCCTGAAGACAGGCCCGGGGCTGTGTGGGTTCCCTCCCCCTTCTCCTGCCAGCACTACCAGGCAGGTTCTAGGTGCCACGGGCAGGGGCAGCTGGAGGCTTGGGGGGGGGGGGGGGGGGGGGGGCGTGCTGGAGGCTCCAGTTCCTCCCTCTGCACTGGCAGATGAGAGGCCCTACCCTGCCCCCCTCTCACTCTCTCGGGCCCCCAGGCTTGGCACCGCACCCAGCACCCACGTGGCGGGTGAGAAGGGAGGAGGCGAGAGAGCCTGCAAACTCGGTGTGAACCCTCCAAGCCTCCACGCTGCTAATTAAACTGTTTTCTGACAAAACCCAGACTTTTGGGGCTGGGTGTGCGAGCAAGTGTGTGAGCCAGTGTGTGGGCGGCTGCCGGGCCCGCAGGCCTGGACCACTGCCAGGGCCCACCCTCAGAGACAGGCCTCGGGGAGCTGGGTGGGCAGTGCCCAGAGCAGGGGAGCCAACCGCTCAGGGACCAGGGGCAGCTCTTCTCAGCCAGAGCGTCTCCGGGAGAACACGTGGGCCCTCTGCCAGGACGGATGCCCTTCCCCTCCCTCCACGTGAGGGCTGGAGCCAGGGCCTGGGGAGCAAGGCAGCTCCCAGCCAGAGGTGGCTGGGAATCCGGCTGTGCCCCGTGCTGGGCTGGGAGAGCAGGCTTGGGGCCCACGCAGCCTGGACTGTGGGCACCTGCCTGCCCACTGGGCCCAGCAGCCCCTTCCTTGCACTGACTGCGGGGTGTGGGGGCCTGGCCCTACCAGTTTAAGGCGCTGCCCCCACAGTGCAGCCGAGTAATAGAAAGGCCGCCAGGTGGGCACCGTCGCCCCAGGCTGCAGCGGGACAGAGCCAGCCCGGGCAGCTGGCACCCTGAGGAGGGGCAGAGGGGGCATGGCGCTCCCGGCCCTCCCAGGCCTGCCCCTCCGCCTGAAGGGAGGGTACGGTGGCCGGGCCTGCCTGAGCACGGTGGGGCCCAGGAGGGGCAGGCCTGGCCGGCTTTGGGCTCAGGCTCCTGGGAAGGAGGCCGCCGGCTGGCCAGGCCCCACCCAGCAGGGCTGTCACTCCGCTGCTCCCAGCACAGGCCTGTGGCTAGCCCAGGGGCCTGAATGACGGCGAACCTGGTGCCACCAGCGAAGGCCCAACCTTCCTCAGGAAACTGGCCTGCTTCTGCCGGCAGAACCGTGGCTGTGGGCTCTCACCCCGAGTCGCTGTGGGCAGTGGGAGCTGGGAGGCAAGACACGCAGTCCCTCCTGGCCCCTGGCTCTGCGCGCTCACACGGGCCTGCCCTCCCTCCGTCCACTCCTCTCCGTCCACTCCCCTCCGTCCACTCCCCTCCGTCCACTCCCCAGCCTCAGAGTCTTTCAGAGCCCTACATCGTGGGTGCCAGGGTCCAGTGGGCAGCCGGGGACCACCCCGTCCAGTCTCTCTATTCAAAAGCCAGTCCCCAAACCTCCCCCACTGACCACACCAAAGCCACAAGCGGGGGATTCCAGGCCACGCACCTGCGTCCTCCGAGTTGCCCAGGTGCGGCTGGCGAAGCTGCCTTTCTTCCAGAAGTGTCCCCGTCCCTCCCGCCAGCTGTGCCAGCCCCGGCCCCCAGGGCCACGCGCCCTCTCGGCCGGCTCCCCGCCCCCCTGCACCAGCAGAAGCCGGTGCCAAGGGATTTTCGCCTCCGTGTTGGGAATCTCCCTCCCCTCCCCTCCTTCCCGTAAACACACACCCCGGCCCAGCGGCCAGGCCAGACTTTGTTAATATTTACAGCGAGTGGCTCAGGAAGCTATTAGCTTCCTTCTCTTACTGCTAATTGAAAGAGGAGAAAATGGTTGTAACACTTCAAAAGGACTTAAAGGCAGCCCGAGAGACCGCCTGAGTCGGGAGGAAGGGACAAAGAGAGACCATTTTAAATAAACAAAGGCAGCCCACACCTCGGCGAGGGTGGGCCAGGGCCTGCAGAGGCGTGGCTCCCCTCTGAGGCTGGCTCGCCAGCGGCCGCTCGCTGTAGATTTTCCTTTTCACGGGGAGCCCGCCGCCTTCAGGAGCCAGGGGGGAAGAAAAGTGTTCCTGGGGCACTTCTGTTAACGATGAGGCTCTCTGAAGCTGCAGCAGGCAGGCGGCCCCTGCTCCGTCGCTCTGGAGCTGGGCCTGGCCTTGCACGTGAGCTTCCCTGACCTGCGGCCACCCACAGGCACGCGCCTCCCCGGCCCAGGTCCAGGCCCCGGCGGGGGCTGGGCTAAGGGATTCCCCTGCCCCTGACCTGGGCGTGACCTTGGGGGCCTCAGTTCCTCGCGGCCGCCAAGAACAGCCAAGGACCCATGGCCACCGTTGGGGGCACTTTCTGAGTCCCGCTAGAGGAGGAGCTGGACGCCGGCATGGCCAGGCCTCTGGCCTCTGCGGTCGCCTCCCAGCCACTTTCCCTGGAGGGAGATGATGCCGCCCGCGGCCGCACAGCCAGCTCCCGGGGTCCACCCGGGCTGCAAGCGACCAGACGGCTCAGCGGTCAGACGGGGCGGGCTTCCCTCCAGAGCCTGCCATTCGGCTCTGGCTGAGAGTCCCGTCCCCGGGAAGCTTTCTCTGCCCCCCCCCCCCCCCCCCCCCGGCGTGGCCTGCTTCCGAACGGCCTCTCGGGCCCCTGTGGCGCCGCCCTGCAGCAGCCTGGTCTTGTGCTGAGAGCTGATGGTGCCAGGCTGATGGTCGGTGGGCTAGTGGAGGAGGCCGCACTGCACATAAAGCAGGTCTTCCCCGCACCATCTGCCCCTCAGACCAGCTGGGCCCCACGATGCACAGCCACCCCGCAGGGCAGAGGCCCAGGGCGCGAGAGGTCAGCGCAGGGAGGGCGGGGGTGGGCTGTTCGGGGGAGAGAGGGACCCTTGGTGCTTGATTTTTTGTGTTTTTAAAAAATAGGTTTTTATTGATTTTAGCGAGAGAGGGAGAGGAATAGAGATAGAAACATCAATAGGAGAGTAACATCATCGATTGGTTGCCTCCTACACGCCCCCTACTGGGGGTCGAGCTGCAACCCGGGCATGTGGGTTCCAACCAGTGACCTCTTGGTTCACCGGCTGACGCTCAATCGCTGAGCCACACCACCGGGCGGTGCTCGGGGTTTGGGCTGGCTGGCCCAGGGGAGGAAGGCCGGCCTGTGTGGGAGGCCCAACAACCAGAAGGACCAGGACAAATGAACCGGGAAGGGTTTAGTTCAGGGAGAATCTGTCACGGGCAGAGAGGCCCAAGGCTGGTCTAGGCTGGCTCTGCTGGGGGCACCCAGGCCCAGGCTGGACGGGGACGGCCACGCGGCGGAGAGGTCAGATGAGGCCCTGAGGGCCTGCTCCTGCGGCCACGCTGTGCCCCCTCGGCTGACCCCACTCGGCCTCCGTCCTCCTCCTTGGGGCTCCCCCAACCCCTGCTCTTAAGGGCAAGGACTGTCAGCAGCAGTGACCACCACCATAGCTACGTGGCTGAGTTCCGACAGGGCCAAGGCACGCAGAGCTGAGTGCTCGCTGTGGGAAATAATACAACAGCAGCCGCGGCCGCGCTGTACTGAGCCCGCGGCCATCACTGCCCTGAACCCCAGACGCTGTTATCACCATTTCAGTTTCCCCCTAAGGGACAGAGCTTTTCAGGAGCCGCCCAAGGTCACTGCGGGTCCACCGCAGAGGCTGACGCTCCCGCTGTGCCCACAGTGGCGTCACCTGTGTGGCCAGGACCCAGGGCTGTGCTCAGACGGGCGGGAGGCCACGGACGGGAGCTCCCTCCACAGGCTGCAGGCACATTCGCACCTTAAAGGCTCTGAGAAGTCCTGTCTGGATCCCCGTTTCACTGTTCGCTCCAGGGGTTACCTGCCAACCTTCCTCGATTTGCATGTTCTTTAAAATATGCTCTGGGGGGTGCCTCCCGATGTCCACACAGCCATTTAGCCTTTGGTAAGCGCCTGCTGCGTGCCGGGCCATGGCCCTGTGCCGGCGACACGCAGGGGTGAGGACAGGCATGCCCCGGGCCCGTGCTTCCCAGCACCTTGCTCAGAGCCTGGCACACAGTAGGGACACACACCCTCCGCTAATGAGGCCCCAAATGAGAGAGGGAAGGGATGGGGTAGATAGCTGGGTGGGAGCCACATGTCCTGGCCAGATGCAGGCTCTGCCCTGAGCTACCCCATCTCCTCCTCCTCCAGTCCTGGACGCGATGCCAGCCCCTCGGGCCACACCCAGCCTCAGCCTTCCCCGTGGTAGGGAGGCCCACCACGCCTCCATGCTGGGTTGGAGCCCTCCGTCCCCTCCCCAGGGCCCCTGCCAGGTGCAGCAACTCTTACCCACCAGCTCTGTGGTCCATCTTGACATTCCTATCACATCCCCAACCCTGCCTGGAATACTAATTCTCCAAGACGAAACCATCCGTGTTTAATTTTTTTTAGAGCCAGGCAGAAAGAAAAGACAAGAAAAGGGGAGGCGTCCGTGGGTGGAAGTTGGAGCCCTCCTCGAAGCTCTTTTCAGAGCCACTCTGGGCAGCTGGCATTGAGAACACACGATGCCAGATGCCACTCTGGGTGGTCACACTGTCCCTGATGAGGGCCAGGGAGGGGTCAGCCCTGGGCAGTGCCAACCCAGGACAGTCACACTGCCCCTAAGTAGGCCAAGGAGGGGGTGGCCTTGTTTTCCAGTAGGTGGGGGGTGGGGAGCAAGGGAAGGGGCCAGGCTGGCCTTCTGAAGACACCAGGGCATGCCAGAGGCCTGGTATGGGAGGGCTGTTTCTTTGAGGCCCTGAGAAGGGCACCCCTTTAATTAAGTGTGCAGCCAGGCTACCTTTGTTTGCAAGTTAGGTTTCTGCCCAGCTCCTGTCAGATGGGGCAGGGGTCGCGCGGGAGAGAGGGCTGCTGGACAGGCAGGAGAGGGGCCATGCAGGGAGTGTGCTTCTGTGCTAGATGACCTTGGACAAGCTCTTGACCTCCTGGGGCTTCAGCTGCCTCCTTGAGGCTGGGATGTGGCCACAGGGCCAGGAGGGCTGTTGCGGGAAGAACAGGTGGTTAACAGCCTGGAGTCAGAGGTCTGCGGGGAGCAGGGCGCCTGCAGCTTAAAGCTGTGTTGCTTGGGCCAGCGAGCTGCGTCTCTGAGCATCAGGTATCTAGGATGGCGACTGAGGGAAGTGCTCTCCGAGGCCTGCGGTGAGGCTCAGAGAGACCGCGGGAGCCCCCTCAGGACCAGCTTGGCGGCTCCGCACACAGAAGTCAGCTATTGTTACTATAACCCGCGAGGCAAGCCCCATCAGTGAGCCTCTACCCTGGGCCCCTGCCCCCCAGCCCCAGGGCCTGGGGAACCCCGCACCCCGCTCCCTCCCTCAGCCCCTCCCTCTCCCCAGCCTGGCTGACAGCTTAGCTTGGTGCCACCTCCCCCCAGCATCCCAGTTTAACGTCCTCGGGCCCCCCAGAGGGAAGGATGAAATTGTAACAGCAGGAAACATGACAGAACATGAAACATGATGAAATCAGCTGCGTAAATTATGAAACCAAATCACAGCCGGCTCCTCCGGCGCAGGGCAGTGCTGGCGGATGCTCTGCAGGCTGGACACCCCTTACCGGCCTGGGAGTGTCAGCCAGCGCCCCCCTCGGGCCCTCTCCCTCCTCCCGCCTCCTCCTCCAGGCAGCCCACCCTGCCTCAGTGAGACACCACCATGGCGAGATTTCTGCTCGAGAGGTACCCCCCATCAGACCCTGGCCAAGAGCCCCGCGGGCTGGTCCCTGCCCCCCCCCCGCCCTCCCCGCTCCCCCAGGCTCTTCCTGAGCGCTCAGGCCCCGCTTCCCTGGGCCCCAGAGACAAACCCCCAAGGCTTGGTGGAGAGGCCCAGTGCTGCCCCTGGGCCCCATTTTAGCCTCCTGACGCCTCTGCCACAGGATGTGGGTCTGGTTGGTGGTCAGGACGAGGCCTGAGCTGCCCACACTCTAGCTGCCCGCCCCCTCCCCGCCTCCAGGGATGCCCACGGCCTCCACCCTCTGCCTCCTCCCCGTCCTCACCCCCAGCGCCTCAGCCACCTGTGCGCGCAGAGCTGGTACAGGGAGGGCGACTCCCAGCAAATGTGGTTTTTGTGGCCGCCTCCCCTCTGCTCCGGGGGCTGCGTCATAAATTATCATCGACCCGGTGCCGGCCGGGGCTGGAGACCAGATGGGGAAATAAACCAGCGGCTCGATAACTGTGCCCTGCCGCCCGAATTCACTTATTTGTGGCTTTCCTCCCCCCTGGAAGCGCGGCGATGAGTAACTGCTGACCATAGGCTCCTGGGCTGGAAAACACCTTCGGATGCGTTTCCGAGGACGGACGGACGGCGACCTACGCCCCCCCCACCCGCCCGCCCTGCTGGGTCCTCTGCTGGGTCGGAACTGATTTCCCCAGCGACCTGTCCTGTGTGCAGAGGAGGAAACCGGGGCTCGGAGATGTGAGGCCCTTGCCCAGGGCCAGGGGACCCGCAGGTCCTGGTGTATCAGGGGCTTTCCCAGTTTTGGCACAAATCCCAGGCCACCTGGTCACCCAGCCGTGGTCTCACAGCTGAGACACAGCAGAGTCAGAGGGGACCCTGCTCTTACCGGGGTGAAACGCCACCCTCTGCACCATCACCCGCCCACGTCCTTCCAAGGCTCGATGGACTTGGGAAAGCCGGGCAGCTGAGCCCTCAGGTCGCTGGTCAGCCTGCTCTGGGCCAGGAGCCTGGCTGTTGGTGACCAGAAGGGCCCGGGACCCCTGCTTCCAGCTGGCAGGGCCACCGGGAGCCCCGCAGCAGCTGGGAGGGAGGGAGGAGAGCCAGGTGGAACATGAGTTCCCCCGCTGCGCCCCTCCCTTGCTGGCCACCCAACCCCCAGTAACCACGGCCTCCCCCGCCCCGCAGGGCCCCCTCCCACCACTCTGACCCCTGCCTATGTCGCGCCAGGAAGTTCGCCTTTCTCTGCCTGCAGACCCGTTTTGTGCTCTTACTGACCCGGTGAGGGAGCACGCGCCCCACTTCACCAACAGAGAGGCTGGGTGACTCCCCGCGGCACACAGCCGCCTGGCCCGGAGCCTGTGCTGATGGGAAAGCTAAACTCAGAGCGGGGACCGGGAGAGGCTCCCTGCGAAGGGCTGTGCACCTGGAGCCGCGGACAAGAGGCAGCCTTCACAGGCATCCCGCGCACGGGCACAGTGCCGGGCTCGTGGGCACCTGCCAGAGGGATGCTGGGAGGGGGCACAGAGGCCAGGGGGCTGGCATGGGGGTGTCGGGGGCCGAGGTGAAAGCAGGAGGCTGAGCTGAGGCCTCCGGGGCGGGAAGCTGGGCAGCTCTGCCCAGGAAAGTGCAGGACGAAGGTGTCACACGGCCCCGGGGCAGTGGCCGTGCTCCCAGCTGCCTCTGCAGGTGAGAGCAGAGGCCACCTGTTGCCAGGGCGAGGCTGGCGGTTACTGAGTGCGGCTGCCTACCTGCCAGGCTCCCCTCGGCCTGCGGGGGCCCTCCTGCCTCCCTTCCCCAGGCGAGGGGCCCGGGGCCTCTCGGTCTCAGAGGGGCAGGGCTGGGGCGGGACGGGCTCCTCTGCCCGAGTCCCCACGGCCCTCCCCGCCCGCCTGGCAGCTGAGCTCCTGACGCAGGGCCTCCAGCTCCTGGTTACGGCTCCAGGGCAACCACCTGGTCCCTCCCCCGGGGAGGCAGCAACGCCATGGACTCACCTGGAGGCGTCCCTAGGTGGCTCCACTTTATTTTTGCCAAATACTTTCTGAGTAACAGTGTCCCCCGGGCCCTGGCGTGCGGGCAGACGACTCATGGAGACCCAGTGCCCATGAGAGGAGCAAGAGGCGGCGGCCAGGAGAGGCAGCCGGTGACAGGGACCAGCACTAACGGGGGACCTGCTCGTCTGGCCACTCTGGGCTGTGTGCTCCCTGGCAGGGCCCTTCCCAGCCCCGCAAACAGCTGAGGAGGCCAACAGAGCCCCCCCCCCACACACACACACACCTCCAGGCCTCTCCGCCTCTCCCTTGCCTCAGAAATGAGGAATGGAGGCCTCCACCCCTAGGAAAGCGGCCAGTGGATCCAGCCTCCAGCCACCGCATCCAGGGCGTGGGAGTGAGGCCGGCCGGACGCTGGCACCAGCTGTGCCCGTTCCAGTGGGAGCTCCTGGCCTGGGACCTGGGTCCCTGCCTCCCGGCCCTGAGCCCCAGCGAGGGGGGGACCCGGCTGCTCTAGTTCCCAGGGAACGAGGCCTGCTGGGTGCGAGCCGGATGCCCGGGGCCCGCCCTGGGCCCAGGTCCTCCCTATCGCCCCAAGCAGGGGCCTGGGGAGAAGCAGGGGATCGGGTATAGGCGCTGGCCTGCCCCGCAGCCCGGGCAGAGGGCCCAGCTCTGGGCACCACGTGAAGCTGGGGCTTCGGGCAGTGCGGTGCGCCTTCCTCAGACCCGCACACCCAGCCCGCGGGCCACTGCGCCGTCGTGTTTTACTGCCTTCGGTCCCCATCGGGCCGTCGCTCAGTGTGCTGTGCACGGAGGACTAACACGCATTTGGGGGCGTAGGTCAGGGTGGCAGCCGAGGCCCAGGGAGGGGCTGTGTGAACAGGCCAGCAGGTGGGATGGCCAGGACAGGGGGTTAAGGGGAGCGTCAGCCAGGAGACGTGGGGGCCCGGGGTGGGGTCTTGTACGGAAAGGTTCTCTGGCTCCCCCCGCCAGGCCCCAGCCACGGAGGAGCGAGGGCAGGTCAGCTTCTGCAGGGCCTGGGGAGGCTGGCGGCTCCTCCCACACTGTGCTGCCGGCTGCAGAGCCAGGGCGGCTGCCCGCGCTCCACCAGCCCCTGCCTGGGGCTCTGCCTGTCCCAGACCCCTCAGTGCGTGGGTGTGAGAACCTCCCTCCCCCACTGCACACGCAGCAAACTGAGGCCAGAGAAGTTAGGAACTCCCTGCGTTGGCCTGTCTGGGAAGAGGGGGAGCTGTGGTCTGAGCCAGGCCTTCCTGACAGAAGAGCCACCCATGGCCCCACTGGGCCCCTGGCCGAGGCCTTCAGGGCCGCCAGCTAATGACACAGAGCTTCTACCTGGACTGCAGGCTGGGCCCTTAGCCAGCCCCAGTGTCTGGTGACCAGGGGGACCCCCAGGTCTGTCCGTGCATGACTGTCCCTCTCCCCAAGGCAGGCAGGCCACGATGCCCACGGACACACGGAGCATGAGGCTGTCCCCACACCAGCCCGGCTGCAGCTGGGGGCGGACCCAGGGGGAGGCAGGGGACGGACCTGGAAGATTTATGACCTGGGTTAAAATTTAATTTGAGTGGAAGATCCCGCCAGCTGAGCTGGCTGCCCCAGAGAAATGGCCTGGCCCCCACCAGCTCCTGCCCGCCAGCCCAGCCCGTGCCGTGGTTGGGCCTGGCCCCCGTGCCAGCCTTCCCACCCCTCCCCGGAAGGCAGGCCGCCGCGGCCGCAGAGAGATCGCAGCACTGAATTCGATTTGGGGTGGGAGCTGCGGGCTCTGAGCCTTGTTTGCACTTCAGCTCCAAATTGAAGAGGACAGGATCGGCTGTGCGTGGGAACTGCCTCCCTGCGGTGCCCAGGGGCAGCGCTGCCTCCAGAGGAGCCCTGCCAAGGCCCCTGGCCCCCTTCACTGGGGGAGGTGGCCCTGGGCATCCCACCCATCTGCTCAGATAGGCCCCACCCAGCTGCCCTCTGTCCCCAGCACCCTGATCCTCCCTGGGGCCAGACTGCCCGGGCTTGAATCCCAGACACACTGCGGGACCCTGTGCAAGCGAATGCACCTCTCGGAGCCTCAGTTTCCTCATCTGTAAAATGGGACCTATTGTTATTAGCCGACATCACAATATAAGGAGGGTCCTGCACGTGGCCCCCCCTCCACCCCCAATGTCACGGGGCAGCGCCCAGGCTGCAAGGGGTGGGGCAGCAAGGGGCTCACAGAGCTGGGGAGGGGTCTTTCTGTTCCCCACCAGGGTCAGGGCATCACCTCTTTGGACCTGGGGGTGTAGCTTTGGGTTCACGCAGTCTGGCTGGATGGGGAACAATGCTGGGGTCCCCAAAGCAAGGGGTATGGAGGCCAAGGCCAAGCCCTGGCAGCCCCCGTGCACAACCCTGCTTCCTCTTGGCTGGTCCCTGCCTGAGCAGCCCTGTCACTGCTCTCACCCCCACCGCCACGTGCTGGATCCTCCTGGGTGCTTTCCTGAGTGGGCACGGTGCACCCACTTTACAGACACAGGGCAAGTCCAGGCCCTTTGACTTCAGAGCTCAGGCTCCTCCCGTTGCCTCAGACTTTCCTGCCACCTCCCAGCTGCTGTCCAGCGTGTGGGGTTGCAGAGAGGAAGGGAGCTGGGCCTGCTTAGGCCCGACACATGGTGGGGTGGGAGATGCTGAGGGGCTCAGGACAGGAGCACCCCAGCACCCTGACGCACGCATGTTCGAGCACGGGCACGTGCACTCTGGCAGGAATCCAGGCCCAGAAATAGCCGTGTCACCTTTGGAGGCCGAGTGCCTGCCGCTGGCTGCTCTGCCCAGGCCTGTGGCCCTTAGCCACTCACACAGAGCTGGGGCCAAGCTGTGGAGGGCACAGGTTCCTCTATCCTTCAGTCACCTCCCGGGAACCCAGGGTCCTTGCTGACCCCCGGGACCCGGGAGCCGCCCTCTGCTCCGGTCTGGACTGGAGGGCCCTGTGCCCTCTTGCCTGGGGACTGAGCTCTGTTCTTGCAAGTGCTGGGCTAATCCTCCCAATGCGCTCACGAGGGAGGACGGATTAATGTGTCAACATATTTGCGTTGTAACAGAAGCATCAGGGTCTGGGCTGTGAGAAGCAAGCCGCATATGAGGTGCCCTCGCAGGCCCTGCCAGCATCGGCCACACCCCCTGGCACAGGCCCTCCCCCTCCCCCAGGGCCTCCTCCTGCTCGGGGTGCCCCACCCCACGCCCCACCCAGGCCACATGTCTGCAGCTGACTCACCCTTGAGGTACCAAGGGAGCTCCCCCGCCCCCCCCCACACACACACTTGAGAAGGGCCCAGAAATAGCGCTGCCCACGCTGTCGCTGTCTCCCACTCCCAGCTCTGACCCCATCAGCGTCGCCCTGCAGCCTCTCATTATTTACTTATGCATTTATTTATTCCCATCTCGTCCTGAAGGATTAGTGGCAGCTTACAGAAATACAACTTAGGAGGGGGTGCGCTGGAGCGGAAGCGCCCAGGCTCTGAGGGGGCGGCGGGGGGGGGGGGGGCGGCCTGGGTGCAGATCCTGATCTTCACCTCCCATCGCTCTACCTCCGCGGCCTCCGTTTCCTTGCCTGTAACATGGGGCTGCTGGGCCCACCCAGGGGAGTGCGACTGGGATGAAATGAGAAAACACCAGGGAACGCTGGGCACCTGGGAGGTGCGAACAGCACACGGTGCCGTTGTGTTTGGGAGAGAATAACGGGAGAAAGGAGACAGGCAGGACAGGTGGGGGCGGGAGAGGAAGGTGGTGCGGGAGCGGACACTCGGCCTTTCTCAGAACCGCTGCCTTCGGGTCCCGCGAAATCTGAGCTGAGGGAAAGCAGCCAGGGCAGGGGTCTCGGCCTTCTCAGATGCTGGGGCCCAGGAACCCCCCAGCTTCCTCCTGGAGGGGAACCCTTTGCATGACACCCCAGTACTCCGCCTGCTCCTTGTGGGGTGCCCAGAGCTGCAGGATGGAGGAGGGCAGAGGTCTGGGGTTCCAGGCCCCGGACCCTCTCCTCCCCTCCCACCAACCGCCTACACCCAGAGGAGGGGTCTGAGCCCTGACCTCTGAGCCTCGCTCGGAATCTGACCCCCATGGCCTTGTTCACCCCCAGGACCAGCCCCCATTTTGTCCCCCAGCCCATCGCCTCCCCCAGAGGGAATTCCCAGCCTGCCCTGAGTGTGGCCTCGCTGCTACACGGCATCCCCTTCTGGCTGCTCCCAGCCATCAGCTGCTCCTGGGCCCCCATCCCGTCTTCTGTGGCCTCCCTAAATCCTCCTCCTCAGGGGGGCCTCCTCCCTCTGGTGCCGCCTTTCAGATTTACACCCGACCATCCCCCAGCTCCCCTGCACTGCTGGGTCCCCGGGCCCATCGGCCGGGTGCTTGGCTGCTCCGTGTTCTGTAAACATTTGGAGGATGATGGATGGAAAAGGGGCTCATTCCTGCCGGGCTGCCAGCCGAGCAGCCTCTCCACAGCCCATGGCTTCCCTGCCAGGGGAGCCGTGTTTGCGGGCAGAGTGACCCCGAGACAGGCAGTCAGTGCTGCGGCCGCCCTCCCAGGGCTCCAGGGGGCACAGGCCTCGTTCACGCCGCTGCCCACCCAGACAGCTGCCCTCCTGGGCATCCCTGCGAGGCCGCCGAGGGAGGCCGGCCGGAATAACCAGATTAGCCTAAGCGGCTCCTCTTGTTTCCTGGCGTAATTGGATTGAGGCCATGTGTCGGTGCAGCTGCATTTAATATGTAATTCAGAGGCCGCCTCGCCCCGAGAGCATCACCGCAGACGGGACTGGGCGGGGGAGGGGGGGTCGGAGGGAGAGGAGGCCAGGGGGGGTCTCACATCTCCGACCTGTGCAGAGAGCCAGCATGCCCATCTCCCTCCGCAGGGCAGCGTCCTTCAGGGCAAGCGGCATGGCTGTTCTGCCAGCACCTCGGGTTGGGCCGGGGGCTGGGTGTGGGGAAGGAAGGGAAGGGCTGTCTCCGACACCCACATGCCAGGCACACGCGAGGGCACTCTGTACGTAGCTGTGAGCCAAGGGCATGCCCGGGGAAGGGAAGGCCACTCACTGAGCCGCCACGGGACTGCCCAGGCCTGGAATGTGGGGGAGCCTCTGGGAGCCCGGCCGAGGAGGGCTAGAGGAAGGAGGCCCCGCTGAGCCAGAACGAACCCCCCCCATCCCCCCGGGAGGCCCTAGCACAGACTCTCAGGCTCCTGGGCGGGGGTCCTCCCTTGGCAACGCTGGCCCAATGCTAGGCGACCGCGAGGTGAGGGGCAGTGACACCAGCTGGAGCCCCCCTTCCACCTGAACTTCAGAGACCAAGGGGCCAGGTGGTGTGTGCATGCCAGCGTGTCCATTTGTCTGTGAGTGTGTGCCCATCGGTGTGTCCTCATGTCTGGGCTGAGCGTGTGTGTGTGTGTGTGTGTACACGCGCGCTAGAAGCAAGGAGTCCCTGTGCCCCCACCTTCCCGTCACAGCCTGAAGCCCAGCCACGTCTCCACGAATGCCCATCAGCACCTGATCCGGAGGCCAGGCTGATGGGTCTTTAACAACCAAGAAGCTGAAAAACAAAATCAAGAACTGAGCACAGCTGAGCAGGGGGAGACGGCAGGGCAGCCTGCAACAGGGTCCTTGATCCCCAGCCTTCCCTCCAGAGGCACAGCCCCAACCCGCCAGCCGGCGCTCCTGGCTGCCGGGCAGGGCACCTGCTGGGTAGATGACGCCCTGGGCCTGGTGTGGCTGTGCCTGTGCAGCCGGCCCCTCTTGGAGGCTGAGACCCAGCTCAGGCGCAGACCAACTTCTCCCTCATCAGTGAGGGGTTCAGGCCCACCCTGGGGTGAGGGCACTGGGCTGGGGTCTGTGGACCCCTCACTCCACCTTCTTCCCTCCCACCGCTCCCCATGGCTGGCGGGCCTGGCGACAGCGACCATCCATCACTCGGCCCTATTTTCAGGAGGTGATAGCCCAGCTGTGGAAATTCTCTCCGTGTGCAGATCCCTTCCATGTGAGGCAGTCTTAGCCCCAAGCCAAGCAGATGAGCAAGGCAGGAGCATGGGGAGGAGAGGGCGAGTGGAGGGGGAGGGGGCCATGTGGTTGTGACTTGCAGCAGGCGCCTGGCAGAGGGGCCACGGGCAGCCTGGGGTCTCTCCTCCCTCCTCAGGAGCTGTGTGGATTGTCACTTCAAATCAGGACGGGAAGGGACCAGAGTCCAGCCACCGAGGGCAGCGGGCAGTGGGGTCAGACACTCCATCCTCTTCCTCCCGTGCCCTCAGCTTGAGCCTGCCTGTGGTTCTGCCACCTACCAGCTGGGTGGCTTTGGGCAAGTTACTTAGCCTCTCTGAGCCTCGGTTTCCCATCTATGAGATGAGAACAATAACAGATGATGACGAAGATCCAAAGAAATGGAGCGTTTCATGTGCCAGGCTTTGGATGTGCCCAGGGAATGGTTCAGACCCAGGAGACTCTATCCACGTGGGGTGCTGGGGGTCATGGGGAGGGCGGGGCCAAGGGTCAGCCGGCAGGTCCCAGCCTGTGTAGAGGGCCCAGGATTCCTGGGAAGGCCCTCGCAAGCAAGGCCGAGATCCCCCGCCACCCCCCTCAGCCCTGCAGGTGCCGGGGGCAGCGTCTGGGACCCCAGACCTCCCTTTTCAGCCCAACCTCTTTCATTAGCCTCACTCCCTGGTTGAGAGGGAAAACGCCCCCAAACTGGATTCTGGGGCCTTGGGGCAGCCCCTCCTTTCCGGGTCTCAGTTTCTCCATCATAAAAGGAGGCCATTGTCTTGATCCAGGTGCATAGCTAGTTGTGCATTCTGGGTGACTCTTCCTCGGTGGGGGGAAGAACGGGGTGGGGAGGGGCATTCCCCAACATCCCTCCACCCCAGGGGTAGTCATGAGGGGAAGGTGGCCGGCTGGCCCCTTGCCCTCGTACCTGGCCTCCACGGTTCTCCGGTAGTCAGAGCCCCGCCTTCCCTCCCCGACTCCCAGCCCAGCCAGTCCTCTAGCCCCAGAGCCCAGAGGGGGCCGGGCCGGACCCAGGTCCCAGCCTTGGCCTCTGCGAGGTCCCGGGCTGCAGGCCGCCCCTCCTGGAGCCCAGGGCTGGGCCGCTTCTGGGCTCCTCTGCGGAAGCTGCAGTGTTTTCCCTGCCAAGGCCCAGCTTTTACTCCCCGAGGAGCGTGTTTAGGAGGCGAGAACCCACGCGCGCGCACGCACTCACACACCATCTGACGCGCCAGACCACACGGGCTCCCGGCCCAGCCGCAGACGCCCCGCCCTCCGCACTGAGCCAGGCCAGGCGGCCTCCGCACGGCACTAATTTTGAGTTAATAAGTTGGTGGGTGCCACGTGTGACCTCAGTGAATCCTTGCCCAAACCACCCGGTCTCGTTCTGTCCATCGTACAGATGAGTAAACTGAGGCTCCGGGCAGCTAAGGAGCCCAGCCAGAGCAGACGCCAGAAAGCGTCAAGTGGGGTTCAAAGGCGGGTCTCCGGGACCCCGGCTCTGGCCGGGCTGCCTCAGAGGAGAGCGAGGGTGGGCCTGGGGCAGTGGGGAATCTGCAGCGGCCGGAGAACAATGGCCGGGAGACAGCCCACTGGTCACAACTGGACGCCATCGGCACACACCAGGGGCTCAGCATCACACAGCCCCGGGGCCAGGCACGGTGCCCGTGGCCCTCAGAAACCTGCGGGGGGCGGGGGGGTTCTCTGCCCCCCTCGGGCTCCCTGCATGTGGCCGGGCATCGGGGGCAGGAATAAGCCGCTCTGAACCACCAACAGCTGGGCCTGCTCCTCTGCTGCTGACGGGGGGCGGGGGGGCTCTACCCCTCACTGGGCCACAGGACCTTCATAAAATGGGGCAGATGGAGCAGTAGGGGGGTCTTCACTTTAGGGGGGCTCGCCCTGAGAAGCTGATCCTCTTCCTGGAATATGACCCCCCAGACACTCAGATGTACATGGAAGTCCTGGGGTCCACAGACCCTGAGAAGGCAGGTGAGGGACCCCTGGACCACACAAGGGATGAAGCTGCCACAGGAAGCAAGAAAGAAATAGGACCCCACATTCCAAGACTGCTCCCTCTTCTTGTGCTCCGAGTGCTTTAGAAACGTGAACTCGCTTAGTCCTCAGGGCAGGGGTGAGCGAGAGCCCAGCACAGAGAGGCGGAGAAACCTGCCTGGAGCCACACAGCGGGAGGCGGCACAGCCAGTGTCTAACCCAGCAGCGGCGCTAACCGCGGCGCTTCACTCCCACGGCGGGTCCCGAGTGTACGGTTCATCACCGCGCTTCATGACATTCAGAGACGCCACACGTGTTTTCTCATATTTAGCTGGTGTCATGTAATTATTTTAATTCAAAACAAAAGACGTGGATCAGCTGGCCTAACTTTGGCTGCTGGCATTCCTGCACGGAGGGCTTCCAAGGGCTGGCCCTGTGCACCCCCAGGCCGCTGTCCCCACACCTGCCTCCCGGGGGCCTAGCCTGTGCAAGGGTGCAGGACCACCCTCCATCTCGGGACAGCGTGAGGCCCTGCACCCCCCGCCCCCGCCTCCCCGGGCCCCAGCCTCCGCCCGCCTACCCTCGCCCCTCCTGTGGCTGCGGCGGGCAGGGCTGAGCAGGTTATGAGTTCAGCAGTCGATTCGCGCTCACATCATCGTGTCTGCCGGGAGGATTTAGTGCGCGGCAGTCGGTCAATAGTGCGTTTGTTTTGTTATCGACCGGCCAGCGCACACAGGAGCCGGCCAGTCCCCTCAGCTGCTCGGGCTCTCCGGGCTGCGGAGCCTGGCCCTGGAAGCACCACTTGGGTAGGTTGGGGGACTCCTTGAGGCCCCTGCCACTCCCACCCCTGCACCCCACCCGGGTGAGTCCCGACTCAGGGCCCCCGTGGTCTCAGGACCCACAGGTCCCGGGGAGGACCGAGCGCCCACACCTGACCCCTGGGCCGCCTGCTTGACAACAGGCCCTGGTCTCATGGCGACACTACAACCACCCCACGCATGGGGAAACTGAGGCCAGAGGGGTGAAGCGACACAAGCAGGAGCTGGAAGAACAGGAGTTTGCAGGAACAGGGGCTGCCTGGGAAGCTGGCCAGGGACTCCCCTTGGCCTCTGCCCAGCCCGACCCGGGTCACACCAGGTTCCTGGGAAAGGCAGACACAGGTCTCCATCCCCGACTTGCGCGCCCTGAAGCAGAATTCAGTGCTCTGGGCCCAGGGATCCGGCCTCGGGGCACCTTGCCCACGGGCGCTCCCCCCCTCCCCCGCCCCCGCTGCACAGCCTGGCGCTGGGTAGAGACGGGTGGGCTCCCTGAGAGGGTGGGGCTCGCAGGGCTCAGGGGAGGCGGGGCTGCTCTCGCCGGGAACCAGGGGAAGAAGGGGAACGGCCGTGCGTAGCCAGCGTGGCCTGGAGGCCGGAGGACTGGGTGGCTGTCCTCTCAGCAGAGAGCAGACAGGCCGTAGCCACGCCTGGAGGGTGTGGGCCCGTGGGCACCCCTTCCCCGACGGTGCCCCAGGCGGGTCCCCTCACTGCTCCGCCCTCCTCCCCCCACCTTCCTCATGGAGAAAGAGCCAAAACTATTATTGTTCACGCCTCATCTCCCGCCAAAGTTATTAAATTTCATTCCACGAACAAATAAATCCATTTTTATTGCAGCGGGAGGAGCAGGCGGCGGTCTGAGTTTTACCTTTTTTATTTTTCAAAGTCCT
The DNA here is from genome assembly GCF_014108235.1 of Myotis myotis. Classification (NCBI taxonomy): domain Eukaryota; kingdom Metazoa; phylum Chordata; class Mammalia; order Chiroptera; family Vespertilionidae; genus Myotis; species Myotis myotis. Next base: position 79,834,022 of record NW_023416314.1, read on the forward strand.
GTTAAATCTGCCCGGATCAGCCGGGCGGCCGGGGCCCCAGCAGGCCGGCGCCGGGTCAGTCTGGCGTTTCCTTCTGCTCCACGGCGGCCCCCCGACGGCCTGAAGGAGCGGGGGGCTCCCACCAGCCTCCTGTTTGCTGGGCATTTTATAGTTTTTAAACACTTCCTGCACGGTTCCTCCCGAGGCCCGCTCGCCGCTGCCTCTCACCTGAGGGAAACGGAAGCTCGGGGAGTCTGGGGGAGAACCCTCAGCCTCAGTGCGGGGGGCAGGGAGCTCGGGGAGGGGAGGGGAGGGCTATGAGCACCCATCTCAGTGGCCCCACTTGGTACCGGAGGAATTCGGTTCCCATCTCTGTCACCTCCAGCTGTGACGCTGAGCACACAGCCTGGCCCCTCTGGGCCTCTTGCTGACACCTCTGCCCCCCCCCCCCCCCAGTCTCCTGGGCTCCCCTGCTCTGCTCCCATGTGGCGGGACATTGACGCAGCCCTGAGGGTCAGGGTAGCACTCGCCTTCCCAGCTGATGTCTGGGATGGGCGCCCAAGATAAACCCTCATCATGGCTATTTTTTCTCCCTCAGCCATTTGCTAAAGACGTAATGACTGTCAATTAGAAGCCTGTTGCGTCTGCAGCGCCCGCAGCTCACAGAGGTTTCCCGTGAAACCCTGAGATCATGCCGCGGCCCCTCCCACACGCGCACCCGGCTCTGCTTGGGCCCCTGCGGGGAGGGGACCCCCCCACACCCAGCTGTCAGGCCCTGGCAGCTGCCCCACCACAACTGGCCCCACATCTCGGGGAGCTGCCTGGGTGGGGAGAGCCCCTCACCTCCCACCCGGGCTCCCGGTGGCTGTGCTCACCCTGAAATCCATCCCTTCCTCCAGCCAACCTTGCGAGCCCAGGGAGGCTGCCCGCCCCATCCAGCACCCCGCGGCACCCCACACCGACAGCCGACAGCCACGCCTCGGCCTGCGCCTGGGCCAGACCTGCCAGGCCTTCCCCTCCAGGGTCAGGGCTGTCTCGGGTGTCACCTGGGCTGCGGCTCCAGGCGCAGTCGTCCACCAGGGGGTGCGGGGGGGTGGAGCAGGGGCAGCACCCAGCACCTTCCTGCTCTCCCGCCCTCCACCCCTCCGGACCACCCTGCAGTCCAGGCTGGGCCAGGGGTGGTCGGCCACACCCTCAGACCACACTGCAGCTCCATCCTGCCCCCTCCTCCTCCCCCTCCCTGCACTGTTCCCTGGGGATTCCTCCTCTTCTCTCTCCCAGGCGGATGGGCACAGGCACCGTCAGGAAAGACAGGTCTAGCCCTGGTGGGAGCGTTGTCCGTGCGCCAAACGTTGCGGGTTCGATTCCCGGTCAGGGCACATGCCTGGGTGGCAGGTTCAATCCCCGGTCGGGGCGGGTGCGGGAGGTGGCTGATCGATGTTTCGCTCATACATCGATGTCTCTGTCTCTCCCTCCCCCTTCCCGTTTCTCTAGAATCAGTAAAACATACCCCCGGGTGAGGACTGAAGGAAAGAAGAAAGAGAGACAGGTCTAGATAACGTTGCCAATGCTGTGTGCTGGCACCTGGGACCACTCCCAGGCCCAGGGGAGGGAGGGTCACATGGGTGCCCACCTCCTGCCAAGCCCCCTGAGTTCTGAGCACCAAGGAAGCCCAGACCAGAGGCAGGAGGTGGCACCCAGGAGGCAGAAGGAGCCAGCCAGGATCCCTGCCAGTGCTGCTGGGCGGGAGGGTCCCTGAAGACAGAGGGTGGGCCAGGCGGGTACTGGGTGGGGGTGGGGGTGGGGCCGCCGGGCCTCAGCGCCCCGATGCCTGGTACCGAAGGGGTTCCTGGCACTGCCTGGAGGCGCCACGTCACCTGAACAGAAGGCAGAGCCCTTGCCAACACTCCGCTGCTCCCCACGCGTGCGGCTCCTGCCAACGCAAACGCTGTATCTCAACGCCATTAATTTACATTTTGATTCGACTTTCTTAATTTTACTTCAACTTCGAGCGACTCCAGTTTGAGAATCATTTTAATGTATTTATCTGTGAGGCAATTTGTTAAATAACCCCCAAGACTCGGCGGTTTTCCGTTCTGCGCTTTTATTGCGAGGCGGTTTTCGATCGAATTAGTTGTCAGGGTCCCTGAGCGCCTTGTAACGGGGATGAGCTCGCTGCCTGCCCACTCGGAAGTCGGGGACCGCTGCTCAATGGCCCGGAGCAGGGAGTGCTGCCGGCTCCTCCCGGGCCCCTCGGTGCCCATTCTGGGGGTGCACAGGTGGCACAGCAAGAAAGCACACGGCTCTGGGGCCACCCCTGTTCCCAAACTGGGCTGCGCCCGCCCGACCCCCAGGGGCGAGTCGGAGACTGTCCTGTTGGGACCGCTGGCCCCAGATGTGCACGACACAGCATGTCCCTGCGGTCACCCCACCCCGGGGGCAGCAGAGCAGGGAGTCAGCCTGGGCTCTGCTTTGGGTCCTTGAGCTTCAGGGGGGGTGGGGGTAGTGCTGGGCAGTTGGTGAGGGCTGTCCCCCCTCATTCTGTTATTGGAGCCGGTATCCGCTGGCTGTCGCCTGGGCTAGGGGCCTGATTTGTGAGCTGAAAGGCGCGGGGACTGAATCTATATTTCATTTTCACGTCAGCAGCTGTTGTTTGTTTGATAATGGACTCCCCCTCACCACTCTCCGGGGAGACGGAAGCGGTGGGGCCGGGGCCGAGAGAGAGGCCTGTGGTTCAGGCTGGAGCGGGTGCCCTGAGCACGGCCGGCTCTCCCTGCCCGGCTCTCCCTGCCGCCTCCAGGGGCTGCACGTTCCCACAGGTGGGCACGCTGGCTTCCACCCCGCCAGCCCCGCTGTCTGGCCTCCAGCAGCCCTGTCAGCCGAGCCAGCCCCGCCTGGGGCACGTGGGAGACTTCCCTCCCCCCTCAAACCTCATGCGCCCCCTCCCTGAAGCTACGCACCCCCGGCTATGGACACCTCACTCAGTCTCCCCAGTGATCGCCCAGCAGGAGGGAGGAGGCCGGGTGCTGGTGGCGCTTTGCCCCTCCCCCGCAGCGCCCCGCAGGTGTTCAGCACCCGCCTCCCCTGCACTGGTGGCAGCGCGGCCTGCGGCTATCAGTGTGGGCGCTGGGGCTGGACGCCTTGGACCCCCCCCACCCCCGCCTCACTCTCCAGCTTCAGGGCCTGAGGCATCTGCCTTGCAGACGGGCAGCCCTTCGGGACAGGGGTCCTCAGAGGAGCGTCTGAGGATGAAATGGGTCCAGGCTCAGACGCTCCTGGAGGGCAGGGAGCCTCGCCATGTCCCACCTCGGAGGCACAGGCCTCCTGAGCAGGTGGCTCTTTAATGCGCCCCTGCAGCCACCAGCAAGGCCTCCTCCTCCATCGAGGCCCAAGGCGGCTGGCCGTGCTCTCCTCTGAGCTGCCCAGCCCCTCCGCACTGGGGTGAACCGGCTGCGCCCCTCCCCGTGCGGCTGGCTGTGCACTGAGGGGGGTGGTCTCTCCTTGTCATCGGTGCAATCTTCTCTGGCTCAGGACAGACTCTCCCTGCGTGCTCCCCGCCGCCTCAGTGAGGGTTTGGTTTGGAGGGAAGGAAAAGAGAGGGAGGGAACGCTTCATAAGGGGGGCCCGGCTCAGCGCCCTCCAAGGCCCCGACCGCCCTGAGCCCAGCCCAGCCTCCGACAGGCCTGCCCCTGCCCCAACCTGCCGCCCGAGACCTCACCTCTCTCCCGCTCAGCACTCCCCCACGCTTCCCCTCTGCGGCTCCCTCCTCAGCCTCTCCCACCCCAGCCCTGTCCTGAAACGCTGCCCTGCACCCCTGGCCCTGCCCCCAGCACCTCACGTCCAGGCCTGTGTGCAGCCCATTTCTCCTGCGGAAAACCTCCCAAGGCCCCCAAGTCTGGGTCACATGCCTGTCCCGGGCTCCTTCGTCCAAACTCCTGTCCCCGGCACTGTCCCTGCCCTGTCCCTGCCCTGTTCCCCCCTAGGACTACTTCAGGGAGTGGGGGGCACAGCCTCATCTGTCTCACTGACCCTGGTGTCCCTCCCGCCTGACACGTGGTGTGCGGGCTCCGGAGACAGGCAGCGAATGAATGAATGAATGAATGATTAAGGTCCTTGTGAAACTCCGGGCTCCTGGCCACTGAATGCCCGAGGTGTTGGCTGGCAGCCCCCTTTCTGCCAGCCTCTCTCCTGGGTGGTGGGTGCCAGGCCTGGCTGCCTGCTGGGGAGCCGGGGCGAGGGGCGGGGCGCACGCAGAGAAAGCCCCCTTTCGTGTAGTGTTAATGTCTGCACCCTGCTCTGATGCTGTCCGGACACACACGGGGTTTTAATAAGGCCAGAGAGCAAGAAGCCAGCTCTGCGGCAGCCAGCAGGCAGGTCTTGGGCGAGGGCCATGCGTCGTGTGCACACAGCGGCCCTGCATGCCCGGCCAGGCAGGGCCCGAGGCCTCCGGCTCTTTGGCCAGGAGAAAACGGGCTGGCAGTCCGTGTGGGAGAAGGCGGAGGCGTCAGGATCCCAGGGTCCCGGCCCCCATGCAGACCCTGCTCGGCCTCCCGGAGCTCACGTCTCCCTCCCTGTGGCGTCAGAGGCATCGGACAGGTCTGCCCTCGGTGAGGCTCGCCCATGGGTGAGCCCCCACCCCCACATGAGCAGGGCGCACGTGGAGCCAGCACCAGGGCTGGCTGGCTTTCTGTCCTCGAGCCCAGGCCGTGCAGTTTGGGATTTCTTCCTTTCACTGATGTTTTATTCATGTAAACCCAGTCTGCATCTGTCCTCAGAAGGAGAGGAGGAAGGTGCAGGAGAGCGAGAGCTGGAGGGGCTGGGAGACAGAGGGGGTGAGGGCCAGACGGGCGGGGAGACAGAGGGGGTAAGAGCCAGAGGGGCTGGGGAGACAGAGGGGGTGAGGGCCAGAGGGGCTGGGGGGCAGAGGGGCTGGGGGGCAGAGGGGGTGAGGGCCAGAGGGGCTGGGGGGCAGAGGCGCTGGGGAGACAGAGGGGGTGAGGGCCAGAGGGGCTGGGGGGCAGAGGCTCTGGGGAGACAGAGGGGGTGAGGGCCAGAGGGGCTGGGGGGCAGAGGGGCTGGGGGGCAGAGGCTCTGGGGAGACAGAGGGGGTGAGGGCCAGAGGGGCTGGGGAGACAGAGGGGGGAAGGGCCAGAGGGGCTGGAGGGCAGAGGGGCTGGGGAGACAGAGGGGGTGAGGGCCAGACGGGCGGGGAGACAGAGGGGGTAAGGGCCAGAGGGGCTGGGGGGCAGAGGGGCTGGGGAGACAGAGGGGGTGAGGGCCAGACGGGCGGGGAGACAGAGGGGGTAAGGGCCAGAGGGGCTGGGGGGCAGAGGGGCTGGGAGACAGAGGGGCTGAGGGGCAGAGGGGCTGGGAGACAGAGGGGCTGGGGGGCAGAGGGGCTGGGGGGCAGAGGCGCTGGGGAGACAGAGGGGGTGAGGGCCAGAGGGGCTGGGGGGCAGAGGCGCTGGGGAGACAGAGGGGGTGAGGGCCAGAGGGGCTGGGAGACAGAGGGGGTGGGGGGCAGAGGGGCTGGGGGGCAGAGGCGCTGGGGAGACAGAGGGGGTGAGGGCCAGAGGGGCTGGGGAGACAGAGGGCGTGAGGGCCAGAGGGGCTGGGGAGACAGAGGGGGTGAGGGCCAGAGGGGCTGGGGGGCAGAGGGGCTGGGGGACAGAGGGGCTGGGGGGCTGAGGGGCTGGGGAGAAGGACCTCGCTCGGGATGTGTGGGTGTCGCGGTTCAGAGCCGGGTGCCTAGGAAGAGCCAGTGAGGATGCACGCTCCGCTCCCCACGGCTGCCTGACAAGAGGAGCTGTCACTCGGATGGGGTTCATTGTCACCTCCTGCTCTCGCGCCGGTTCCTTCTCAAACCTCTCCACAGTTCTCCGGGGAGGGCCCGGCTCCTCCGCCGCCCTCTGCCACCCTCTCTGGGGCCCCGGAGGAAGCGGGAGGCTTTGTCTGTGCTAATTGCATTGTTAGAGCGAAGGTGCTTGCGCTGGGCTGTCTAATTTGGGGCCTTTATTAAACATGATCGCTGGCTGACAGGCGGCGGGGAACCAGCCATGGCTGTCGTGGGGGAGCCGGGTTCCGGCAGATGCCGAGGTGGGTGTCCCCGCGCCCCACCGCCGGCCTCTGCTCTTGCTTCTCCCCCCGACAGCACACACCGAAGTCACCCTCCCTCCTGTAGAGGTTACCCCTATGAGCTTCAGCCAGCGAGGGGGCGGGGGCTTCAAGGAGGGTTGCCCCGTAATGGAGGCTTCCTGGGGTGCCTGAGACTGCCCTTTCCCCACCCCCCTTGACGAACTCCTGTTCATCCTTCAAGAAAAGCACATCCCCTCCTTGGAAGTCTTCCCCCTCCCCCTCCGTCGCCACATGGCTTCCCTGGTGGCTGGTATACAATAGGCTGTGATTTTAGTTGACACACGTCTGCCATTTCCGATGCGCAAGCAATCCAGGTGCTTTAAAACCATTATTCCTGGAGCCAATGTTAACCCTACGAAGAGCACGCTGGTATCACGCTCCACACTGCCCAGATGAGGAAACAGGCACAGAGAGGTTGGGCACCAGCCCGAGGGCACACAGCGCAGTCCCCCTGGCCCCTGGGCCCTGCCCTTGGATCACTGCAGTGGCTTCATTCTGTTGCGACTGCACGACAGCATCCAACCCCTCACACCACCCTGTCCCCGGCCAGGACTTTCCCTCCAGTTACCTTGTTCACTCTCTCGCGGCCGGAAGTGGGGCAGGAGCCCCGTGCCCAGCAGCTGTGGTGTCCCCGGCCAGGCCAGGACACAGGAGCGGCTCAGGGCCCAGGCGCAGGGCCAGGAAGGGCTGGCCTGGAAGGTGGTGCCGGGTGGAGCGTCCTGCCAGCCTTGCCCCAGCCTGTGGCTGGTTTAGGGGTGGCTGGCACTCTGGGGCCTCAGCACCGTCAGGCCTGGAAGCACTGAGCACCTTCAGCACCAGGGGCTTTCGTGCAGAGCAGGAGAGGGAGTAGGGCTCTTCCCTACCCGGTGGGGACCTGTGCGTCTTGTCAGACGTCGGCATCTGTCAGCGTGGCTCCATCCCCAGAGCCTAGAACTGTGCCTGCACCTGGTGGGTGTTCAGTGAGCCCCACCGCGATGAATCTTACACTCACCCCAGTTTAGGTGCCAGAGGGTAGGAGGCGGCGGGGCTGAACTGGCTGAAATCGACCTCCTCCAGGCCCTTGCTGGGTAGGAGGCTGCCTCTCCCCACCCCCCCCCACCCCCACCCCCGTTTAGAATGCTCAGGTTCTCCCAGGGTGTGGGCAGGGGGCTTGGCAACATAAAACTCCAAGATCTGAGCTATCTCTGCAGAAGCTGAGCTGTGCTGGCCCACAGACCCATCACTTGCTCACGGGCTCAGCAGCACCCACTGTGTGCCAGGCACTGTGCAGTTGCTCACAGAAGCCGGTGGGAGGTGCAGCCCTCGCAGTGTGGCAGGACCAGGCCCCCCCACCCCCACCCCGTGTTAAAAAACAACTGTGATGCCCAGTCAGGGAAGCGCAGAGGAGGGACCCCTCTCTGAGTAAGTTCGGGAAGGCTTCATGGAGGAGGGAGCATTTGAGCAAAGCCGAGTGGACATCTCCAGGCTGAGAAGGGGCCAAGGCATGCCAGGTAGAGGCTCAGGCCAACAGCTCAGAGGCACGGACAAAGCAGCACTGGTTTGGAGAAGTGGCCACAGAAGCACCAGGGAGGAAGGCAGTCCCAGAGCGTCTCATTTACTGAAGGAGGCACTGTCAAAGGCAGATTAGGGCCCTGACCGGTTTGGCTCCGTGGATAGAGCGTCGGCCCGCGGACTGAAGGGTCCCAGGTTTGATTCCGGTCAAGGGCATGTACCTTGGTTGCGGGCACATCCCCAGTAGTGGGTGTGCAGGAGGCGGCTGATCGATGTTTCTAACTCTCTATCTCTCTCCCTTCCTTTCTGTAAAAAAATCAATAAAATATATTTTTAAAAAATAAAAAATAAATAAGTGTAGATTAGGGACCCCACTCACGGATCATCCAATTCAGCAAGTCCAGGTGGCACCGAGGACTGTCCATGGCTTTGACGGCAGTTCGGAGCCATGGACTGGCTGCCCAGGGGGGCACTGTGGGGTCAGAGGCAGGTGACTTGAAAGCCCACGCCGCGGGGTGCAGGGGGGATCTCAAGATCCCAAGGCCCCCAAGGCTGGACCGGGGCCTGAGCAGACCAGGCCCCTCCTCTTCCCTAGCGGCAGGGCCTTCCCCTCCAGCTGGGGGCAGGGACGGAGGCGCAGCGTGCACGAAGGGCGGACGGCGGCAAAGTCAGCGCGTGGCGCATCAATCTGCCCTGACAGCCAGCAAATTACACCGCGTGATCGCCAGATTACTCCAAATGCATTTATTACAGGGGTTAGGAGCGGGGGACTTATTTACTGGCAAATCCATACTCATTACAAGACTCAGCCTAGCCTGGACTGAAAACAGCTCAACTGAAACAAATAATTACCAAAGTCCTTCCAGCGCGCGGCTCTCAGGTGGTTGGGGAGTGGGGTGTGCGTGGGGTGTGCCTGGCCTTGGCAGGAAGTAAAGGGAAAAGGCCAAGGTTGAGGATGGGTGAGCTGGGAAGGGCCACCGCCCCACCTAGGTCATGAATATGCAAATGAGTCCCAGCAGCCCGAGGGCTCTCTCTCCACCGCTGGGGGCTTGGGGTGGACTCCAGGGGAAAGTGTGTTGGGGGCGACCTGGGGCTCGCAGAAGTCTTAGACTGGGCCTCGGAGAGCCGGTTCGAGTCCCGCGTTTTCCAGGAGAAGAAACCCTGAGCTAGGCACAGAGCACAAGCCCCCAAGTTGTTGAATGAATGAAAGGCCTAGTGAACAAAGCAGAGCCCAGACAGGCCTTGCCCGGGTCCCGCAGGCTGGGGGCGCGTGGAGGGGCAGCTCCTGGGGTGTCGCTGGGTTGGGGTCTAGTCTAGGCATCCCCTTCACAGGCACACACAGCTCTGACCTTGCAGCCGCGGAGCTGATAGATGCCAGACATCTGGGGGGAGTAGACTTGGGACGGACTGGATTCTCAGGCTCCACACACCTTCTGCACCCACCTGGGTCACTGGGGTTCCAGAAACAAAATCGGTCCAAATTTGACTTTTTAGAACTGGCAGAGCTCTCCTGGACCACTGCCCCCATTTTGCAGATGAGGAAACTGAGGCCCAGACAGGGGCCAGACGGCTGTAGCGGGCCTGCGCAGGGATGGAGAGCTCCCCGTGGCGCCAGGCACTCTCTGGCCTTCTGGGCGGCGGTGGCGGCGATCAATGCCCACGTGGAGAGCTGTCAGGCCGATTGAAATGTAGGCTCGGCCTCTCTGCCCGCTGGGCAGATGCTGGCACCGCCACCCGAGCCTTAAATATTCATTCACTTGACAGAACACTAATTAAACAAAGTAAGGTGCATTATTACTTGATTAAATTTTTTTATTGGCAGCTTAATTGGTCTGTTAGTTGCCCCTTAGGGAGTTGTTTGCAGGCTCCCCCCCTCCCCGGGCCAGGTGGGAGGGGGCCCCCAGGCTCACTGCACTGCCCTTCCTGGCCCAGGCACCTCTGCACTAGTCTAAGCGAAGAGGTCCCACCCCCAGGGGCCTCGAGGTTCCTCTCCTATTGGGTGAAACTGGCAACCAATCAGCACCTAGCATCCTGTGATCCCTTGGAGAGGGATGGACCCAGATTTGGAGGAGAAGCTGGGTCCCCGGGGTCTGAGTGGCTGTGGATCCACCCCTCTCGGTCTGGGCCTCCGGGTCCCTACTTGCACCACGGCCCCCGCAGGCCCCTCCTCCCCCCGTCCTGGCACAGACACCACCCTACCCACAGCCTCTGTGCTGCCTGTGCCCCCAATAAGAGAGGAGCTGTTTTGCAGGCAGGGATGGCCTGGGGGACCCCGAGTCCTCAGAGCTAGTGAACCCACCTTCCTTGTCCGGCTTCCACCCTAGGGGCACCCCCTCCCACCACTCCTGCAGGCAGCCAGCCAGCCAGCTCTGCGGGGCCCTCTTGGGTGGGTACTTCACCACCCCAAGTCGGTGGCTGGCCACGTCCACCCTCAATGGCGCTGGAGTCGTCCGTCCCTTCAGCACTGGCCAAACCCGTGCAAGCCTCAGTGTCCCCAGTGCAAAAGGGTGCCTGTCCTCCTCCAACCAGCAGAGCCTGAGTGCTGGGCACAAAAGGAGAAGGAGGTGCCCTCGCCAGTGGGCAAGCTGAGCGCCCCGAGGTCTCCTCTCACCCTGTCCTTACACCCACACTGCGAGGGCGCTGCCCCTGCCACCCCAGTTTAGAGGCAACGTGACTTGTCCAGGGTCTTACATCTGTGGCCCAGGGAAGGGGAGAGGGGAAGGGGGCAGAGGGAAGGGAGGGCCAGGCAGGGAAGTTGCTGAAAAGCCAGGCGGGGCGGGCAGGCCGTTCTGTGCACACACCCACTTGCCAGCAAGCAGCGAGCTCCGCTCTGGGACAGGAAAGAGAACGAGGCCTTCCCGGGGTGGCCTGGGCCGGTGCGTCACACCCTGACCTCCACCCAGCCCCGCGCAGCCCCTCCCCACTGCTGTCCCACTCACCCGCTGCTGCCCTCGCCATGCCCTCCCACCCTCCGGGAGGACGCAGGCCAGGCCGATGACAGAGGAATCGTCTGGCAGCCCCGAAGCTGCCCCTGGCGAGCAGGAGGCGAGGTAATTGGCATCGCCGGCTGCGGGAGCAGGAAATGAGCGGCCGCAGCGCGTGCGGAGCGGGAAGCTGTTCAGTGTCATCGGCCTTATCTGGGAACAGGCTGCCCAATTACGGGGCTGTGCCCGCCGCACTCGGCAGCTGCCCGCTCCGCTGGGGCCCCTCCCCAGTGTCCTCACGGCCTCCCGGGGCCTCGGGCATCTGCTGCCCCTTCTGGAAGGCGAGCGGCAGCTCCCCCAGAGGTCTGCCTGGTTCCTCCCACTCCAGGTGGGCGGCTGCAGGCGCCTCCTGACGCAGCCTGGCATAAAGGGGAGCAGCAGACAGGCACCCCCCAGGCCTCCCCACCCGCAGGTGACCGTCCAGGCCCAGCCCTGCTTCCGCTGCCTCCTCTTCTAGGGACCCCTTCAGGCCGCGAGCCGAGATGAACAGTGAGGGGGTCACAGGCTGGCAGGGGTCCCCAGGGCCCCCATCTCAGGGCTCCCTCGGGGCCGGAAGAGCAGGTCACCCTTCTCGGATGCCCTGCGCCCTCTACCAGCCACGAAACGAGAGGATTAATAATTCTGGGTGGGCCGTGCTCAGAAACGCAGCGCCAGGGGGGTGGTGGGAGGGTGTCATCTGTTAGAGAAACAGGACAGTAATGGGTTTGCAATTGTACACCACGCAGCGGACATGAGCAGCTCGTGCTGTGGCTCACAGATCGGAGGGGCTGCTGTCCCGGGAGGGCCGAGCTGAGGGTGGGGCGGGCTGCCCCCCTGGCCGGAGGGGGCTGGCGAGGCACCTCGCAGTGTTGTCTGGGCAGCCATAGCGCAGGGTGGAGTGGTGGAGAGAGTGGCTTTGGGTTGGACCTGCCTGAGTGCAAATCTTGTGACTTCAGCACCTGGCGCCTCCACGCCCGCATGTGAGCAGCGGGCACTGCTGCCGTGCGGGGTGGCGATGAAGCCAGTGCGTGGGCTGCGCGCCTCACCTCAGCACAGCACTGAGCACAGAGCACCTGCTCAGCCATGGCTGCCCTTCCTCCTCTCCCCACAGGAGCCTGCGGCCCCGCTTCTGGGAAGGTCTCCCTCAGATCTGTCGCTAGAGGGAGGGGGGCCCTGCACGAGGGACGCCTCTCTGCATCCCCCCCAACCCGGCCCCCCACTGTGGCCAGGGTGCCAGTGCCCGGGCAGGGCTGCCCCTCACGCACACGCTACCCTGACGAGCCCGCCAGCAGGCAGAGGAGGTGCACCTGCAGCCCAGGCCCCGCTGTCGGTCCCGCCCGGCTTCTCCAGCCAGTGGCCTCGGGGGTCACCCTGCGCCCCTCTCTTCACCTGAGAAGGGACCACGCTGGCCTGTGTGACCTGGAGACCACGGACTCGCCTCCGTGCCCGGCCTCCTCCTCACCAGCCGGAAAGGGCCCGGGCGGGCTGGCCGTCCCCTCTGTCCTCAGAGCCGCACACAGGGCACCGGTGGCCACTCCCGTGCGGATCTGCTTTCACCTCGGCAGGTGAAGCTGCACGGAGCCCAGGGACCCCACGTCCTCAGTCCCCGTCCCGAAGTCCAGCCGCCGGCCAGCAGGCCCAGAGCCTCATTCCTGCCCTTCCTCCAAGCCGTGGCAGCGGGCTAGCCGGGGCCCATGGCGCGGGGGCCGCCGGGCAGCAGGCGCTGAGGGCCAGACGGGCACGGAAAGGCCTGTCGCGTGAGAGCGGGTGTGGTGCGGACTGGCCGGCAGGGAGAGGCCGACGGTGGGGGGACTTCTTGCGGGAGGTGATGACGGGACGGAGGCCAGAGGAGGTCAGCACAGGCCCGGGGCTGGGCAGCGACGCCAGGTTGGGAAGGAGGGGCTGGCCGTGTGGCAGTGACCCTGTGGGGGAAGTCAGCCCGAGCCTGGAGTCTGGGCTGTAGATGTGATGGATAAGGACCTTCCCAGGGGGTGGGACAGGCCCCTCCCCGGATCCCCGACTTCAGCCTGGGGTTCAGACGACCCCCTCCCACACCAGGCTGGCCTCATCCTCCACTGAGTTCTCCACTGTCCCCAGGGAGTGCTGCCAGCAGGAGGGCCCCCAGGGGGCCCATCCCTCCAACAACCCGTTGGCTCTGCATCTTCATCACAACCAGCCCTGCCTGCTGCCACCCAGACGCGGGACTCACCATCCAGCCCCATCTCTCTGGGCGCCGAGGGCTGGGCTGGGGGCAGGAGAGGAGCTGATGGTCCCCGACCCCTCGCTGTCACTTACAGATGGAGAGCCGGGCTCTGTCTGTCTCTCCATCGGTCTGTCCATTCTCTGGTAGACATCCTGTTCCCACAGCTGCTCCCTCCTCCCCATCCTCCTCCCTGCAGACAGCTTAGTGGGCTGTGGGTGTGAATTTCCTCTAGGAGGGAGGGGCTGTTCCTTCTGGCACCAAGACAGAGCCTGGGCGTGGGGAACAGGAAGCAGTGAGGGGGATGGCTGGGGGACCCTGCAGACCTGGGCTGAGGTCCAGCTCCCTCAGCCTCTCCCCCAGGCTCACCTGCCACTCCCCTGGCAATGATACAGGCAAGGGCACCCAGGCCTCGAGGGCCCGGAGACTGAGAGCAAAGCGACTGTGGTCCCAGCTGCCGTGGCTGCATGTCAGGGGGAGCTCGGGGGAGCCTCCTGAGCCCCGTCTCCTCCCCGCCCCCCTCCTCCCCAAATACAGCTTCCTGCCCAGCACAAACTATGCTCCCATTCTGTGGATGGGAGGCCTGAGGCCCAGAGAATCGACCGCGTATCTTGAGTGCCTTGCCCACGTGGCAGTCAGCAGGAGCCAGCATGGCCGCTGCCCGCCCTGCTGTGCCCTGCCTGCTCCGGCTAGAGCACACCCCACAGTCCTGAGCCAGGCCTGGTGCTAAGGGCTGTACCCCGACCGATGCCCACTGGCGGGAGGGTAGCCGAGGCGGCGAGGAGCAGGGAACACACAGCACGGCCCCCAGCCAGCCCCGTGCGGACCGTCACCGCTGTGGGCACACAGGCCTTGGGAACAGAAGAGCGCGAGGCCCTGCCCCGCAGAGCTCCCTGCGGTGGAGACAGACCTTACACAGAGAATGTCACGTGTGCCCAGTGCCGGGAAAGGACACGGGTGAGACGCTGCCATCCTGGCGGGAGGCATGTGGGATGGGGCCAAGCAGACCCTGGTGCCCACTCTCCAGCCCCCCCCCCCCCCCGCCTGCGCCGCCCTCCTGGCCTGTGCAAATTGCCTGTCCCCCGTGGTCCCCGCTAATGAAGAGCCACTCCGCCCGCCAGAGCCGGCTGCGCCCAGCTGGTACTGAAAGAGGCGCCTCTGAGCGTGATGTGGTGCCTGTCCCCATTCCCGTCTCACCCACCCCGCCGTGTCCCTCTCAAGATAAACTGGAGGCAAAGCTAGCGGCTGCCCTGCCCCCCTGCCCCAGCCCCAGCGGAGCGCCTCCTCCAGGCAGGCCTCCACTCCTGGCCCTGTCCTGGGCACAGCAAATTAGGGGACAACTAGGGCCCAAGGCTACTCTCAAGACACAGTGGTTGGCCCCAGTGAAAGTCAAGTTCTGGACCAGGCTGGGGAAGCAAGGAGGGCTTCCTGGAGGAGACGGCGTCAGCCCGGAGAAGGAAGAAAGGGCGGGTGGGAGCCGACTGCAGTGGGGTGGGAATGGCGAGTGGGAGAGGACCAACCGTTCTGAGAAATGTGGCTGTGAAGGGGAGGAGAGACAGGGCAGCAGCTGGAGGGGAAAGGGAGGTCCGGGCGGCCGTTTTTAACAGGAGACGCTAAATGTCCTTAAAAGCTGGCTGGGAAGTGACGCCTGAGCAGGGGTGGCCACTGGAGAAGCAAGAGGATGAGTAACAACAGGCAGGAAGGGGCTGGCTGGCCAGGTGGGCTGGAGGCCAGGAGCACTCGCCCTGTGAACAGACGAGGAAACCGGGGAAGGGGCGGTGGCCTGTCCTGGCGCACAGACCCTCTGGGGCCCACGGGCCGGCTGGGGCCTGCACGCCAGGTGCCTCGGGGCCGGGGGGGGGGGGGGGCGAGGGATCCTTCAAGGAGCCCAGCGCCCACTTTTTGGTGGAAGAAAGGCCACGAGGATGTACAGGGCGGCGTGTTTTCCGAAGCGAAGATCAGGCCCTGCTGCGCGGCCGCTGCGTCCCTCACAAAACTCTTACCAACCCCCGCCGCCAAGCAGTCCTTCCTCCGTCTAACCTGAGTCTCCCCGGCCATGGCTGAGCCAGCTGCCTCTGTGCAGGCCCCCCCCGCCCCGCCCCACCCCCGTTCCTGGAGCAGGCACTGCAGCCCCCCAGGACTGCAGGCCCAGCCAAGCAGCCCCTCCAAATCCTGACCTGCAAGAAACCGTGGGCTGTGACAGCCACATGTGCAGAACCTGGCCTGGTTAATCTGCTTCATTAAAGGCACTAATTAATTGGCTTAATTAAAAGGGTAACCTGGAAGCCGGCAGAGCTACCTTCTCACAAGGCATGAGGCTGTGCAAAGGCAGCCCTGGAGCTGAAGAGGGGAGCCCCCCAGCCCCCTGCATGCCCATCCTGGGGTCCCGAGCCCAGCCCCTGACTTCCTGCAGCTCTGAGCCAGCACGCCGACCCTCTCCCGGCCCCACACACCCCTCAGTGGGCTCAGCACGCTGGCGGGAAGCGCACACCCACGTCCACACGCGTCCCTCGGCCGCCGTTAAGAGCCCAGAGTGCAAGCGGCTGTTACTAGGCCGAGCGCAGGCAGTTACAGCCCATAAAGGTTAACAGGCGGGGAGGGAGCGCAGCCTGGCCACACGGCGCCTGGCGGGGGGCTGAGTGGGCTCTAGTGGGGGCCCTCCTGGCACCACCAGGGCAGAACTCCTCCTGGTAAAGAACCCCCGGGCCAGCAGCTTCCATAGGCACGGAGCTCTGGGAGGACTGGGCTTCAGTGCCGTCCCCACCGCTGAGGCTGGTGGCTGTGGCCCCTTTGCCTCTCGGAGACCCGCCCCCCTTCTTCCTTTGCAGAATACCTGCCTGGGGGCCTGGCAGCTTCCCCCCCCCCCCCCCAGCTCAGAGGAGAGAGTGCTGGGATCGATTAGCCATGTCTGCCCGGGCAGCAGGGAAGGCGTGTGGGTCCCTGTGCCACCCTGTCCCATCCTGCCGCTCTGTGCCACCGCCTCGAACCCCTCCCACGGGAAGAAAACCGTTCTCACAGCTCAGAAAGGTTAGCAGACAGTATTCGTGTGTGCTTCCCGTCACCCCTCAAGATCCGGACCTGAGCGTCCCCCGTTTGGAATGGAGGCTGGGGGGCTTGTCCAGATCCATGCCCTGGCCCTGAGGGAGGAGGGTGAGGGCACCCTCCAAGGAGAAATCGGCCCTGGTGTGAGGACCCTGCCCTGCTTCTCCCCCAAACTCTGCCAGAGACGCCACGGAGCTCACAAGCAGCCCCGCCTCCCCTCGGAGCAGAAATGCCACAAACACGAGCCCGGTGGGCAGGGACCAAGCGGCCCGGAGAGTCTCTCACTGCCTCTCGCAGCCCCGGGGGCAGGGGGGGGGGGGACCTCAGGATGGGGTGGGCGTGGCCCCCGATCCAGAGGAGCCCAGTGAGGCGCCAGGATCCCTGGGGGACAGGCCGGGAGTGAGACCAGAGGCCCCGGGCACTCTGTCCATCGTTTGGGATGAATTAGGGTTCGTGAGGGTGGGAGGAAACGCTGAGAGTCCGAGCCCCAGCCCTGCCCATCTGCTGGACTTGGCTACGGGGAGTGTGGGGAGACGCCAGCCTCAGCCTGCTGCCCCCGTGCACTGTAACAAGGCTCACAGGGACCCTGAGCTCAGAGGGAGTGCTGTCTGGGCCCAGGGCCGGGGTGCAGGCCGCCGGCGGCGCCCAGGCCTCTCCCACGCCGGAATTGCATTAGTGCGGGCGTGTGGCCGTCTGTCAGACCCGACACATTTAGTTTCCGCGCAAGCAGCTGTGAGCCTGCTCGGCCGTCAGCTCTGCTGCCCGCCTGGGAGCCAGAGCGGGTTCCACGCAGGTGCCCCCTGCCCTGTAATGAGGAGACTCAATCAGTGCCAGGCCCTGGGGAGCAGGGGCTGCCACATGACTCTCACCACAGGAGGTGCCAGTCCAAGCCGCCAGGGCCCCCTGCCTCCGCCGCAGCTCCTGCCTGGTCTGCAGACCATGCACCACCCAGGCGCCCACCGGGCGTCCAGAGGGCTGCCAGTGCTGGTATCTTCCCAGAGCGACTTCCCCCGGAGGGACCGCCCCTGTCCTGCCCACTTCGTCCTGTCTTGGCGCCCTGGCCCCATGTTACAGATGAGGCCTAGGGGGCGCTCGGTGAGTGGCCAGGGGCTCTGGAGCTGTGCTCTGAGGGTGGCATCCATGACGTCAACCCCCACCCCAGGGGGTGGGCACAATACCTGGGACCAAACCGCTGGAGCGCATGGTGGGGACATCAAACTGGCCCCTGGCAATGCTGAGTGAGACGGGTTAGGCATGGGGACCGAGGGGAAGGCCAGGCCGCCCACAATGAGAAGGCCTTGGAGGTGGGGCAAGAACCAGGCTGGAGCCCAGGAGACCCGGCTCGGACACCGGGGCAAAGGCCATTCGGCCTCTGCTTCCCTCTGAGTCAGAGCCGCCTGGGACCCTGCCCTCACTCCCACCCCAACAGGCGTGTGCGGGCTGCTGGGCCCTACGAGCCTGGCTCTCTCCCCCATTAGAATCCTCAGGTGCAGGGCGGGGCTGAGCCACCTGGAGCCCCGCACGCTCCAGGTAGGTTAGGCCCCTGATCAGGCGTGTCCAGGAGGCAACCAACGCTGTCTCCCTCTCTCTCTCTCTCTCTCTCTCTCTCTCTCCCCCCACCTCCCCCCTTCCTCTCTCTAAACACACCCTCAGGTGAGGATTTTTTTTTAAGTTCTGGAGCTCTTGAGAGAGACCCAGCAAACCCCTTAAGGATATGGGGGAAGGTCTTAACTTCACAGAGCCTCAGTTTCCGCATCTTTAAAATGGGGCAACAGCCGTAACCGGTTTGGCTCAGTGGATAGAGCATCGGCCTGCGGACTGAAGGGTCCCAGGTTCGATTCCGGTCAAGGGCATGTACCTGGGTTGCGGGCACATCCCCAGTGGGGGGTGTGCAGGAGGCAGCTGATCCATGTTTCTCTCTCATTGATGTTTCTTACTCTCTATCCCTCTTCCTTCCTCTCTGTAAAAAATCAATAAAATAAATATTTTTTTAAAAAAAGATAATAAAACGGGGCAACAACTGCGCAATCCGTAGAGCTGCTCAGAGGGATCCCCGAGATGATACGCATAAATGCCTATCAGCAGACAGACGGCAGGAGTTCCTCAAATGGCAGCAGACACTTATTGCTGTGCTATTGCTATTATTATTATTAATTAATGCTCTGGCTTCCACACCGCCTCCCCTAGCCAGTGTCAGGCCAGGGACCGCCCCCTCCGTCGCTGTCTGTGAGCTGGTGGGGGGCCTAGGCCTGGCCACACAGACCACACCCATCCCAGGCCATCCCGGGGTCCAAGGCAGCCCCTCCCCACGGAGGCCCCAGCCTCCCACGGCCGAGCCCGGGTCAGGGCGGGGGCAGCGCTACGGCACAAAGGCTGGGCTCTGTCTCCGCCTACGTCGGGGCAGCTGCCCACGGAAGGTCCTGCCACAAAGAAGCCTTTGAGCAGCTGCCGCAGGAGCCAGGCTCTCCTCGGAGGCCCCCGGCTCTCACAAGCCCTGTCTGTCTGTGAGGCCACAGGGCCGGGCAGGCAGCTGCCATGGGGGCAGGGCCCACGCCCGATCTGCTGCGGGGCACACCATCTCCTGTCTCCTCTCACCCAGAGGATGCCCAGCCAGGGCAGGCTGCGGGCCTCCAGCGGGGAGCTTCGGGGGGCGGGGCCTGCCCTACCCCGACTCTAAGGAACAGCTCCAGGCCCTGGCACATAGGCCCCGGGGACAGCCCCTGCCTAGGGCTCTCAGGAAGCCACAGGGTTGGGGCCCTGCCTTCTTCCCTCTCTTAGCCCCGGTTTCCTCCTCTGTAAAATGGATCCACCAAGTACAATCCTCCCTGGGCAACTGTGAGAATCAAATGAGACCCGCATTCAATGCTCCACTCAGTGCCAGGCGGGCAGAAGGGCCCAGGGAGTGCCAGGTGATCACCACCCCATCGCTGCTCCTGCCTGGGGCCCAGCTTCATCCCCAGCCCCGCCTCGGACTGAACGGCCTGGGTCTCCCCTTTTCCTGCATGAAATGGGCCAGCGCCGCCCACTCCCAGGGCTGCTGCAAGGAGGAAGCTATTTATCAACGCCCTTCGGGCTCAGGGAGCCTTGGTCGGATGAATGAATGAGTCCCAGATTCCACTCTGCGGTTAAGCAGCATCTCACAGGGCCCGGGGCGGGTAGGAGGAGGGGGAAAGGCGGGTGGAGGTGGGGCAGATGTAAACTGCAGCCACCTACGCGGTCACATGTCACCTGTCAAATGAGAGGCCTGCCAAGCGCCTGGGAGGGGAGCGGGAGGCAGGAGGCAGGGAGGGCTGGTTCCTCCTTGGTCAGGGAGGGCTTGGCACGGGAGGTGGCGCTCGCCTGACGAGGAGGGAGGGTGGCCTTCTGGGCACAAGGACCAGCACGGTTGAAGGCTCAGAGGTGTGAGCTGTGTCACCCACAGGCCTCACGGAGGAGGGACAGGAGGACAGGCTGCGGGGCGGGCAGGGGCCGGCTGGGAAGGTCTGAAATGCCAGGCCAAGGGTCTTGGACTCGATTCTCAAGAAATAGGGAGCCACTGATGGTCTCAGAGTCAGTGCATGACTTGATGAAACGTAAATTCTCTAAATGTCTGGCAGTACCTGTGCTAGAGGGGTGGGCATGGGTGCCGTCCGCGTGGCATCCGGCTGCCTCTGCCATCACCGCAGCTTAAAGACGGCCCAGCCAGGGGTGTGCGTGAGGGGGACTCAGGCCAATCAGAGCCACCCGGCCTGACCCTCTTCGGGGCCCTGGTCCCAAACCGGCACCGCCTGGGGCTGCCCCGACACTCCTGGAGCCCCACCCTGCGGGGCAGCCGGGCACCCAGCACAGGCGACACTTCGAGAGCCCAGAGCCAGCCCGGGTTTAAACCCTGCTCTGTCCCACCTCCGTGCAAATGACCTCACCTCTCTGAGCCCATTTCCCATCTGTGCAGGCGGTAACGAAGGCCATGCCCCACAGCGCCACTGTGACGTCAGGCGGGGGGTGGGGGGGACTGTGTCCCCGTTCCCGCCTGGGGATGAAGGGGGAGCCAGGTCTCTGTGGAGCCCCCACAGGAGTCAGTAACTGTGCTGAGAGGCTGGGATTCGAACCCCACCCCTGCCACCTAGAAGCTGGGTGACTGGGCCTGTTTCCTCGTGTGTAAAGGGCCGTGATAAGGTTGCGCCAACACAGATGCCGTGAGCATTAAACGAGACGTGTCCGTGAAGCTCACGGTGAGACGCCGGTAAACGGGGCTAACACTGGTTAGCTCTGAATTCCTCCCTCCCCCAGAGGCTGGGTCTCTTCCTGTTTTACAGCATCCAGGGGTGCAGGGGCCTGAATAGCCTCAGAGCTGGCCACTGTGGGGAGTGGGCCCTCTGTCAGCCCACCCAGCAACCGTTTCCCCTCCCATCCGAGACCCCAGGAGCCAACTCTCAACTCTGCACCCTCAGGACCCAGGGAGGTGGCCACCGCCCCCCCCCCACCCCCCCCCCCACCAGGGTCAGGGCAGCAAGAGCCACGCCCCCGCCCCAGCCCACACAGGGTCGGCTAAGTGGAGCTCCAGGAGGCCCTTAGCTGCAGGTCTGGGTCTGGGGCCTCTGAGTGTCAGGGCCCCCGCCACCCTCGAGCCCCTGGAGGGCACAGCCTTCACCTCCCAATCCCCTCCTCCCTGGCCATGGCCGCCCCAGCTGCCCCTCACAGAGCCTTGCCCCCCGCCTCCTGACCTGGGGGATGCTGTGCCCCACTCACGCCGCCCCGGGAAGGGCCTGCTGCCGCAGGAGCCGAGGACAGAATGGCATTCCCCTCCCCTGCACTCTTCGCCCCTTTCCCTCCGCAAATAAATTATCAACGTGCCCAGGTCCGGGCGGAGGGGAGCACATCGCGGGGAACAATGAAAAAGCTTTTAATAGGCTCCCAGGCTGCAGCCGCTCGCTCGCGGCCTAATGGAGATTGCGCCGTGACCGCAGGCTGCTCGCGCCCTCCTGGGCCCTCGGCTGCCCGAGCTCTGCTGGGGGCACCGGCGGGCAGCCAGGCCCAGCTGGGCCACCGGCTGACGTCACGGCAGCATCTGGGCCTGGAGAGAAATGCCATGCCCGCCACCCAGACTGGCACCCTCAGCCCAGCGCAGGGGGGGTCAGGAGCTCAGCCTCTTGACAGCCCAATCCTGGGGGACACTCAGGCTCTGAGTCCCAGAGCCACGGTGGTGCTGGGCCCTTAGGGCCTGGTGCGCCAACCCTTGGCCCGTAGTAGTGGGGAAACCGAAGCACAGAGAGCCCCGCTGTGACTGGGGGGCAGGGGGTGTGGTCTGTCTCCCTGGGACAGGTGGGCACTTGGTGTGGGGTGCAGCCTCCATGAGGGCCCCCCAAAGCCCCCACTCTGTTCCATGGCAGCCCCCCCTCTGTGGCTCCAGGCAGGTGGCCTGCTGAGTGCCCAGCTGGCTGCTCAGCTCCCTCTCTGGGGTCAGAGGTTAGGCTGCAGAGCTGACCACGGCCAGGCTCCCTGGGCTGGTCCAGGGCTTGGGGAGGGGGCTTCTCACTCCTCGTACCACCCCCTCCCCAGAGCGGGGCCTAGGGAGAGCGAGCAGGCAATGGCTCCGTCTGGAGGGGCGGAATGCACACTGGAAGGGTTAGGGGTGAGCCAGTGTGTGCGAAAGTGCATGTGAGTGTGCGAGGGGTGTCAGCACGAGGCACCTGTGTCCCTGTCCTGACCTGGCCCAGCTCAGACAGCTTCTCGCTGACCCCGCCCACCCTGTGCTCTAACGGGACGGCCCCTCAGGGCCACGGCAAACTCCCGGGACCCTGGGAGTCCAAGCAGCCAGATTTCCTGAGCCAGAAGCAGCCCCTCAAGTCTGCCTACCGAGGGGCATGTTGTGAATCAAGGTCACCCCAGAAGAGCCAGCAGGAGGCTGCTGGGCAGGGCGATCCAGAGCGCAGGGGGGCGTGTCCCTGGAGGGCAGCTCAGTCCATCCGACTTCATCCCCAGGAGTCCCAGCTATGGCCGCCCGCGCCCGCTCCTGAGCGATTGTTCAGTTGTGGCTTCACCCTTCCTTCCTGAGAGGAGAGGAGGGGAGAAGGAGGGAGCGCCTGCGGGTGCCGGCCCCACCCCAGGCCCCGGGGAAGCTCCTGGGATAAGACAGATGGGCCTCTGCCCTCGGCGGAGCCTCTGACCCCTGTTACCAGCCCTGCCCCCACTCAGGACCAGCTAGGGGTTCCCCACCCCCACCCTGAGCGGCCCTGGGTGCCCCCCAGACCCTGAAAACTCAGCTCTTCCTCTTCTCCCTCCACCAGGCAGCCCTGGCAAAGCCCGTCCCGTGCCCGTGCCCAGCGGCACCTCGAGGACCTTTCCCAGGCATTTCCCAGGCCTCGCCGGGGGTGAGGAGTGGAGGGCGGCAGGGGACAAATCGACAAAAGCAATTTGCTTGTGTAGATAAATGCCACCTCCTCTCCAAAGTCAGCCCCCTTCTCTCTCTCTCTCTCTCTCTCTCTCTCTCTCTCTCTCTCTCTCTCTCTCTCTCTCTCTCCCTTGCTTGCTAAATCTGTTGTAATCTGGTGCCAAGGATGAATCCAGGCAGAAGGAGGGAAGGGGAGCGAGGAGGCGGCTCCAGAGCTGCTCCTCAGGGTCAGAGCAGGCAGAGCAGCGGGACCAGCGCCTCAGCGACCCCGTCTTAATCCCGGTTTTAATTAAGCACAAAGCCGTCCACAGCCCAGCCCTGCCGCTGCCTCCCTGCCAGGCTGCCTCCTGAGCACGGCCGGCAGCACCTGGCCCCGCGGCCGGATGCCTGGGTCCTGCGCTCTGCCTGGGAGGCAGTGTCCCCTAGTGGTTAGCTGGGCCCCATACAGCTGGGTCCCTGTGCCTCTGCTCCCTTCTTTTCCCAGCGCCACCCTCTCTGTCCAGTGCCCAGTCTCCGCACTGGGGACAGCGGGAGCCAGGAGAGGGTTTCTGCGGCTGCTCCCGTCACCAACCACCCAAATACTCTCACTCCTGGCCCTTCCAGCGCTGGCTCAGCCTGTCCACGCAATGGGTACACAGCTCTCAGGAACAGGGGAGCCCCACACCCTTTGAAGGGTCACCGGGAGGATGGGGCAGATGGTGCGCGAGGCAGGCCCAGGGTCCAGAGAAGGAGGTGGACTGGCCAGCAGAGACCCAAGGAGACAGACCACCAGCTCTGAGCAGACCCGCCTCTCACACCCGCTAAGCGTCCGCAGGCAGCCCCTCCTGGTTCTGTCCGCCAGGCCCCTACTCTGTCCCTTCTTTCACCATCTCCTGCCCCAGCTTCACGTCTTGGCTCAAGCACCCCCTTGCCTGACCCCAGCGCCCAGCAGGCTCCCCCGTCGCCCAACCTCACAGGCTGCCTTCCCACCTTCAGAGCCCAAGGCTCCATCGTGGGAAGGGGTATCCGACTGCTGCCTGACCCCCATTCCCACTGAACGCTCCCTGAGGGCAAGACGTAAGGCTGCTTTATCTCCCCCTTTCCTCCCAGAGCCCGGCACCGAGCCTGGCCCCGCAGCCCACACGCAACACCCATCTCACGAGCGAATGGATGGACGGACGGACGAATGAATGAATGAGCAGGAAAGGAGGGCAGAAGGGAGGGAGGGAAAGATAGAAGAGCCAGGGAGCCAGGGGTGCTGAGCAGGGCGCCTGTGGGCCACCCTCCCAGCCGAAGTAATGTCTGTCTCCAACCTCCCACCCCCACTTGCCCCTTCTCCCACACTCGCTGGCCCTGGCCCTGCGGGGTGTGGGGCAGTACACGGCGGGGGTTTAAAACCCGGGGCTGCAGCAAATCCAGCAAACAACTCCCACAAGGTGAGCTGAGGCCCCAGATGCTGACATCATCTGCAGAGCTGCTGACCCCGGGGAGGGCCCGGCTGGGGGCCGCCGAGACGTAAACAGGCACAGCAGCGGGCACAGCCTGCGGAACAGGCCCGTCCTCCAGCCGCCCCCCCACACCCCCGCTGCCCTCAAAGAATGCAGGCCAGCAGGGAAGGGGGGGCACGGTCAGGGCACCCTGGGGTCATGCTTACCCCACCCCCCTCCAGCCATCGGTCCACGCCCCTCACTCAAGCCTCGAGGACAGAATGCAGGTGCCTCGCGCCCTGGCACAAACAGGAGCAGGCCTGAACTTTGTCTCGAGGAAAAGAACCCAGGTTCTGGGAAGAGGACCCCGCAAAACCCACACAGAGGATTGTGCATCCAGGGCAGCACGCAGGCCTTAGGCCTGAGCCAGCCCCACCCTCCCAGAGCCCTGGCAGCCTCTCCTGATGGTGAGCACCCTGGGGCCACCCCCACCCACCCCTCTACCAGCACTGAGAACCTCTGGCCACGCCCACGCCCACCCCTCAAGCCCTTCCCTGTCCAGACACTTATGGCCCATCCCATGAGGTGCCCCCACCCCCGCCTGTTGATAATGCCTCACTCCTGCACATTCCCACCGTCACTGGGGCCAGGTCTGGGCCAGCAGGCGGGTGCCATCCCCCTGGGCTTTGGTGACGGGTGGGGTCCGAGTCAGTCCTTCCTGCCACTCCAAGGCCAGCATGAGCCAGGGGTGGGGACCAAAGGCAGCCCTCACTGCCAAGGCAGAAACTCTGCTAGATCTTCCTAGGCATCATCTCCTATGGGTACCCCCAAAATGAGCACTACCCCACTTTATGGATGAAGATGTCGAGGCCCCATGAGATCCGTTCATTCAAAGCCAGCAGGCCAGGCAGAGACACCCTCCCCAGGAACCACAGGTCCTAGCACCCTGAGGCCAGACCCCCCCACAGCCCCAGGCAGGCCCATCTCAGAGATCAGGCCTTTCTCAGCCCTGACTCCAGGGCAGCCTGGCCGGCTGTGGAGGCAACTGCCAGCAGGTCCCCAACTTCCAGAGACACACAGTGGGGCCACCACACTGCAGGACAGGCCTTTCCCTGCTCACCGCCACTCCTCAGCCATCTCATCTGCCCCTCCCCGGGCTGAGACAAGCTGCCCCCCGAGGCCGGAGCCTGCCAAGCATGCGGCACCCAGCTCCCCACCTCCCCGCCTCTGTCCCACCTGACTGCGCAGAGGGGGCTGTGCCCCCCAGGCCCCGGGGCCTCACCCTTCCCTGCACCAGGCCAGCTGCTCTTGACATCGGCCACCACACTGGGCCTCGGCGGCCAGTCTGCGGGTCCCAGCCTGCCTCTCTCTCCCTCGACACCCACCATCTCAGGGCCACCTGGAGTTCTGATCCGTCGCTCAGCTGACTTGGGAGCGAGCACAGACACCACCTGCCCATCTTTCGTGCCCTGCTCTCCCATACCCAGGTGCCCACGCATCCTCACGGCCACTACATCCCCCTGTGCAGGCCAGGAAGCGGGGTCCCCAGAGGTAGCAGACCTGGGGTCGCCCAGTAGTGACCCAGCTCAGCCACCAGGCCTCAGTTTGCAGAGCTAGGTCTTTCCGGCTAACGGCCTCCCCATGGAGCCCTGGCAGCAGGTGACTGGATGGGTGGCAGCACCCCTCCCACCGCCTCCTCGCAAACAAGCTGGGGGCTCCCAGGGGCTTTCACTAGGAGGCTCCGGGGAGGCGCGAGGAGGTGCCTCGAGGGAGGGCGCCACTGCTGGTGGCCAGCGTCACGTCAGGATTCTGACCCCCCCAACCCCTGTCCTCGGGGACCCCTTCAGCCAGGAGGGGGCATCTGTCCACCTCACCCCACGTTATACTGCAGTCCTGACCCCGCCCCCTCCACATACAGCCTCAGGAGGTGGATACCGGCAACTCCATTTCACCAATGAGGGAAACTGAGGCTCTGGGAGGTGGAGGGACTTGGACCCAGGAAGGTGGAGCGAGGGCACGCTGTCCTGCAGGCGGCGGCAGTCCCGGGCGTGCCTGGCTTCAACGCACGCTGGGGAGGCTTCTTATAGAGGCGCCCGGTCGTCCGGTCACTGTCCGTGTGAGGTCACAGGGCTGGGCCCATCCACAGCCCCCCACACACCCCTGTGCCCTCCTCTCCCCTGCTCTCAGACCTGCCCGTGGCTGGCCCTTCAGTGGGGATGTGGCTAGCCCCCTCGCTGCCCACCCTGCTGGGCAGCACCCTCCCGGGCACGGGCCCTGGCAGCTCAGGCCATTTCCATTTTAAACCGGAGGAAGCCCTGAGCAGTCGCCCACGGAGGGAGCCGGAGCGGCACCAGCTGACAGGTGATGTTTGCGCCTCTCCTCTCCGGGGGCTGGCAGGGAGAGATGCACTTGGCTTTCACTCCAGAAACCTGAGCCTGGAGCTCCTGAGCGTGGCCACCTTCCCCACACGGCTGGGCAGAGAGGGGCATGCCCCCGCCCACTTCCCTGTGCCGGTGGAATCCAGCACCCTGCCCGGCTGGGTGCCCCCACACAGGCCAACTCCTGAGCCCCCTGGGGTGCGGCCAGCAGGGGTGGGTCTCCATCCTCCCTGAGGGCTCAGGTCCAGGGTGGGGCAGGGCTGGACTCAGCGTCCCCCCTCTGCCCCCAGCCAGGCCTTTATTCCTATCAGGGCTCTGGCTGGGGCTGCAGGGGCCTGGCGCATCCCACCCAGCTGGGCTGTATTATCTCAAAACCACACACCGGAGCCTTGCAGCCCTCAGGGCACCTGGACGCCTGGGGCCGCCCCCGATGCCTCCAGCTCCTCAGGAACTTTCTCTACGGAGACCTCCGATCAGCCAGGCTCCCTGCAGCTGGGGGCGGCTCTCCAGCCTCCTTCCCTCGGCCTCTAGTCCCCGGAGGAGGGGCGTGTGCCTGGCCTCGGGCTCGGGTGGGGGGCTCGCTGCCCTGGGACGCAAGCACATCAGTCCCACGGCTCCAGCCCAGGCGCACCGCCCCAGCCCCGGCCGCACAGGCCACAGTCCACGGCGCGCACGGGAGGGAAGTTGGAGCTGCTTATGCCCCCCTTGAAGTCGTTTTAAAAATAAAACCTCGTTCCAGCCGTGACTCACGCAGTTGGTGGGGACCGGAACGCCGCGCCTGGGCCGGCCGGCTGCCTCTCTCCAGGCTCCCCAAACCCTCTGGTTTCTGGGTGCGAGGCCGGAACTGTAACCAACCGGCCCAACCTGGCACCCCACGGCGGGCCGGGCCGCCCCCTGGGGGCGCAGCGAGGGGCTCGGGCTGGGGTTCCGTCCGGGCCCCCGCCCTTTCCAACCTCAGCTCTGGAGAGTGGAGCCGCCGACCGCGCACCCGCACCTCCCCGCGGCGGGGCCAGCTCCGCCGGCGCTCGGCTGTCGACTCGGCGACCCCCGCCCCAAATCCCCAAGGCGGCGCGGCCCCCCCGGCGCCGGGTCCAAACCGGGCAGCCCGCCCCCGCGGCGCCCCGCGCACTCCCAGCCCCCGCCCCACTGGCCCCGCGCCCCGTCCCGCTCGCGGCCCCGGCCCCCGCCCCGCGGATCCCTCCTTACCTGCGCAGCGGCCGGGGAGGCGGGTCTCCTCGGGAAACTTTGCGGCGACGGCTGGAGCCTCAGGGGTTATTCCAAGGAGCGGGAGGGACCCGGAGCGGGCAGGCGCCGGCGGAGCCCGGGAGAGGAGCCCCCGGCGAGCGGAGCGCGGCGTCGGGCCCGGGGCGAGGGGCGCGCAGCGGCGCATCTGCCCGGCTCGGGCCCCGGAGGAGCGGCGGGGCTGTGCGCGGGGATGCGCCCGGGGCGGGGCGGGGCGGGGGCGGGCGCCCGGGCGGGTGCGCTCGGCGGGGTGAGGGCCGGCAGCGGTGCCTGCGCGAGCGGCGGCGGCGAGCAGGGCGCGGGGAACCAGGCTGGGCGGCCGCCTCTCCCCTCGCGGCGGCGGCGGCGGCGGGGGCCGTGCGTGCAGGCGCGGAGCCGGGAGGGAGGGGAGGGAGGGGAGGAAGCGGGGCGGGGGGCGGGGAAGGCGGGGAGGAGGCGACGGGGGCGGGGGCGCCGCGCTGCGCACTGGCCGGCGGGACCCGGCGCGGGAGGCTGCGCGGCCGCGCGGGGACTCGGGCCCAGCCCGCGAGAACCGGCCTCCGCGGCCTCCTACCCCTGCCCTCCGGCGAAAATGGCTGGGAGGCGGGAGGAGGAGGTTGGGGAGCCGGGCCCCCGGGGCGAGGAGGGAGGTTCCCAGAGCCAGCCTCCAGCGCGGGGGCGGGGGGTGGGGGGGCAGAAAAGGGCTCTCGCGCTCACAGCCTGCCCTCACACCCTCCTCTCTGCACCCACTCATTCATTCATCCTTCCAGCCATCTAGCCATTCATTCATTCATCCGTCCACCCATGCATTCATTCACTAACGTACCCACGCGAGGGTTACCCCTTCCTCCCTGCCTGGCGCCCTTCCCCACGCGGACCCCTCACCTGCACTGGCTCTAAGCGCCCAGGCCTCCCTGTGCGGTGCCCTCCCCCCCCCCCACCGCCCCCCAGCTGCCTAAATGGCCCTGCCAGGTCAGATCCCAGCCCCGCACCCACCCACCCCCAAAGCCGATTGTGACCTTGAGCGTTACCTAACTTCTCCAAGCCTCAGCGTCCTCTGTTGAGAAATGGGAGCATGAGCCACCTGCCTCGGAGGGTTGATGTGAAGGTTGAAGGAGACCTGACCAGGAGGTGGCTGGGGCAGAGCTGGGCACACATTAGGGACTGGGGAAATGTCTGCACCTGTTGTGTGGGGTCTGGAGTTGGGGGTGGGCCAAACATCCCTCCCCTTAGCCAGGAGCAAGCGTGCTCCTGACAATCTCTGGGACACTAGGGGGCTCTTTGTTGAGCCTGAGCCCGGAAATCCCATCCTGCCCTCCTTTTCACTGGAGTTGAGTCCCTGCCTCTGCCTAGAGCTCCCCCTTCCCCTGGCCCCACAGCTTGCAGGTCAACACCCAGACTCCCCACAATCTGGCTGGGACCCCTCTCCCCAGAACCACCCCAGGCCTGTGTCAGGGGCTGCCAGGGGCCCAGCACACGCTGCTCTCTGCTGTCCTCCAGGGCCTGGCCAAGCCACCCCTGCCCTGTGGGAGGGGACTCTCGGGTCCCTGGAGGGAGAGATACTGCCCCCCTCACCCCTGTACTTCCCCACCCCTCCTGCCCCCGGTCCTGGGGCACAGTGAGGCCTTCCGTGCCTGTGGCTGTCACCTCTGTTCTCACTCCTTCCTCACCTCTCCCTTCCCATTTACCTCCCCTTCGTTCCCTTTCGGCTCCCGATTTCTACTCAATTCACCAAACAGCCATTTTTTCCTCCCAATTTTTATTTATTGCCCAAACATTATACCAATAAGAAAGGAAAGAAAAATCACCCTCAATGCCGCTGCCCTGTGGCGTCCACAGCCCTTGTTGCCCTGCGCCCTTCCAGGCTTGTCCTGCGCTGTCAGCTGTAATTTTCACAGAGCTGTGCTTTCCGTTCCGCCTGCCCAGACCCCCAGATGGACGCGGGGCCCTCGGGCTCCGTCGTCCCTCCCTCGTGGCCCCTGGCATGTTGCTCAGGAAATATGTGCGTGTCTTCCTCCTCGTCCAACTGCGTCCTTTCCATCCCTGCCGCCCACGTCCCAAGCGCAGGGCCGGCCCGGGGCGCACTCCGCCCGAGGCGGAACGGAGGGTGTGCATGCAGCTCTAGCGGGGCTCTTCAATACCCAGATATCATCTTCTGAATCGTGTTCTTAATGGCCGCATGATATTCCCTGAGCCGATGCACCGTAACTCGCTCAGCTGTGCCGGGCGGCTGTGCCCAGTTCGCAGAGCATGTGTGGAGGTCCGCTGTGTCTGAGCACCTTGGGGGACACCACAGACCAAAAGTGAATCAGGGCCTGCTCCATCCAGTCCTGGCAAAGCAGGAAATCCAGCGAGGGGCCACCCCTGCCCTGTGGGAGGGGACTCTCGATACCCAGATATCATCTTCTGAATCGTGTTCTTAATGGCCGCATGATATTCCCTGAGCCGATGCACCGTAACTCGCTCAGCTGTGCCGGGCGGCTGTGCCCAGTTCGCAGAGCATGTGTGGAGGTCCGCTGTGTCTGAGCACCTTGGGGGACACCACAGACCAAAAGTGAATCAGGGCCTGCTCCATCCAGTCCTGGCAAAGCAGGAAATCCAGCGAGGGGCCTGGGCACCCAGACAGCTGGGGCGCGCGGAAACCGACCTCTTCACCCCAGGCACCAGGGCCAGCTTCCCAGGGAGGGGGCTCCTGAGCCAGGTCTTGGAGGGTCACGGGGAATGCGCTGTGACTGACAGAACCTGTGGTTTGGAGAGAAGGAGTCTGGGGGATGGGGGGGTGAAGATGAGGGGACTGGCAGCAGCCAGGCCAGGTGTGCAGGGCCTTGAACAAGCCTGGGGAGTCTAGCCTTTCTCGCGGAAGGTCAGGGTGCCAGGGAGGGAGTGTAAGCACAGCCGGGGCACCGTCAGCTATAAGACTCAGAAAGTTACTTGTTCATCCAACAAGCGCTTGCTAAGCGCCCGTGTGCACCAGGAAGCAAAGAGGTTGGTGGGGCCCTGGGCCAGGACCTGAGCTCCCCTCCGTCTTCGAGCTGGGCACTCAAGGTGCTCTCAGCCCAGGCGGCAGTCACTGGGGGCCACGTGTGGCTTCGACCGGGGCTGGACCAGCCCAGCTCCCCTGCTCCCGGGGCGGCCGTCACCCGGCGGTGCCCAGCAGCTAGGCGTGGCCGGCCCTACCACCGACAGCCAAGGTCACCCGGGCCCTGCCCCCAGCACCCGCTTCCCCATCTGCCTACCCTATCTGCAGGCCCCCGGCCTGGATTCTGCTCGCCACCTCCCGACTTACCCGCTGGGGACCCCGGCACTGTCCTAGCCTCTAGCCTTGCTGCTCCTCAATTTTCTTATCTCCATGGGCCTCGCAGACATCCTGGGGCTGGTGTGACAGTCCCTGAGGTTCCAAGAGGCAAGTGCACTGTGAAGTGCTGTAAGGGACAACACGGCTCACCGTTAGTAGATTGTTGTCAACCAAGGTGGTGGCCCTGGGTGGGCCTGTGCTGGGGGGCGGGGGGCAGGAGCACCTCATCTCTGCCCTCCAAGATCCCAGGGTCCCCTGGGTCTGGGGATACCTGAGGGGGCCCCCAGAGAACCCCAGTCACTGAATACCTGGTCCGCCTGGCTCCCAGGCCGTGGCCCCGGGGACGCCCTGGGGCCCCCAGGGAGGTGTCCATGAACCATGGCAAGTGGCCTGTGGCAGGCTGGCTGTGCACACCTGCTGGGCACGCCTGTCAGGCATACTAGCCCTCACCAGGATGTCCATTCGAGCAGCTTCCCCCACCCCACCTGACTGACCCTTTCCATCCTGCACCCAGAGGCGGGGCTCCTCCCCAGAGCAAGGGTCAGGGTGCAGGAGCTGCGGGTGGACCCCAAGCAAATCTCTGGGGGAGCAGGGAACTAGACCCCCAGCCCAGGCAAGGGAAGTCCAGAGAAGGGAGTGGACACAGCAGGGACCACAGCCAGGCGGGATGAAGCCAGCGACTCCTGAGCTGGGGGCAGTGGGACCACGGAAGGGTTGGCCTCGGCCTTGGGCCTGGGGAAGCTGCTGGCCAGGGAGGGAGCACTCCTGCTTCAGCCGCAGTGCTCCCCGCCACCGGCCTCTGGGCACACTCCTGCCCCGGGCACTGACACAGGGGTCCCGCTTCCCTCCGCCAAGAGGCCCAGCCAACTCCTGCTCACCCCTTAGTCCCGGGCTTAACCATCCTGTCCTCCCTGAACCCCACTTTCCCAAGGAGGCCCCCTTGCTCTCTGCTCCCTCAGGCCTCTCCTCGGCAGCTCTCCGCTCAGTCTGTGATCACGTGTGACTTGTGGGCTACATTTTCCACCCACTGGACGACACTTTCGCATCGCTGAGAGCGGGCGTGGCTGGCACGTTCTCCCCCGCACCCCACCCCTGAGGTACAGAAAACAGTGGCCAAGACTGGAACTGACGGAGCCCGTGTTTTGTTGGCGTCCATCTCTCCCAGCACCTCGAGGACACAGCCAGGGCTCCTGGGTCCCTTCGTGTCCCCAGCACCTGCAATAGGCCCATGTGTGGCCAGAGCAGTCAGGCCCTGCTGGGCGTTGGAGAGGACAGCCCTGCCTTCGCGGTGACAGCTGCTCCCAACTGGAACTGCCCTAAGATGGTGTTCCGGCCCGGGCAGGGCAGGGCAGGGCAGGGCGTGGTCCAGTTGTGTGCGGGTGACACAGGGAGTGAAGCCGGAGAGGTCCAACCTGGGCCTGGGCAGAGGCAGGACTGTGCCCCCGGGGGCCAGGGTTCCGAGCCAGCCCCCTCCCTGGCGGGACAGAGACTTGTCTCTGATGGGCCCTCCTGTCTGTTGGGAAACTCCTCTTCTCCCCACAAATGACATCACCGCCCCCCCCCCACACTCCCATCTCTGCCAGACCCGGGGCTGCCTCTCACTCACTCCTTCCCTCACCCACTCGCTCCCAGGGCATTATTCCCAGCAGAGCTAATGCTTTCTCTGGGGACTGGCTGTCACTCACCTGGTACACATCCCAAGTTCAGGAACAGAGGTGTGAACTGTGCACAGGGGGCAGGCCAGGAGGAGGGGTGGGCGGTGAGCGGCTCCGGGCAGAGGGTGGTGGAGATGGAAGCAGAGGGGAGGCCAGACCTGCAAGCCTGATCAGGAAGGAAGTTGGGAGGACAAAGAGAGGGCACATGCCCAAGATGTTGGGGAGCCGCAGGGTAGGGTCCCCGAGACTGCCCAGCAGGGAGGAGGGAAGGGCAGGGCTGAGGAAGGTGGGGTGGAAGATGCCCGGGTTCTGAGATTGGGGCCTCAGAGATGTCTGCTGGGTCTGGGCCTCCAGTGACACCCCACCACCCATCACGGAGCCTCTTCTGACCCCTGCAGACCTTTTTATCAGGGGCTCAGAACCCACCCAGGTTCCTGGCCAGACAGGGAGGCAAGACAGAGAGAAGGGCGCAGGGAGGGTGGGGAGCGTGCGGCCTGCAGAAAGGAGGGGTCTTCTCCCAGCACAAATCTGCAGGCGCAGCCCAGCGCTGGGTGGCTGGGTCGACTCAGCTCCTGGGTCCTCTCTGCCCTTCCCCCAGCAGCTCCTTCCCCTCAGGGCGGCTGAAGCCACTGAAGTCGGGTGGCAAGGGGTCTACAGATGGGGTGTCGTGAGCCCGGGGTCTCCTTCCTCAAGTCCTGGTGGCACAGAGCCGTGGCCCAGGGCTGGGCTTGGGCGGGGTCACTCAAGGCCCCTCACCTGCTGGCACAGGTGCAGCCAGGCCTGGCGGGTTCTAGCTAAGTGCACTGCTGAGACTGGGCCGAGAGGAGGCACAGGGGAGGGGGAGGGGGAGAGGGTGCCAATGGGATGGGGGGGGGTGTTGCCCAGCAACCACCAAGCTGCTCGCTGCGGCTGCCTAGGAGGGATTCTTAAAGAGCTGAGCAGAAAGGCTGGGCCTTGGAGGGGCTGAGGCAGGGCCTTGCATACCAATGGCTGCTACTGCTGCCTCCCTCCCCTCCCTCCCCCTCCTCCCTCCTCCTCTGCCCCCTCCTCACAGCAGAGCCCCAGCTGGGAGGTTGGAAAGACTGAGAGGAGGGGCACCCAGCCCAGGGGGGACCTGAGGCAGTCAGGGCAGGAGCCGGGCTGGGGCCTGGAAGGGGATAGGATGGCCGCCCTGAGCCTACAGGGCTGGGGTGCCCCAGCTCCCAGACCCCAGGGCCAGGGAAGGGCGGGAGCTGGGACTCCTCACCCACCTCCCCTGGCCCTCCTGAGGGGCTCTGCTCCCACCGAAGGATTAACCTGCTCCGCCTCTTCCCGGCTGAGTGACCTCAAATGAGCCCCCTCTCCCCCTCCCCCCCACCCCGCCCGCCCCCAAGTCTTTGGTCCTGAGAGTCCCAGTCAGGTTCGGGAGCCACCAGCGGTCACAGGCGGCCGAGGAGGCAGGCTGGCCAGGCTGGGGGTGGGCAGCGTCCGAGGAAGTCCTCCCTGGGGCCTCCCCGAACTCCCCGGGCAGCAAGTGTTCGCCCTTCCTTCTGTCCCGAAGAGAAGAAGGCGAGCCTGTTTGGCCTCCAGGAAGCACTTCCTGCGCCAACAGGAGTGATCCTGTCCTCCCAGCCTCGATTTCCCATCTGAGCCTGAGGGTCGGGGCCAGGTCAAGGGCGCCTCTGGGATCCAGGGGCAGCTGCTGGGTGTCTGCATCAGGAAGCTGCCCCCAGCTCCCTGCAGTGGAGGAAGGAGGGGACTGGAGGGGAGCTCACACGCAAAGTGCTCCTTCCATTGACCTGATTGGGCCACATCGGAAGCCGGTCCCAGGCCTGATCCAACCGTCGCCCACACTCCTCTAATTGGTCCCTGTGGGTGCAGCACTGCCTCTCTTCCTGGCCCTCCTCAACCCTGGGCCACCACTTACCCCCAGCCCCTGCCCCAGGCCCACCCCCTGCAGTTCCCTCCCGCTCAGCTCAGAGAGCGTGTTTCTAAAGTGCAAGCCCCACCCTGCTGCTCCCACACCTGCCCTGGCCCCCTCAGGCCTCCGCTACAGCTCACCCTCCCTGACCCACACAGCTCACACCCCCCCCAGACATGGAACCAGACAGGCCCAAATCAATGTCTGCTGAATGGATGAATGGCACCATGAGCAGCTCCTCAGTGCCGACCCCGTGTTGGCCTCTGGGTACAAGAATGACCAAAGACGACTAGGTCGTCTCCCACAGGCTGCCATGCTGGGAGCACATCAGCCAACGAGCCTGAGGATGAGTCGTTCAGGACCATGGTGAGGGCTCCAGCAGAAAGTCCAGTGCGATAAGAGGAACAGGAGGCATTCGGCTGGGTGGTCAAGAGGGGCCTCTCGGAGGAGGTGACTTTTCATTGAGACCTGAAGGATAAGAAGGAGCCTGTCTGGGAAAAGCTGCAGGGAGAGTGTGTCAGGCAGAGGAAGCAGAATGTGCAAAGGCCCTGGGGCATGAAAGAGCAAGACCTATTGGAGGAAGAGAAAGAAGGCAAGAAAACTGGGGGGAGCAGAGTGTGGGATGTAGCCAGGCATTCATGGAGGGGAATATGGATTTTATTCTAATGTAATCGGAAGCTATTTGAGATTTTTAAGCAGGGAAGTGACATGACTTAATTTATATTTTAAAGCGATCATCGGAACAACCACTTTGGAGAGCAATTTGGCAGAAACTAGTGAAGTAAAAGATGAGCATATCCCACCGCCCAGCAGCCCCACTCCCAGGTGTGCGCCCGACAGAATTCCCCGCGCACGTGTGCAAGATGCCACTGCAGCTGCGCGTGCCAGAGACAAAACTGGCACGGCGGCCCGCTGGTCTGTGGGAGAGCAGATGGATGCGTGCGGGGCGGTCCCCGCCTGGAGTATTACACGGCAGTGAAAACAGACCCACTAGAGCAGCACGGGCCGACCGGGGCCACCTCCCCAGCGTGGCGGGGGCATGCGGCCGCCCCCAGGAGCCCGGCTTTATATGAAACGGAGACATGCCGGCCTCGCTAATGTCATGCACAGCAGAACCGTCAGGAACGTGCAACCTGAATGCGGGGGGGGGGGGGGGTTCCTCTGCATTGGGGGGGCTTCAACTCTTCTGTGATGGTATATTTGTTGGGCTGGTGGTAGGTCAAGGGGCCGTGTGTGTGTGTGTGTGTGTGTGTGTGTGTGTGTGTGAGAAATCAATAGGAAAGGTTGCTGAGAGGATGCGTGAGGGTGCGGGGCAGAGGAGGGGTGGCCCAGGAGAGAGGAGACACTCGGGGGAAGTGGGAAGTGGAGGCCCCGCCTGCCTGGCTGTTGGGGGGTCCTCTTTCCTCCTCCAAACCCTCGGTTTGTTTTCTGTTCAATCAGCTCCTGGTTTTAAAATGAAGCTCAGAGAAGGCGAGGAGCTGCCTGGGGTCATCCAGCCAGCTGGGGGTGGAAGAGCCTGTGGCTTGTCCTTGGGGGTAGTTGGCTTGTCCAGCGGCACTGATCAGAGGGGTCACCCCCACACCGACCCCGAGCCTGGCCTGGGGGCCTTCTCCGGCCCCTCCCCTCAGGACATTTCCCTCAGCCAGCCATCCACTCCCCCTTGGGCTCCCGCCCCTCATTCCTGCGCAGATGGAGCCTGCACCCGGCTGGCTGGGGCCCAAGCCATCTCCTGGTAATTGGGTTTCAGGGATGCTCCTCTCATGGTTATGCTAATGGCGGGACGCTGAGCGCCTGCCCCCGGCTCCTGGGGGAGGGGAGGCCCCGGCAGCCCGGGCTGGGTCTGCTTGGTCTGCACCCGCAGCGCTGCAGCCCGCCCTGGTCCCTTAGAGGTCGGACTACCTGACTCGAACTCTGGCTCCCCCACTTCCCAGCCCAGCTGCGCGACCTGGGGCAAGTCACTCGACCTCTCTGAGCCTCTATTTCCTCATCTGTAAAGTGGGGGAATAATATCACCCTCACTAGGCTCTCAGGGGAGGGAACTATGAAATGAGAGACTCCATCTAAAAGACCTGGCCCAGTGCCTGGCGCAGAGAACTGGCTTGATAAATGTGTTATTAACTATGTTTGGTTTTTATTTAAAGTCTAAAAGGTCCGACAGGAAAGTGAACAGGGGCTCGTGGGATCTGAGTGATGAGGGAAGGGTGACTCCCTTTTCTTTTGCTTTTTGCCCCTGTGTGTTGTGTTGATGTAGATTACCCATGAATTCCTTGCGGACGGTGACTGTGATGGGGCTTGGAGAGCGGGTGTTGAGGGGCTTGGGGTCCAGCTTGGGGGCCACTGGCTAGGAGGTTGGGTCTCTAGGGGCCGAGTCCAAGGCACCCAGGCAGGAGGGGACAAGGGAGAGGCCCAGGCCCGCAGGAACCACCACCCACTCACAGGCTTTGAGCTGAAACGGCTGCCTGGCTGGCTTTTGTAGGGAGAGGCCTGGGGTGGACGCCTGGGCAAACCAGGGGGATAGGGCAGGAGTGAAGGTTCGGGGGAGGCAGAGGAGTCAGGCCTGGCACAGGGCCAGTGAGAGGGGCGTCCTAGAAGTGGGGGCCCAGCTGGGTACAGCTCCCAACAGCTTTGAGGATCACAGGGCTTTGCTCAGAGCAGAGCGGGTGAGGGGCTCAGTCCTGGAGGCAAACAAGCCAAGTCTGAGCAGGATGCTTAGTGTCCCGGGTTCCAGGTCAGACCCGCAGGCTTCGAACCCCGTCTCCACCACCCCAACCTGTGTGGCCTCGGGCCAGGCACTTACCTGAGCCTCAGTTTCCCCTTCTGTAGAATGGAGCTGCACGTTCAGCAAAGTCCCCATGGCTCTCCCTAGGGAGCTGGTGACCAAACTCAGTAAGAAGCTGCTCTTGTTAGGGGACCCCATTGCCGCTGGGACACCCTATGGGGCCATCACAGTTTTACGGGCATTTTGAACGTTACCACCCATGCCCCCCGAGGACATCAGTTAACTGACCTACCCACCTCACAGATGAGGAGACTGAGGCCCCAGGAGGCAGAGCCACTGGCTCAAATTCAAGTTCACAGCTGGGGTTTCAGGACCAGGCCTGGCCAAGCACAGACACCGGCCCCTCCCACTAAGCTCCGTGGCCTTGGGCATGTCCCTTCGCCTCTCTGGGCCTCAGTTTCCCCATCTGTAATAGGACGCGTTCAGATGGGCAGCAGCGGTGCCGTGTGAAAGCCTGTGGTCGGTGCCCACAGATGGGAGCCCCTTGCCCCCGTCCCCTGTGAGCTCCCCCGAACCTGGGAATTGTGCAGCGACCCTCACACTTTCACGGGCAGCCCCACCTCAGCAGACAGTGACCTTGGCCTGAGGGGCAGAGCTCGTCACACAGGGTAACTGCCCGCAGCGTGAGATGCCTTTGAAGTCTCTTGTTTTATCTTCAAAAGTTCAGCACATTTTACGTTTTATTCACTCGGTGGGGCGTTTCTCATCTAAAACATGTTTTAGACGACTCACCCTCAGTAACACAAGTACCCGCCACTGGCCTGGGGGGCAACACACTGACTTCCCAAGAACAAAGCCCACGCCCCTAAACCTGCCTGTGGAGCTGGGCTGCCGGTCAGCAATCATCACCTCGTAGGTACCAGGCACTATGCCAGGCTCTGGGGTACAGGTGAGCAGTGGGGCCCAGCCTGGGGGGGAGCAGGCCAGAACTGGCAGCTGCAGTCAGGACACCTAGGCAGTGTGGGGGGGGGGGTGCAAAAGAGGCTCCCCCTCAGGGAGGTTGGGGAAGGGATCCCCTGGAGAGTGCAGTAGCTAGCGGGTCCCCCTCCTGCCCCCATTGCCCTCTGACCTTCTTTCCTACTCGCCCCCTCCTGGATGTACCTCAAACCCGCCAGGCCCACTCCTGCCCCAGGGCCTTTGCACAGGCTGGCTCCTTCCATGCAGCAGTCCCTTGATCCTTCTAGATCAGCCCCACCACCCGTCTGCCGCTCTCCTCTCCCTTTTACTCCCTTCCCAGCCTCTGGTGCCGACTGATTCTCTTTATTCAGTTTATTCTCCTTCTATTGTTTCCCAACCCGCCCTGGCCAATGAGCTCTGTGCTGCAGGGCCTTGCCCGGCTGTGTCCCAGAGCCTGGCACAGTGGGCACTGGATGCCGACTGGTCAATGACAGAAAGCTGAGATCTGGCCTCGCAAAGGAGGATGGAGGACAGCGGCCAGGCTGCGGGGGGGTGGGGGGGGGAGCAGCCCCCAGTTCAGGGAGGCTGGTGGGCGGCCTCCCCGGCGTGTGAGGCCGGGACAAGGTGTTTGGAGGAGCAGCGGTCACGGGCATGTGTCAGCAGCGGCCCCAGAAACACACAGAGGGACTGTGTGGGCTCAAAGTCACTGCTGTCACCACTGTGCCCGCGTGCAGGCCCTCCCTGGCCCAGTGACCGGCTCAGCGCTTTCCTCAGGTCACTGAGTCCCCTCTCTGGCAGCGCCCCCGCGTGTCCCCGCCTCCCTGGGTGCTCCCCCCACCCGGGGCTGGAGGATCTAGTTCCCATCAGAGAAAGGCTCCCACCCGCCTGGCCTCCCGCCACTGCCCTTGGACCGGCCCTGCGGCCGGCACACCCCACCCAGGCCCTGCCTCTGCGAGGCCCCTGGGCGACCCGTGTGGCCTGGCTGAGCGACTCTGAGCACAACCCATGTACAGCCTGTTCGGTCTCCTCAGTAAACTGTCAGCGGGCCCTGCTGCGCACCGGCTCTGTGCTGGGAGCTGGGGACACACTGTGGGTGAGACACGTGGGCTAAGGCAGGAGGGGGGAGGCACTCACCTGGGAGGGGAAGATGCTGGCGGCAGTGATTCCTGACCCAGGGGAGGGCGTAGCCAGGGCTGCTCGAGATCCTGGTAGCTGACGCGCTCAAGGCTGACTCCCAGGCTGGGAGATGGGGAGGGTGTCTTCCAGGCAGCGGTACCAGCACATGCAAAGGCCCTGGGGCAGGAGGAATGGGGCAAGTATGAGGACCTGGAGTGTGGCTGAGGGAGAGGTGGAGGGGCACGGGGAAGCGAAGAGGGGTGAGCCGGCGGGCCATAGGCCTGGGAATGCCAGGGATCAGTTCTCTAACCTGAGCGCCCAGGGGCTGGGGCGGGGGGGGGGGAGAGGGGGTGGTCAAGGAGCCGCAGGTAAAAGAGGAGAATCTCCATCCGCCTGTGAGAGGCCGTGCTCCGTGGACCAGCTCCCTCGTCTGTAAACAGGGCAGGAACGGTGTCTCCCGCACGGGGTCCTCGGAGCTGACCTGGCCTCCGCCCAGCTCTCCTGCCACTGTGGGCCCTTTTTATCTAAAAAAGTATTAAAGTTAGATTTGATTACTTTATTGGCATAAAGACAAACATATGAACATTATACATGAAAACATCTTCTTCAACCTTAAAGTTCACTTTTTTCTTAAAAGAAATGACAACACTTTCCTGTCTCCCTAAAAGTATTATGGGCCCAGGACACATGACTGGGCCCTCAAAGTGGGGGCTCTTCCTCTAATGAGGTGCTGGGCAGGGGCCGGGGGGGGGGGGGGGGCAACCGGAAGAGGAGGAGGGGCCTCCCTCAGCCCCTCAGCTCCGCCTCTTCCCATCCCAGCTCCTACAGCCCCTCCGACCCCCTCCCCTCCAGCGGTGGAGTCAGGTCCCGCTGACCAGGCCCCTCATCCTGAACAGGAAAGTGCCCTGACCCGTCCGGCCATGCCCCACCCACATGCCCTTCCTACTCTGAAAGCACAGCCTCCCTCCAGCCTCAGCTCACAGGCCGCCTCCTCCATGAAGCCTGCCAGTCTTCAGGCTGCCCCAGCTCTTGGCATTTACATGCCCCCGCCCACCCCCCAGGACTAGAGCCCCCCTCCTTCCAGGGACAGTGTCTGCTTCATCTCAGTATGCTTGTGGCACCTGGCACATGGTTGGCACCCAGTTAAACTGTTCTGTGCAGAGAGAGAAGTGGCCCCGGGGTCTGCCTTGCCCCCGGGTGTCCACTGCCCTAGCTTCTCCCTGTCACTGGGCAGTGGCCACCTGCCAGCCCTGAACCAGCTCAGGAGTTGGAGCACAGCCTGGGGAGCGACACCACCCTGCCCAAAGGGACAGCAAGTGCTGGGTGGGGAGGGGCTGGGTCCCCCACCCCGCCCCGCCCCAGAGGAGGTGCGCAGGGCCTGAGGGCGTGGAGGGAGCAGGGGTGAATGGGGTTGGGGGTACACTGCATGAGTAGCAGTGGGGGGCAGGGGAGGGCAGCAGAGTGAGTGGAGGTGGGGAGTGAGCGCCCCAGGCCCCCAGCCCCTGACCCGGCGGGCCACCATCAGGGGACAGAGGATTTGGTAGTGACTGGTGAGAGGGCTGAGGACTCATTGCCACCCCAAGGTCACAGGCCCAGCACTGAGCTTGGAGCCGGTGACACAAGGCCAGTGGAGCGCGGCACAGGCACGTCCGCGTCCACGGGCAGGGGACGCAGGGGCCTGGGCCCCCTGCGCTGCGGGGGGTGGGGGGGCCGATGAGCAGAGTCCGCTGGCAGTTGCCAGACCTGCACCCCAGCCCCCAGGGTGCCCCCTCTGTCCCAGGAACCCACACCCCCTGCAAAGCCAGACTAAGCCTCACCCCCTCCCTAGGCCCAGGGGGAGGCCAGGGCCCAGCTCGCCCAGCCCCTCCTGAGCTCACAGAGCCCTGCTTGGCTGGGGCAGGTGTGGGTCTCTGGGGCAGAGCCAGGTCGGGAGCCCTGGCTTAGACTGGAACCCAGGGCTCATCCCCACACCATGCGGCGGCTCAGCCTTCGCCAGGCTCAGCGAGAAGGTGTCAGGAGCCCTTCAGGCTCAGGGAGGGAACAGGGGTGAAGGAAACGGGTGCCGACAACCAACTGTCCTGTTCCAGCCCCTTCTCCACTCCCCACTCACTCTGCGAGCCGCCTTTCCTCACCTGAGAAATGGGCTAATCCCCCCGTGGTGATTGGAGCCTGAAGCCAAACCGAGGGGCATGAAAGGCGGCCAGCAGAAGGGGCAGGAGCTGGAGACGCAAGGCCGGCGTCGGGTGGGGGCGGTGGGGAGAGCCAGGCCTGGCCTGGGAGCAGGAAGGCCTGGGACCACCTGCTTCGGGTGGGAGAGGCTGTTGGTGTCTTCGGCAGTGCCCCCCCCCCCCCGCCTTTGTCAGCATCCTCCCCAGACCCCCAGGCCATTTGCCCGGGGATCCGGCCCAGCTGAGACCTTCGTCAGCCTGTGGGCGTTCCGGTGGCCAGGCGGCCAGGTACCTGGGACAGAGCCAGACGCGGGCCAGGGCGAGAGCAGGGGAGGACCGCAGGGTCACTGCCCTTCCCCCGCGTCCCCACCGTGGAGGGCTGAGTGTGGCGGGCTGGGCAAGGGCCCTGCAGGCCAGCCTCCTAGGACACCTGCTGAGCTGGGGACAGGCCGGTGACCAGTCCTCTGTGCAGCCCAAGTCAACTTTCCCACCTGTGGCAGGTAATGCCACCTGGCGCCCTCCCCCCGCTCAGCCTGGGGAAAGCCTTCCTCTGGCCCAGGCCCGCCTCCTCGGCCCCTGGATACTCCCGGCCCAGTGGACATCAGTCACCCCAGTCCCCTCTCCTGGGCAGGGTCGCACAAGGTGGGGTTGGCATCGCCTTCCGACAGAGGCCTGCAGAGCGGCAGGTCGGTGCCCCCTCTCCTCCTGCCCCTTCAGGGCTCCCTGCCAACCCATTTGGCACGGAGCCCTCAGAGCGGGAGCCAGCTCATTTGCAGCCGGTGTTAATTAAGAGAGAGAGGTGATGGGGGAGGTGGGGAAGGACCACAGAGGGCAGCTTCCGACAGCCACCAGGACTGCCCTGAGGACCTAGGGCGCTGGGAGCTGGAACCCTGGACCCGAGATGCCCCTGCTGGCTCTGGGACAGGGCTGTCCCGATGCCCAGTCCCCCCAGCTCTGCACTCAGACCTGGCGGGGCGGGGGCAGGCCTACTGTGCGCTCTGCCGTGATGTGGAGGAGGCAAGCCCGGGCCCTGGCCATGGGAGGGCCGCCCTGGGACAGGCCCTCGGGCAGTCTGCCCTGGGGTCAGCCCACTTTACGGGCTTGGCTTTGGAGTCAGACAGACCCACTTGCGATCCTGCTACCTCCACGCGCAACACAACCCTGGGGCCTCGGCCTCCGTGTCTATAAAATGGGGACAACAGCTTTCTGCTGCTTCCCTGTGAGTGAGCAGGCCTGTGTGCAGCCTCGCCGGTGCCTGGCAAACAGCCCGCACGCGGTCACTGAACGTGCCTTCCTGGGGCAGAGGCCGCATCCAGGGCCGGGGTGGGTGGGACGGCAGCTCCTCAGCCGCCTGCCTGTCTGCCTGGGGTCCCACCAGCCCCCCCCCCCCCCCGCTCCCCCCAGGGCCCGGCTCCAGCTGCCTGGCCGCCTCCGAGCTCCCCGTGGCCGCTGGCCCTGCTCGGGGAGCGCCAGTCGCTCCTCGCCTCTCCATCTTAATTAGCTGCTTGTATTAATCTGGCAAGTAACGTGGCAACTTGCAGCCCTGGGTTTTCAGCCGCGGAATTAATTATTCCCCCAGCGACGCGCTGTCAGCTCCGGGAGACCAGCCACTCGGAGCCACCGACACCACTTAGCCGCGTCCGCAGCTTCTGCGTGGCACCCGCCGGCGCTCCTGGCCCGGCTCTGCCTCGGGTCCCCTCACGCAGACGGCGGCGACACAGGGGAGGCAGGGGGGCCCGGAAGGTGCGGGAGCTGAAGGCCCTGCCTGGAGCCAGGGCTCCTGCGGCCCAGGGGCCGGGGCACAGCGGCTCTCCCACCTGGGCAGCACCTGGGCCGGACACAGCGGCCCTGACTCGCACCCGCAGCTAACACAGGCGCTGGAGCCCTGCTGGGGGCGGGGGGCGGTGCTGACCCGAACAGCCTGACATCGACAGAGGCTGCCTGCTTCACTTTGCCCCTTCAGCCTGCGGAGGGTGGGAGGGCAGCCAGCCGGGCAGAGCGAGGTGGACAGGGCAGCCGCAGCGACTGGCAGTCCCGCTCTGGTCGAGGGAGGGGCCCGGGTGGGAGCTCCCTTGCTTCACATCAACCCTGGAAGGTGGCCTATTCTCCCTGGGGAAACTGAGGCACAGGGGACAGGGGCTCGAGTCACCCATCTGCTGACCCCGGCTTTGGGTCCAGGCCCAGTGCTCCGGGCCCTCATGTCACCCACCATCTCAGGTCCTGCCCCCCACACACTCATCACTACCACGGCTGCAGCCCTAGTGTCCCAGGGCTTCCAGCCTGTGACCCGCAGTAGCCCTGTTTGTCCACACCCTCCCCCAGCCCGGCAGGATGGGCCTCCAGAGACACTGTGGGCGAGTGAGTGAGTGAGTGAATGAATGAGTGACTGACTGAGTGACTGAGTGAATGAATGAGTGAGTGAATGACTGACTGAGTGACTGAGTGAATGAGTGAATGAATGAGTGAATGACTGAGTGAATGAATGAATGAATGAGGAATGAATGAGTGAGTGAGTGAGTGAACAAACCCAGTGGACACTCGTGGTCGCAGGTCGTCTGCCACTCTAGACCCCACGTTCAGCTGCTTCAGGGTGAGCGGGCAGGACCCTGGCGGCTCCCGGCCCTCCCTCACCGCCATGCAAATCCAGGCCCACAAGGCCTCCGGGGAGAGCAGTCCCAGCCCCTTCACCTCCCCCTCACCTGCCTGCCTCGGAGGAGACTGTGTCCAGAGTGAGGGCCCAGCTGGCAGCCCTGTCTCCACTCTCCACACCAGCCCATCCCACCTGACCAACCCACCTGACCGCCCCACCTGACCGCCCCACCTGACCAACCCACCTGACCGCCCCACCTGACCAACCCACCTGACCAACCCACCTGACCGCCCCACCTGACCAACCCACCTGACCGCCCCACCTGACCAACCCACCTGACCGCCCCACCTGACCACCCCACCTGACCGCCCCACCTGACCGCCCACCTGACCGCCTTTTCTCTCTCTTGCAGCCAACAGCTCCCTGCTCGGAGGCGGCGGTGGTGAGTGACCCGTGACCTTCTTACAGTCTGAGGGTGGGGGGGGGCCGGGGGCAGCGGGGAGATGACACTCCCTCCTCGGCTGCTCCTCTCCCTGGGGCCCCGTGCTCGCCTTCCCGTCGCCCCCAGGGCCCCCAGTCTCCGTCTGCCCCTTTCCTGCCCCCTCCCTCCCTCCCGGCCTGGTCTGGCTGCCATCGCTGTAGACAAAGCCAGACGCCTGCGGCAGGCGGGCCCCTCGCTGC
Source organism: Myotis myotis (assembly GCF_014108235.1). Classification (NCBI taxonomy): domain Eukaryota; kingdom Metazoa; phylum Chordata; class Mammalia; order Chiroptera; family Vespertilionidae; genus Myotis; species Myotis myotis. Next base: position 79,878,288 of record NW_023416314.1, read on the forward strand.
TGGGCGGCCTGGGCAGGTCCCCACCCTCTGGACAGAGGCCTCCTGCTCTGTGACTGGGAGGAGGGGGGCCGCAGGGGAGGTGGAAAGGGCCCAGCCCTGCCTTTGACCCTGACGTGCCCTCTGCGTGCCCTCTGGCCTCAGTTTCCCAGGACGAAGGGAAAATTACGGCCTGTGCTCTGCTCCCAAACCTTGAAAGGTGACTCCACAGCCAGGCCAAGGTCTGGGAAGCCAGGGAGACCCCTGCCCACTGTGTGTGTGTGTGGGGGGGCTCGAGAGAGGCTGTTCACGCGTGGGAACGCCCCCCAGGAGGGGGGTCCCGGCAGGGCCAGCTGGGCGGCCGAGGTCAGGGCGGGCCCTGCAGCCAGGCCAAGGTCAGCAGGTGCCACGGGGGGGTGGGGGGGCAGGCCCTTGGCCCAGGGCCCGACTCCCCAGCCAGCTGTGCCCGCGGCCCCCAGCCCCTCGCCCCGGCCCCTGGGCCGCGCTGGCTGGGCTGCCGCCGTCGCGCAGGCAGCGGGATGATTGGCGAGGCCGGGGGCAGGGGTTAATGCGCCGCTGGATAAATCCCGGGGGCTGTGTTTACGGCAGTGGTGGCGGGGCCCAGGCCAGGTTTTAAAAGGGGGGAAGTAAAAGGGGCGTGAAGGTCGGGATGAATAAGAGCTGTCGGTGCCCAGCCCGGATGCGGGGCTGTTTGTGGCTGATGTTTTCCCTCCCCCCTCCCCGCCTTCTCCTCCCGCTGTCCCCGTGGCGGTCACTGCTACCCTGGGGCCTCACAGAATGAGGGGGCTTCGCTGGGGGCGGGGGTGCAGACAGGCCCCCGGGGACCCTCTTCCGAAGCCGGTCCTTTTGGAGGACCCTGAGGCCCTGCTCTGCCCACAGCCACCCCTCCCGTCTGTTCACCCGTCACCCAATGACTGAGCACCTACTGTGTGCCGGGCCCTGACCTGGGTGCCAGGACAGACCCACTGGGCACCAGCGGGGCCTGGTCCCTGCCCTCCCAGAGCTCACAGTCCAGACTAGAGCACCCACCATTACACAGGGTGGCCGGGGGGGGGGGGGGGGGGACTCAGCCAGGAGCAGTGTCCAGGCTTGGGCATCAGGCGGCTCCTGGAAGGAGGTGGTGGCTCTGGTAGGAGAGAGCTGGGGGAGAGCAGTGGGAAGGGTGTCCTGAGTGAGGGAGAGCATGGGGGTTGGGGGAAAGCTCAGAAGATGGGACACGTCAGAGCCCAGCCGGGAGGAGGCGGGGGCGGGAGACCCCATGAGGGGCTGGAGTTTTAGCCATTCCGTGTCCAAAGACAAGGACCTCAAAAAGGTGTGGGCCTTCTAAATCCTCCGTCAGGCCACACCCCTCTTCTGCTCAGCACTCTGCCAGGACTCTCCCCTCCCTCAGAGCCATGGTCCCCAGCTCCCCAGACGCCGCCCAGACTCCCCACCACACGCCCGGCCCTTCCCCACTCAGCACCTGCCACACCGGCCTTCCTTCCTGGAAGTGGCTGGCCCGCTCCTGCCCCAGGGCCTTTGCACTGGCTGAGCCCTCTGCCCAGAATGCTCCTCCTCAGATAGCCATGAGGCTGCCCCCTTCCCCTCTTACACGCCTCACACGCCACTTCTCCCGCCGCCCTCACCCCTAAGTGAAATTGCAGCTGCCTGCCCTGCCCTGCCCTGCCTCTAGGTTCACTTCTCCTTGGGGCACCTCCCCTCACCTGCCAGACAAGCCCCTTGTTTATTGTGCTCATTGCTTATTGTCTGTCTGCCCGGGAGCAAAAGCTCAGAGGGCACCACTGTCTCCAGCTCCCTGAGCGGCTCTGCCCAGAGCAGGGGCTCAGTACATGGTCGTGAACGAATGAATGACCCGCAGTGAAGGCAGGGGTGGCCCTACAGGCCGTCGAGGGCGGGGGCGCCACTGAGGTTTCAGGCCCCGCAGGGTGTGGCTCATAGATGGCCTGGTGACCTCGCTCTGGGAGGTCAAAGGGCACCTGCTCTGGCCAGACTAAGGAGGGAGGCACCTTGAGGTCCCTCTGACTCCCCTTCCTGAGTCACTGAGGGTGAGAGGAGGCCACAGCAGCCCCAGTGCTGCCCGACTGACGCAAGATGGATGGGGTGAGCCGGGGCCCGGGAGGAAGTGGGCCCGGAGTCCAGCCTTTTAGCGCCGGCTGAGATTTATGGAGCCGCCGCAAGGACTCACTGGGGCTGTCACTCCGCTAATGTGATTGGAACAGGTGGAGGCGGTCGGGAGGGGACCAGGGTGGGGGTGAGGCTGGAGCTGGTGGGGCCTGATGTCCTCCTGGGGCTGGAAGGAAGAGGCCCCATGTCCCGGGACATCTCTGCCTTCACATCTGTCCCCTGTGCCCTGACCACCCGGGAGGAGCAGCCTGGGCTGGGTGCCAGGGTCCCTACCTGACTCCGCCCAGATGGACTCCAGCCTCCCCATGGGGTCCCCTGAAGTTCCCACCACGAGGGGTTCAGGCCTCTACCCACCCCCGACTCTCCTGTTACCACCCATTTATCTACCCACCCACCCACCCATCCATCTCCCATCACCACCCACCCACCTGCCCATTACCCACCTTCCTCCCATCACCACCCACCCATCTGCCCAGTCGTCCACCCACCTGTCCATCTCCCATCACCACCCACCCATCTACCCAGCCGTCCACCCATCTACCCACCTTCCTCCCATCACCACCCACCTACCCACCTTCCTCCCATCACCACCCACCTACCCACCTTCCTCCCATCACCACCCATCTACCCACCTTCCTCCCATCACCACCCACCCAACTACCCAGCCGTCCACCCATCTACCCACCTCCTCCCATCACCACCCACCTTACCAACCTTCCTCCCATCACCACCCATCTACCCACCTTCCTCCCATCACCACCCACCCATCTACCCAGTCGTCCACCCACCTGTCCATCTCCCATCACCACCCACCCACCTGCCCAGCCGCCCAGGCACTTAACAGCAGGAGTCCCCTCGGCTGCCCCGGCCCCGGCCTAGATGGCCCAGCCCACGCCCTCCTCCCACCTGCTCTGTGCCTCCCCACAGCACTGACCCCCTCGTGGACTCATGTTTGTTCTCTTGCCTGTGTCCCCGCTGGAACGCACCTTCCCCAGGAGCAGGGTTCCGGGATCTTTGGGGCAGTTAGCGGCACGCTCTGTGCTGGGTCCTGCCCTCGGAGGTGGGACCCAGATCTCCTGCCCCGGGTGCCTGGCCAGCCCTGCAGAGAGGGACAGTGGCAATGAGCCAGCGGGGCCTGGGGCAGCCCTCAGCCCGGAGGGGGCTCTGAGGGGACGGGCCTGGCCTGCAGAGCTGTGGTGCAGCAGCCCAGTGTCTACTGCTGGACGCGTGATTCCCAGTGGAGCGGATGCGGCCTCTGGGGAAGGGAGCCCGCTGGGCACCCCAACCTCAGGGAAAGCCCCCAGGGGGTGCTGGGGCCAAAGGACTCCCCCCCCCGCCCCCAGGGTCCAGGCCCCTGGCTTCCCCACCAGGCCCCGGGGCTACGCCAGGTTGTGTAGCTTTAACGCCAGCTGGTTCTGGCAACAGTGAGTCCTGGGAAGCCCCCTCCTCCCCTTCCCAGGGCTCTTTCCTTCTGAGGGTGTGTTTGGGGGGAGGGGGGCTCAGGACTCGGTTCTGCCCCCAAAGAGACCCATTTTGGTAGAAGGCTTCCCAGCAGAGGGGACATCTGACTTGGGCCCTAACGGCTGAACAGGAGCTCAACAGGGACAGAGGGCGGAGAGGCCCACCAGGGAGAGGGCCGCCCAGCCTCCCAGCCAAACCCTTCGCCTGGAGACTGCCGGCCGACGCCCGCTCTCCCTCCTCCCGCCTCCCTCCTCCCTCCCAGAGAGCCTTTTACTGTCTCTAAAAAAAAATATTTTTAAACACTCTCTTATTGTATGGTAAGAAGGGAGGCGGGCCCTAAATCAGGGTGGGAATCGACAGGGCCCTGACGCGTGTCTCTCCTGTTTATTGGGACTGAAATGTTTACTTGGCGATAAGGAGCGGCTTTCTCGCCGAGATTTGTGCGCGCTTTTTCAATTACCCCTCGTCTTTCTCTGCCACTTCTGCACTAAAGGGATAATAAATGTATCGGAGCGTTTCAATTATTCATCTAAATCATGGCTGCGCCTGCCACGGCCCAGCCTCAGTGACAGATTAATTCCGGGGCGCCTTCCTCTGCTGGCGTGGCCGCCATCTCTGCGCCCGCCTGGCAGTGCCCCGGGGCTGGCCGAAGGCTGGCTGGGCTGCGGTTGGTAGGTCCCTGGCTGGGCAGGTGGGCAGGGCGGGAAGGAGCCCCCACCCGTTCCCCCCACACACACTGCCAACGATCCCCCTTCCTTTGGGGGTCCGCGGCCCCCCACACCTGCAGGAGCCGGCGCTTGCGCCCTCCCGCCCGCTCAGCTCTGCGAGCTCCCCACGCCACGTGGCCGGTCCCCGTGTGTGTTCCCTGCACCCCAGTGTCCAGGCATGTCACAGACCAGAGAAGCCTGGGTGGCCGGGGCCTTGGCACCTGCTGCTGCTGTGCCTGAGGCCTCCTCTGCCCCCCCCCCCCCACTGCCTCTGCCACCCTCCCAACCCTCCTCCCGTCATCTGTCACGCCAGCCTCAGCCCCGCCCCGTCTGAGGCCTGTGCGCTCCTGGCAGTTCTGGGCGCTGGGACACGCAGGCCCTGTCCCCCGTGGCCGGCATCTGCCACCTTCATCATCACACTCCATTTGTGCGGTGACTTAGGTACCAACTGCTCCCCATCCGACCACCCCCAAGGGGCACGCACAGCGCCTGTCTGTCCACCTCCTGGCGGAGAGTGGGTGCTCCGTGCAGACCTGCGTGTGGACTGGCTGTGCCCAGGCCCGCGACCCCCCCAGGCACCTGTGTGCCCGCGTGCCCGCATCCCTCCCGCACCACGGTGCTCCCTCGCCACCTGGGCCCATCCTCTCTCTCTGGGCACAGGCACCAGGCAGGCGTGATCCTGGGGGGAGGTGCGATTTCTTTCCCTCTCTCGGTCTCCCACCCACCCCACCCCTCCCTCCATCCTGCGCTCTCCGTCTCTCTGCCTCGCGGGCGCTGCCTGCCCCTGGTCTCTGCTCCCTCGCTGGGGTCTGCCTCCCTCTCCACCGCTTTCTCTCCAGCACGTGCCCTCCCCATGTCTCCTTCTCTCCTGCTCTCCTCTGTTCATAGTCAGTCAGGCCCGGGAGGATCAGCGAGGCCTCTATGTATTCCGCCCCGTGCACCTGCCATCCCAGCAGCCCTGCCCGGTGGCACTATCTCCCATCGCCCGGTGCCACCAACCCGCAGTTGCTTCCCAGGCCCTGGGCTCTGACAAGCTGAGCCGGCACAGGGGGCATACCAGGTGGCCTCCAGCCCCCTCGAGACCGACCCGGGCTCTGTGGGGGGCTGGGCTCAGAGGAAGCACCACTGTGTGCCAGGCTCGGGGCAGGGCACGGCTGGCCGGCACCCTCTCACCTAGAGTGGGTCTGAGGCTGGGCTGGGCTGCAGGGAAGGGCACCTGGGGTGAGGGAACAGCAAAGGGGCCCGGAGGACTCTCAGACCGTGCCCCTTCCCTGCTCAAAACTTCTCACCTCGACGGGATCAATCCCAGGTGCCTGCCCTGCCCCCAGCTGGTCTTCTGCCTGGACCCTCCTTCTCTGACCTTCCAGAAGCCAGTTCCTGCCACTGTCTCATCTGTTAAGGTCTCCCTCCTCAGAGAGGCCTTCCCAAGCACAAAACAGCACACACACCCTCCCGCCCCCTCCCCCCTCCCCCCCTTCAGCCACTCTGTTGTCACAGGTGGTATGAGAGCTGTGCTTCCGCTCCTGGCTCAGGGCGTTACCCTAGGCCCCTCCCCACTGCTGAGCGCCCTGGGAGCCACTCGGGAGGCCAGTACTCATCTCACGTGGAGGCTGGAGGGAGCCCCAGCCTTACTCTAGTTGAGGATTTTAGTTCGTGGACTCCTGGGAGCAGCAGGGGAAGATTATGAGCCGGGGGGGGGGGGGGGGGGGGGGGGGGTGACTCCCCAAGTAAAGGCCCCGCCTCCGTGCCCCCCTTCGTGAATGCGGGCCTTGCTGAGCCCCTGCCTGCAGAATCTCACACCCGCTCACCTGGACGATGTGGGCTCCACCATTAGCTTCCCCATTCTGCAGATGAGGAAACCAAGGCACCGAGACCCCCGAGGTGACCTGTGCTCCCCGCCCCCTCTCCGCAGCTGGCCCTCGCTGGGTAGGAGGACCGAGGGGACTCTGTCCCCAGAGGGGGCTCTAGCACAGGCTGGTGGCCCCGCCCCCCCCCCCCCCCCAGCAAGCAAGATGCCACCAGCCCCGCATGCAGCTGCCGGGTGGGGGGGTTTAATCACGGGAGTGATTTCTGCATGATGAACGAGGCACAGCCGTTGTGTACATAATGAAGCCCTAATGTTTTCAAATCCCCATTTAAGGAGCTGATCTCACCCCATAATGAATTTCAGATCACATCGCGGCGCTGTCGTCCATCCATCTCCTCCCTGGGGCGCCCACCCGCCGTGCAGCACGAGGGTGGGGCCTGGCACGTATGAGCTCTGCACCCCCCATGGGCCAATGGGCCGGGCCCAAGCCTAGCACAGAGCTGGGGGCTGGTGCGGGTGTTTGTGTTGTTGTTTGTTTGTTTTGTTTTAATCTTTGTTGTTGAGAGTATTACAGATGCCCCCTCTTCCCCCCATTTCCCTTGCCCCTCCACCTGGTTCCCAACTGGCCCCAGGCCTTCACCACCCGATTGTCTGTGTCCATAGGTAAGATCTTTGGTTAATCTCTTCCCACACCCCCACTTCCCTCTGACATGCACCAGTTTCATGTGTCCATGCCTCTGAACCTATTTTATTCACCAGTTTATTTTGTTCATTAGATTTCTTTATTTTTAGATTCAGTTGTTGATAGATATGTATTTGTTGCCATTTTATTGTTCATATTTTTTTAAATTTCTTCTTCTTAAATAATACCCTTCAACATTTCATGTAATACTGGCTTGGTGGTGATGAACTCCTTTAGCTTTTTCTTGTCTGTGCAGCTCTTTATCTGACCCTCAATTCTAAATGATAGCTTTGCTGGGTAATCTTGGTTGTAGGTTCTTGCTATTCATCACTTTGTATATTTCTTGCCACTCCCTTCTGGCCTGTAAAGTTTCTGTTGAGAAATCAGCTGACAGTGGTATGGATACTCCCTTTTAGATGACTGCTTTTCTCTTGTTGCTTTTAAAATTCTTTGTCTTTAGCCCTTGGCATTTTAATTATGATATGGGCCTCTTAGGGTTCCTCTTGTTTGGGGTTCTCTGCGCCTCCTGGACTTGTAAGTCTATTTCATTCACCAGGTAGGGGAAGTTTCCTGTCATTGTTTCTTCAAATAGTTTCAATATCTTGCTCTCTCTCATCTCCTTCTGGCACCTCCATAATGGGAATGTTGGTACGCTTGAAGTTGTCCCAGAGGCTCCTTACACAATCTTCATATTTTTGGATTTTTTTTCTCTTTTAATTGGGTGTTTTATGCTTCCTCATATTCCACATTGCTGATTTGATTCTCTAAATTATCCTTTATTTCAGTCAGTGTATGCTTAATGTCTGACTCTCTGACTTTCCACTAAGATCCTTGAAAGTCTCATGAAGCTGTCTACCAGGTTCACTGGCCCTAGGGCCTCCAGGGAGATGAAAAGCCAGCCACTGCCTAGGGCCACTCGGCAGGAGCCATTTGTATTGGGCTTGGAGGTGTCCAGGCGAGGCCCAGCTGTGAAGCAAGGCAGGCTTGTGTTAGTGCAGGATCTTGGGCCTTTTATTGATAGGTTTGGGGCATGCTGAGCCAGCTGCATCTTGTTTAAGAGATTTTAGCTAAGTCTGAAGCCTGAGCCAGGACAGGCCTTCTACATGCAAAAGCCGCTGCAAACAAGTTGGGTGGAGCTGCAAAATGGATGGGGCGGGGCCTCAGGGAATCACCAGGGCGGAACAAACAGAAATGGCTGCCAGTCACCCCTGCAACCGGGGAGGTTCCAGCATAGGAACAATGACCCCTACGAGCACCTCCGTTTGGGAGAAAGCCACTGAGTTCTTGACCTGATGCCAGACAATCCAATTCTTCCTCGTATGTGTCTGGGTCCCCCAGAGTCTCACCCTGGCTGGAACTCAGAGCAAGCAAGACCTTATAAGTTCAGTTCATGTGCCGGCTCTTTAAAAGGAGCAGCTGAGGCTCCAGCAGCCTCCGTGTCACTCAGCCCCAATCTCCACTGGTTTTTAAAGCCCACAGTTACGGGGACTTCTCTTCCCAGCTCTGGGAGCCTGGGCTGAGGCTGGGACCCCTTGCAGAGATGATCCCCCTCCCGATTGAAAACATGCCACGGGTGGGTGCTGGACCAGCCCATTCCCTGCCTCCGCCACCCCTACTAGTCTCAACCTGCTTTCTTCTTTACATCTCTAGTTGTAGGACTTCCATTCAGCCAGCGTTCAGGTGGTTCTGGATGATGGTTGTTCTGTATTTTAGTTGTAATTCTGATGTGGTTGTGGGAGGCGGCCAGTATGGCATTTACCTATGCCACCATCTTAGTTATCCCTGGTGTGGGTTTGTTGAATGAATGAATGACCAGGAGGGCATGGGAAGAAGCACAAAATCAGTTCTGGCACTGGGGCATCACGTGAGTTGTGGCCCCCAAGGCTCAGTCAGGGCTGGGAGGGAAACAGAGATGGAGCGTGCAGGGTGGGGCCGGGAGAGAGGGCACAGGGCCCGTGGGGGGTCGTTTATCCAGGCTTTATGGCTGGGCCTGGGGGTGCAGCAGCTCAGGCTTTGGCCCTTGACCCAGCTGGTACCCTCTCAGGGACCACATCTGCCCAGCACTGGCATTTGGTGTTCGTGTAGGTGGGTAGGGCCTGGCCAGCACCAAGGTGGCTGGAGTGGGCTCGCCTTAGGCTGGGCACCCCTATGCCTGGGTGGGGAGTGGTCTCTAGGGCCCAGACCCAGGTGCCTGCCTGGGCTCTTGAGGCACAGCCTACCCCCAGCCCCTCAGGCCTCAAGCTCACTCCAGGGCTTTCGCAGGGAAATCCAAGCCCCAGCCACTCATCCTGCCCCTCCGGTGAAGGAGGCCTCAGAGCCTGAACGGCACAGTAGTCTCCTGTTTACACAGTCTGTGACTGGGCCTCAGTGTCCCCATCTGTAAAATGGGATGACAGTGTGATAAAGTGCAGGGCACTTTGGTGCATTCTCTCACTGAACACTCAGGCCAACCCTGGAGAGAGGTGCTGTCGCTGACCTTGCGCAGATGAGGAAACTGAGGCACGGAGATGAAGTGATGCAGCAAGGGTGGAGGAGCTGGGGGAGGGACTTGGGTCTCACTGGGCTGGGTCAGCCCTGCCCTCACAGCCCCAGCTCAGTTCAGAGACTCTGAGACATCCCCCCATAGGTGCCCCCCAGACCCGGCCTCTCCCTTCCTGCTCTGGGGCTGACAGGAGACGGGGCAGAGCAGGGCGGCTGAGGGCTGCACAGGCAAGGCCACACCCCACATGGCCATGGCGGAGAGCGTGGCTTTGCCTCCAGGAGCTTCGGTCCCTGCTCCTGCTAGACGGTCTTCGGGCTTCGCACTCTGAGCAGCTGGCCTCTGACGGGAGACCTTGGACAAGTTGCTAAAGGACTCTGGCCTTCAGTCCCCCACCCCCAGGCCACCACTCAGCGTATCTCAGTCCTCCCACAACTCTCTGAGGCCAGTTCTGAGGCTCAGAGAGGTTAAGTAACTTGCCCAAAGCCACCAGCAAGCTTGTGGGCAGGATTTCTGGGAAGAGAAACCCCAGAATGGATATGCAGTGGCCAGACCCACCAGACAGTGGAGGGTGACTGGGGGAGGGGAGGGGATGGAGGGGCAGGCCCAGGGCCGGTCAGGGTCTCCTGCCCTCTGGTGGGGCACAGCTGCCCGTCTCCCCCAGGCCAAGGCCTCCTCGAGTTCCTGTAAATAATTAATTAGCCCCTGCTTGCTTGTTTGTTTAGCATGAGGAATGCTCCCCCACTGAGATGCATTTATTACTGAATAAATTTAAATATCTAATCTTTCCTTCATGAATATTACAGCACCCTAAATAGCGGCCAACAGATCCTAAGCACCTTGGCAAATGGCCCCACAGGAGCCTGCCTGCCTGGCTACAAGGATGCCAGGCTGCAGCTCTGCCCTCTGCCCGCGCCCTTCCTGCTCCCAGCCCGGCCCAGCCCTGCCAGAGCCGGGCCTGTGACGATGTGACGATGAAGGGCTGGCTGAGCTGAAGGCTGAGTGGGGTGTGGAGACCATGCTGTTGGCAGGAGGGCTGGTGGGCTCCCAAGCGGAGCGCTGGGCTTGTCTGGGGGGAGTGCCCGGGACCAGGCGGAGGGGCAGGGCTGGAGCAGAGAGGGCAGACGGGTCCCAGACAGCTGCAGGTTGTCCACTCTGAGGGGCCCAGGGAGGGACTGAGGGGCCAACTGGTATGAACTGGGGACATCCCCTCCCACCAGCAGCCCCAGGGCAGGGCTCAGAGCTGCCAGGTCAGGCAGGAAGCAGGGGGGGGCTCTCTTGGATGGAGCCCCAGGAAGCCGCCTCCTGCAGTCTCCAGCGCTTAGCTGAGGCCAGTGATCGGCAAACCATGGCTTGCAAGCCACATGCGGCTCTTTGGCCCCTTGAATGTGGCTCTTCCACAAAATACCGACTTCTGTGCACGGGCCACTAAGTTTCAATCGCACTGTATGTGCGCACCCGCACGTGGTATTTTGTGGAAGAGCCACACTCAAGGGGCCGAAGAGCCGCATGTGGCTCGCGAGCCGCGGTTTGCTGACCACGGGCTTAGCCTAACAGAAGCCCAGGCCAAGGCCTGGGGTCCCAGCCTCTGCTAAGCAGCAGGGTCCCCTCCGGCACTCAGAGGGAGAACACTGGAGTGTGGGGGGGGGCTGGTGTGTGCTCTGCCCAGGGTGGTGCCCAGGGCCCCCTCATCTCTGCTTGGAGGGAACTGCTTCCCTGGCCGCCTGCAGAGCAATCACAGGGCCCGACCCCGTTCTGCTGGGGAGGCTCCAGCCCCGGCCTCTGCCAGCTCCAGCTCCTCCTCCTCCTCCCACCTCATGCCCCCGGGGTCAGCCCCAAAGGCCTGGCTGCAGGCCTGTCCACTCCTGCAGGAAACATTAAATCCCTGAAACACAGATCTCAGTGAGTTCCACTTCCGCAGGCCACCCCCTCCCCCAGCAGCAGGCCAAGGTCACCTGCAGGGCGGACAGCTGGGTGCCAAGTGGCTGACACCGCTGGGCAGGCCTGGGATGTCCCCGGGGAGCTGGCTCAGACGCACCCCTGTGCCCCTGTGCCCCGCATACCCTGAGCACACGGTGCTGGACACCTGTTCCCCAACACTCTCAGGCGTGCACACCGCGCTCATGCCCAGCTTGTCACCCTGTCCTAAGAAAATACCAGCCAACCACACATCCTCTCCCCTCGGGCCAGGCTCTGGCTTACCCACGCTACACAAACTAACTCACCGTACCCTCCAATAGCCCTGCCAGGTGGCTACCTACGAGTATCTCATTTGACAGATGGGGCAGCCGGGGTCCAGAAAGGCGGTACCCTGCGTCACACATCTGTGAGTGCGGGATCTGTGTCTGCGGGGCTGGGATCTGAACCCAGCTGCCCAGCTCACAGCTCCTGCTGTTGGACACCGCACTGGGTGGTCACGGGCACCTCCACCCAGAGCAGGCACTGCCCGGGACCCGCACACTCCAGGCTGTGCGTGTCCCTCCCATGGGCTGCAGCGGCCCTATCCCTGCACAATTCCAAAGCTCCCCCTCCCCAGGGTTCCCCCAACAACTTGACCCCATCCATCCTCACCTATGGGTGCTCTGGAAAATCTGCTATCAGCTCAGAGTAAAGCTGCAAAATTAAGTTTAATTGGGCCACCCCTCCCCCCGCCGAGAGGCACAGAGGGGGTGTCCAGCTGGTGTTCCTGAACCTGTGCCAGGATTCAGGGTGGGGCTGTGATGGAGGAGGAAGGGCCTCAGTATGTGCATCTCTGAAACGGAGAGATGGCGGTCCTGCCTGCTGCCCGGCGTTGTGAGCACCCAGCTGCCGGTGCCCACAGAGCTCCTGGCCCCTCCTGCGTCTCCGGGGAGCGGCGGGTCCTGTTCTCCGGGCCACGGTGCCAACTCCACCCCGAGGGTCACTGCCCCAACTTCCCAGATGGAGCAGTGGACGCTCTGGGGAAAGGACTTGCCAACCTGCCCACTGGCACAGGAAGTGGGGGGGGCCTGGACTGGGCCCGGCCTGCCCGACGCCGAGCCTCTCCCCCCCACTGGCCCTCTCAGGCCCTGGCACCGGGGAGGGCGGCTGACGGAGCGCCTCCTCTGAGCCTCCTCTGCGCCTCCGCCGCCCGCCGGAGTTGTTTACCTGAGCCCAGGCCGGGCCCCCAGAGCCGCCTTCGTTCTCCTTCTGGGTTTAACGAGCTCGGCCGGCCCCAATTAAGGCGGATGCGCTAACGAGGCGGCTCGTTACCGAGCAGGTGCGCGCCCCCAGGGGCTGGGAGCCCAGGCTCCCGGCCGACTTATCTGCCGCTTGTAACTAGTGGCCTCAGTTTCCTCATCTGTAAAGTGGACCCTAGAGCTTGCGCGGCCCAGGAGCCTCGCCTCGGGAGGCCGACCCTGGGGTGGGAGAACTTACCCCGACCCGCCGCTAAGAGCCGCCCACGTCGGGGCCGGGCCCTCGCCGCTGCCGGGAAAGGCAGAGCGGGCCTGGCGCGCCCCCTGCCGGCCGTGCCGCGCCGCTTCCTGCCGGGCCGCGCGGACCCTCTGCCTCGGTTTCTCCCGAGGGGGAACCGTGGGGGAAGGCGCGGGGCCCGCTGAGCCCCAGCACAGCCGAGGGGACGGGGCGGGTCAGCCGGCGCCTCGGCCTTCTCTGTGCAATGGGCGCGGGCGGGACGCGAGGCGCCAGGCTCACCGCCCGCCCCCACAGTGGACGGCTGCATCCACCGGGCCGCCGGGCCCCTGCTCACCGAGGAGTGCCGGACCCTGCAGAACTGCGAGACCGGCCAGGCCAAGATCACCGGCGGCTACCGGCTGCCCGCCAAGTGTGAGTCCCGCCCCCGCCCCATGCGGCGCGCACCCAGCCTTTGCCATTGGGGCGGCCCCCCAGGGCTGCTGGAGGCCTCCTCGGGGGCCCTCCTCCGCCCAAGTGCCGGGACCTGGCCCTGCCGCACACCCTAGGGACGCGTGGAGGCCGGGGTGGGACAGGACCTGAAAGCCCGCGGGCGGGGGGGGGGGGGGTCGGGGAGCGCTCAGGGGCGGGACCTTCGCGCGCCCAGCCTCTAGCCGGGACACGCGCTGGGGAGCGGGCCTGCGGCGCCTATCGGGGTGCACTCGGGCTCCAGAGCACCCCTGTGTCCCACATCCTGGAACCTGGAGCGGGGAGAGGGCCCATTTCCTGTCCCCTCGAGCCCAGACTGGCAGGGGGGACCGAGGGCACAGGGAGACCCTGGCGGGCCTGGCCCGGTCGCCCCCCGCAGATGTCATCCACACGGTGGGGCCCATCGCCCACGGAGAGCCCAGCGCCAGCCAGGCCGCCGAGCTCCGCAGCTGCTACCTGAGCAGCCTCGACCTGCTGCTGGAGCACCGGCTCCGCTCGGCGGTGAGGGCGCCGGGGGCGGGGAGGGGAAGGGAGGGGCGGGCGCCAGGAGTGGGGTGGGGCGGGGCGGGGGCGGCGGGGCGGGGGCGGGGGCGGCAGGCCGGGCGCCAGGAGGGGCGTGGCAGAGTGACGCTATCCCCCCCCTCTCCGCCAGGCGTTCCCCTGCATCTCCACCGGCGTGTTTGGTGAGTGGGGTCGGGGCAGGCAGGGGGAGCTGAACGGGTGGCAGAGCGGCAAGGGGGCAGGGCAGAACCGGGACTCGCTTTCTCGGGGTCCCCAGGCTACCCCAACGAGGCGGCGGCGGAGGTAGTGCTGGCTGCGCTGCGCGAGTGGCTGGAGCAGCACAAGGACAAGGTGAGGCCGGGCCCAGCTGAGGGGGCCTGAAGGGTGGGGTGATGGGGTGCATCCCGGTCCCACCAACCAGCCCCACCTGTCATTGCCAATGGCCAGGGTGCAGAGCACCTGCCCACAAGGCTCTGGCCACACCAGCCCTTCCTGCATCCCCTCTCCTTCCCCTCACACACCATAGCCTAGCCTGGAGGGCGTCCCAAAGGGGCAGGGGGGGCAGGGACAAGGGGCAGGGGGGACAGGGAGCCAGGGAGAGCGGCTCCTGCGAGGCTGAACAGGCCCTGGTGCAGGTGGACCGGCTCATCATCTGTGTGTTTCTGGAGAAGGATGAGAACATCTACCTGCAGCGGCTCCCGCACTACTTCCCCCTGGGTAGGTACCCATGGCAGGGCCCACCCCCACCCCACCCCACCCCCACCCCGGGGCGGTTCTCAGTGTCCTCTGCCTTCCAGCCTGACGGCACCGCCGCACACCCTGACCAGGACTGGTAAGCAGGGCCTGGCCTGCTGTGCTGCCGCTAACCTGCCACTAACACGCCCGCTCACCCTGGGGCTCACCCACAGGGAGGCAGCCTGGGAAGCCCACCGCCCCCCCCCCCCCCCCCCCCCCCTCCAACCTCTGTGCTCTGCCTGCAGACTCGCCGGGGCCTGCTGGACCTCGCTCCCAGCTCTAAGAGGCAGCTGAAGCCGGCAGCTGGGCCTGGTCACCCCATCTTTTCCCTCAGCCCCCCGCCCCTCAGGAGCCTCCTAATAAAGACCGCCCTGTTGCAGCTCCGCTGTCTGCGCCCTGACTTGGGGAGGGAGGTAACCCACAGGTGTCGGCAGGTGCTTTGGCTCAGAGGGGCTAGTGAGAGTTCAGGGGCCAGGCGATGGCACATGTGGGCAGTACTTCACATTTATTGAGGGCCTGCCCCCCAAGGAGTTCACAGCCTGGGGATTCAGCCCCACATGTGCTGGGGTGGGGGAGGAAAGGAAGTCAAGGCAAAAAGGCAAGCAATGCAGACACCGTGGCTGAAGCAAAGGGGGTGCAAAGCAGGCACAGGCAGGGGGCCTGGGGTGGGCAGGGGGGTGGCAGCCTGGCAAGTCCTGACTGGGGACCTGACCAAGCAGAGGCTTGAAGGCTGCCCCGCCCCTACCAGGGTGGGGTCACCTGGGGGTGCACTAGAGGTACCCTAGCTCCTCTGCCTACTGAGCCAGGTCCCACCATCATGTCAGCCCTCTCCACCCAGTGCTCCGACATGCAGACCCCTGATGGAAAGCAGGCAGCTGGGGTCTGGGGCCCTGGCCAAGATGGCAGGACGGAGGTGGACCTATGAGGGGTCAGCTTGAAGCCTTGATGGTCATAGGCCCCTGGTAAGTCCCCAAGGAACTTCTTGGGCCAGCTAAGGAAGGGAGGGAGGCATGAAGGAAGCAGAATCCCAATAAACAGGAGGGGGCCCCAAGAGGCCTAGCCCCTCAAAACTGCTGGGGAGGCGGACAGGTGAAAGGCCGAGAGGAACCCACCTGGGGGAGGGGTCAGCCAGACACAGAGCATCCAGGCGGGCAGCAGCAGAGCAGGGACACGCACACAGGGCTCACCACCAGCATCCCCTTTAATAAAACGTGGAAGGTTGTATGACAGGGAAGGGGGAGTGAAATATGACCATTTACAACCACACAAAAACCTCTGTACATGTCTAGTGCCTGGCAGAGGGGAGGGCAGCAGGGCAGCGGCGGGCAGAGCCAGCCCTATTTGTAGAGGATGTCGTAGTGTCCAGGCCGGTAGAGAAGGTAGACCTTGGGCTCGGAGCCCTCGGGGAAGATGTGCGGGTTGGTGGTGCCGCCCTCGCCGCGGTCCATGTACTCCACCTGGATGGAGACGCTGAGGGCCTGCGCCAGCGCGATGATGTGGATGTGGTCGCTCTCCTTGCACATGGGCTCCACCTCCTGCAGCATGGGTGCGCGTCAGGGCCCGGTCTCAGCACCCTCCCCATGCCCCGACCCAGGGCACCCCCCAGGCCCTGGTGCTCCCCACCCTGCGAGGAAAGAAAAGGGGGGACCCTGAATCTGAGAAGTGAGGCGGGGGTGGCACCTGCTGGCAGAACTCCTTGACAGTCCGCCCACCCTCAATGAAGTGCTCGAAGAACTTGCTCTCCCGCTGCAGGTAGCCAGAGGTGAGCAGCCGCAGGTAGACCACCAGGTAGTCCGAGGTGCTCTGGTCGTTGAAGGAAGCCAGCAGGTCGGCTACTGAGGTCTGCTTCTCCACCTGCTCGATCAGGTCCATGAACTGCCACCGGAAGAGA
Source organism: Myotis myotis (assembly GCF_014108235.1). Classification (NCBI taxonomy): domain Eukaryota; kingdom Metazoa; phylum Chordata; class Mammalia; order Chiroptera; family Vespertilionidae; genus Myotis; species Myotis myotis. The sequence goes on from NW_023416314.1 coordinate 79,894,530, forward strand.
GAGACAAGATGAGGGAGGAGATGGGCCAACCCGGCCACGGCCAGGCCACCTCCACTCTGGCCGACAGGCAGTACGGACGGGGCTCACCGTGTTGTGGAAATCCTCAATTGTGAACTCGGTGAAGCCCTGGGACACCAGGTCTTCTTTGCTCTTGGCAGACACAGCCTTGAACCTGGCGGCAGGAGGGGAAGGGAGGGGGCATGGGCTCCTCAGCCAACAGAGTAGGGGCGCAGCCTGTTGTCTGGCCTCGGGTGGAACTGTACCTCCTAGTCATCAAGGAGGAGGAGGGGGCCCCACACCCACCTCCTTCAGTGCCAGGGCGCCCACCCTCCTCACCTCTGCAACTCCTTGCTGTCATCCAGCAGCGCCTCCAGGTGGGAGAAGCCGAAGGCTCGGTAGAAGCAGTTCCCGTCGGGCCTGGTCTTGCGGATGTACGAGTACTTTTTGTGGAGGTCCTGCAGAAAGGCAGCCCGCCCACCCGTGCCCATCAACGTCGGCCAGAGCCAGGGCAGGCCAGGAACCGCCCAGCAAGGGCCACACCACAGCAGTGGCACCTGAGCTCCAAGCAGCCACCTGCCAGCCTTGGCCGCTGACTCTGGTGGCGGGAATCACGTGGTGACCCACTGCCCAGAGCCCCCAAAGCCTCGGGAGCCACGACGGATGTCCACACTGGTTGCATGAGTCACCAAAGCAGTCACTAGCCGCTGGCCACACAGGCTCTTACCTCCAGTGCCCAAGAGTGCCTGGGCCTGCAGGCTGTCTGTCCATAACAAGGAGCGAGTGGCTCCGTCCTGGGCCGGTGCAGCTGTCCCGGGAATCGGGCTTTCAAACCAGGAGACCAGGCAAACTGGTTCGGGTCGGGGTGCACATCCCCCGGCCGGGGTGGGAGACAGCTCCCCTCGGCTCCTTCTCAACTCTACCTGGCGGCTCACAGGTACCACCTCCGTGTGCGGTCTTCCCGTTTCCTACCCAAACGCCATGGACTTTCTTCTGTCACTCAAACCTGCCCCCACAAGTGGGCCAATAGTGCTGCCTGGCAAACAGGCCTCACTCCCTGGCTTGGACACCCTCCCCTGCTCCCTAATGGCTACTTCATACCTTCTCCACTCTCCTTAAACGGCGCCCCCCAAGACACCTCCACACTTTCCTTCCCACCCTCTCCTGGTCCTCAGACCTCACTGCCACTCCTCCTCATCCCTCTAACCCAGCCGTGGGCAAACTCCGGCCCGCGGGCCAGTTCCGGCCCGTTCGGCTGTTCTATCCGGCCCGCGGAGCCGAAAGAGCGGAGGGTCTCTTGCTCTCCCCTCCGCTCCTTCACCAGCAGCAGCGTTAACATGGCAACGTCGGGAAACACGGCCGCAGCTCCTCCTTCTGAGTCCAGTTTAAGAACCCATTGTGGCCCTCGAGTCAAAAAGTTTGCCCACCCCTGCTCTAACCTGTGATGGTCAGGGTCACCACCAAACCACAACACCCTTCAAGACATGGCGTGTCACCTGCCAGATGGTCACAACACATGTCCATCCACAGTGACTATCGCACATGGCACAACCTGCTCAGGCCTGGGACAGCTTCCGCTTGTCAACTCTCCTGATGTCATCAGCCTTGGGATTTAAATAGCCTTAATGTAACTCTTCCTGCCCCATCTCAGGCCCGAACTCTAATTTCAGCTCACACACCCCACTGCCTCATCTGAACTGCCTGGCAAGGCAGGTCCTCACCTCCCCGCGAGCCTGCTCCTCTCAGCCTTCCCCTCAATCAACTGCACTCCCTTTCAGCTAAAAGCCTCACGGTCACTGCGACATCTCCCTCACGCCACACCCAACCCAACGCAGACCCTTCTCACTACCTGACCTCTCCCGCCTCCTGCTGAGCTGATCGCGCAGCTTCCATCTCAGGTGTCCTGGCCTCCACCGGCACTCAGCCTAGTCTCACCCCAGCCACCTGAGCAACCCAGAAACCTGCCGATACCCTCATCTTCCTCTAAGTCCTTTCTCTGGTTGCAGCCCCATTTCCCACCGCCAGCTGCTCCCCGCTTGCCTCCACGTGCTCCTCAAACCACCCATGTACTCCTGCCCCGGCGGCCACAACCTACTCCTGTGCCCGTCAGTTCAATCACTCCACCACCACCGCTCAGCTACCCTGGCTTAGATCTGTCTTCCCACTAAGCGCCATGAGGGCAGGAGTTTGCCAGTGGTATCATCACTATCTTCCGGGCCCAAAACAGTGTCCGGCCCACAGTCTGTGCTCATCAATGTTCAGACAACAGCTCACAATGCTTACGAAGAGCCCAAATCACTGCAGCCCAGGGAGTCCCCAGAACCTGCTGAGCACTTTCCCCGGCAGACGGCACACGGAGGTGGTCCCTGTGAGCCGGCGGACAGAGCTGAGGAGGAGCCGAGGAGAGCTGTTTCCCACCCCGGAGGGTAGCACCCACTATCCTACTAACCCTCAGAGGAGCCCATTTCACAGAGCAACCCAGCTCTGTTTAGGCTCTGCCATCTCTGCTTTCGGCATCTCCCTAGAAGCAAAGTTGGGCTCGGGCACAGCACAGAGTGGGGGTGTCAGTTCTCCTGCACACAGCATGCCGACACTCGAGCATTCGCTGAATGACTTGATGGGAAAGAACCCAACACAACCCCCTGTCGATTTTACCAGGGTGGCCTAAGTGTGACAGGGAAGTCCTGAAATAAGGCCCCACTTTACTAACCAACCCGTGAGGAAGAGGAGACCTACGGCTGGTTAAGGCCTGGCCCCGCTGCGCACAGAGCTCAGCGCTGACCACCGGCACCCCCAGCACCACGCCCGCCGTGAGGCGGGGACCTCCGCCCGGGGTGCTCGGGTGCCCGGGTCACACAGCTGGAAGTGGGAAGATGACTCCAGCCCAGGTCTGTCAGGCCCCAGGACAGGACCTTCACCTCCCAGACCTTGGGTCAATCGCAGACACCCTCAGCAAGGGTCAGAGTAGACCACAGGCCACACAGCTGGTCTGGCTTGTATGTATTGTTTGATCCACGTAACATTTTATTTTTTAAATCCTCACCCGAGGGTATTTTTCCATTGATTTTTTAGAGAAAAAGAGAAATTTGAAGAGAAACCTATCCATTGGTTGCCTCCTGCACAGGGCCCGGGCCAGAGAGGAGCCTGCAACCTAGGTACATGCCTTTGACTGGAATTGAACCTGGGACCCTTCGGTCCGCGATGTTCTAGCCACTGAGCCAAACCAGCTAGGGCAGTGATGGCGAACCTATGACACGCGTGTCAGAGGTGACACGCGAACTCATTTTTTTGGTTGATTTTTCTTTGTTAAATGACATTTGAATATCCTATCTAATAAGAGAGAAACATGGTAATTGGCGTACGACCGCTACCCTTCCCACTGGCTAATCAGCACGATATGCAAATTAACTGTCAGCCAAGATGGCAGCCGGCAGCCAGGCAGCTTGAAACTAACATGAGGCTTGCTTACTTCAGTGATGGAGGAAACCAACATTCCCCTTCCCCTTCCCCCGCCTGCCTTGCCGGCCTCTGAGCCTGCAGGCTGAAACATTGTAACAAATATAGAAAATAAAAACCCCAGAAACCAGTTTTCAGTGAGCAGGGATCTCAGAGCTGGAGTTGATACAGTGTCTCGATTATAGAACCCAGCAGAGGCCTCAGAGCTGGAGCCAGAGCTAAAGCTGGCCCAGAATAAAAAAAAAAAAAAAAAAAAAAAAAAAAAAAAAAAAAAAAGGGAGCAGTTGGGATCTTCAGTCACCTGCAAGCCTGAAAACAGCCCTCAGCCCCAAACCCAGACTGGCCAGGCACCCCAGTGGGGACCCCCACCCTGATCCAGGACACCCTTCAGGGCAAACCAGCCAGCCCCACCCATGCACCAGGCCTCTATCCTATATAGTAAAAGGGTAATATGCCTCCCAGCACCAGGATCAGCAGAGCCTGGACTGTGAGAGCCCTGGACTGTGAGAGGGATGTCCACCTGCTGGCTTAGGCCCAATCCCTGGGCCTAAGCCGGCAGGCAGACATTCCCCAAGGGGTCCCGGACTGTGAAAAGGTGCAGGCCAGACTGAGGGACCCTCCACCCCAGTGCACAAATCTTGTGCACCAAGCCTCTAGTATAAAATAAATATCAAAAATATACATCTTTGTTTTACTATGATTGCAAATTTCAAAAAGTTTCTATATGTGACACGGCACCAGAGTTAAGTTAGGGTTTTTCAAAATGCTGACACAATGAGCTCAAAAGGTTCGCCATCACTGAGCTAGGGCAATCCACACATAACATTTTAACCCTTTGCGGTCATATTAAATTTGGACATGGGTGTCGTACTGGTCGGAATTAATTTCCATTGAAAGAGCAGTGATACATAACATGCAAGATTATGAAGGATAAACAAGATTTATTGATTCTTTTTTGGAACTACGTCACTACTAGTAGAATCACTACAAACGTTATCACTTTCTACGTCAGAGTCAGTATTCAAGGTGCCAAAATAAAACTCTTCATCGTTACTTTCAGATTCGCAGTACACTTCTTTCGGTAACTTTCTTTTTGCCATTTTGGAGGATTATTTTGAAATATCTTAACAAGCGAAAATGCCTAATTACAGTTAAACGTAATTTGTAAAGCTTTATTTGAAATTCTGCAAAGTATCTCCGAAGCTTGTCGATTTCTTCACCCTCAAAAGGTGACTGACTCGCCACGGTGTTTTGCATGGCGAGTGTGGAACAACCGCGTTTGTTTATATTGAGTTTCGATATCTCCGATTTGTCGGGGCAATGTTTTGGTTCGTGACAAGGTCGCTTAGACACTTAAGAGTTTTCAGAGAAATTAGGATCTGATACATGAATGCACAGAGTTAAGATTCATACGGTTCCTTGCTGTGGTGGCTGAGAGCAGACATACGACCGGAACGGTAAAAAAGCTTTGGTGGCTGAGAGTAGACAAATGACCGCAAAGGGTTAAATGTGAACTACCTGCTAACTGTCAGGAACCTGGAGATTTCATACCAAAATAATTTCCGGCTTCTCTTGGGAAAACAGATCTGGCAACAACGGAGTGACAGCCCAGTCCCGCTGGCCAGGTGCTTCCACTCCCTGCCCGTCTGACTCAGAGCTGTGCTGCCCATATTCACCGCTTGACCGACCACCTTCAATCACCTGGGTTACCAGCGTGGCTCTGACGTGGAGAGCCCCACAGACCCCTCCTCTCTGATAGAAGGTTCTAAGCATCTCTGCTCTTTAGCGGGGGGTGGGAGGAGTAGCACTTACTAAACCCCAGGCTGTGTCAATGGTCACTGTTTACACAGACCTACTGCCACATCTCAACCTCCCAGCTCACAGAGTGAGTGGTTAAGGGACTTACCTGTTTGTAAACGAAGCAGCAGAACCTGGCACAAAGGTCTGTAGCCTCCACCCCCAGTCCATTCGGCCCCACTGTGAACACTGAGACCATAATGCCCCACAAGCCTCTCTCACCCTCACACTGCCCTCAACACCTGGGCCCACACTGACTTCAGCCCAACTCGCAGACAGGAAGCCAGAGGTCAGAGGCAGGAAAGGGCCTGCCAAGGACACAGCTGCTGTGTGGCAAAGTCACGATTTAAATCCAGGTCCTTTGATTCCAGCAGCCAGAGCTCCCCCAACACTCTGCCCTCTAAGAGGCCAGGCCCAGCAAGGAGCGTGTCTGACGTAGGCCAGCTCCTGCTCCCGTTCCTGCTCCCACCCCCACCCCCACGCCTCCTGCCCGCACAGCTGGGCTCCCACCTTGATCTTCTGTTGGTAGATGTTGTCGTCCTCAGCATACTCCTTGTACAGGACCGAGAGCTCCAGCCGCTCCGAGACCAGGGGGTTCTGCACTGCAATCTGCAGAGGGCGGGGAACCATCACGCTCTGGCAGGCGGCAGCCAGAGCACCTACACCTAAAGGAAGGCGCCGGGCCAGTCACCCAGCGGCGGTGACAGACCCCCCTCCACACCCCGCCCCAAGGCACCCAGGATCTAGCGCGGCTTGCAGAGGAAAGGGCTTCCAAAGCAGAGAAAAGCCACAGGCCTCAGACCCAGCCGATGCATCCCCACAACAGGGCCGCTGGCCACAGCCCCTCAGCCCCTCACCTCTTGTTGAATTCGGTCCTGCTGAGCCATGATGGCTTCATCATAGGCAAGACAGTTAACACCTGGAAGAAGGAAGCAGCCACGGATTACTGGGGCCTGGCCAGCTCCACCCCAGGCCCTGGACCAAGGACAAGAGCAGCCAGGAGGGCGGCTTAGCATCTTACCCCCTGTCCCACCCACGGTGTCCCCTGGCCAAGCCCTTCCCCTCCGAGGCCCTCGTTTTCTCATATTTGACACGCAGGGCAGCGGTGACCACCCCAACGTGTGTCCCCAGCCTCAACACCCAGCAGCCGGGAAGCGCTCAGGGCCGGGCGGGCGGGGTCCCCTGGGAAAGAGGCGGCGGCGGCAGAGGCCTGGGCTGGACGGGAGCTTCCCCTGCGCCCGCACTCGCTCGGCCCCGCCCTTCCTCCTCCCGTGCATCCTTTTTTAGTTAGCTTTATTGATAAGGTCACAGATGTCTCCCGTCCCCCAGCCCCTGCCCGCCCACCAGTCCTGTGTATTCCAGCGGCGCCCACTTTACAGGTAAAACAAACGCCCAAGGTCACCGCTAGCGACGACGGGAGCCCAGTTGCCGACCCCAGGTGCGCGCTGCACAGTCCCGCTCCGGGCGCCTCGCTGCAGAGCTCCCTCCCCCACGTCATCGCGGGGCTCTCCGAGTCTGGTCCTGGCTCCTCAACTTCCGTGGCCCCGAACCAGACCTCCGGGCCGGGGCTCCCGGGGCTGTCCCTCGGTGCGCCGCTAAGACGGGGGGCGCTAACTGTGGAGGCCGGGGTGTCCGGGTCCGCAGCCGGGCCTCGGCCCGTCCCCTCGCTGCCCGCAATGGCGCTGCCCCTCCCACCCCAGGGACCGACTAGTTTCCAGGGCCGAGCTCGTGGGTGAAAACGGAGAGAAGGGCACCATTTTGAAAGGCCCGACTCCTCCGAGGGCTAAGGGAACAATGGCCGGCCGGGACAGGGCCGCGAGGCCGGAAGGGGGGCGCTTCGGGGAGGGCGGCGGCCGCCCCGGGCCCACGCCGCCGCCGCGCACGCCCCCCGCGCCCGCAGCAGCCCCGCGGCCGCCCAGCCCTTTGTGCCCCGCGGCCCGTGTAACGCGACGCCGCCCGGGCGCCGGCCGATCGGAGAGGGCGGGCGAGCGGCGGCCCGACCTAGGCCGCGGCCTCACGGCCAGGACCCGGCGGCGGGCAGGGGCCCGGGGAGCGAGGGGCCGGCGGGGGCCGGCGGGGAGGAGGCGCGCGGCCCAGGCCCCGCCCCGGGTGCGCGCCAAGGGAAGGGCCCGCCCGGCCGGGGGTCGCAGCGGCGGCTCCGTCTATTGTGAGGGGGAGGGGAGGGGAGGGGAAGGGAGGGGAGGGGAGGCGGCGGCGGAGAAAGGGCCGTTCGCGCGCCTCGTCCTCGCCGCCGGCCGCCCCGCCCCCCGCCGCCTCGGGAGCCGGCCGCCCCGCATCGCCCCGCTGGCCCCGGCCGGCCGGTCCTCCCGGAGTCCGTACCTTCGGCGTCGCTGCCCAGCGGCTCCTGCTTCTGCTGCTGAGGTTCCTCCGCCGCCATCTTTAAACAGCGCCGCACTGCCGACCGCTTCCGGGTTACCAGTTGGCCTCCGCCCGGAAGAGAGCCCCTCCTCGTGACCCCTCCCTGGCAACGCCTCTAGCAACGGGGTCCCCTGAGGCCGGGCCGGAGGCGCCGCCGCGCACCCGCCCGCCCGCCGGCCGGAGGGGCCTTTTCCCGGGACTGGGGCTGCGCTCCCGAGAGGAGGAGGGAGGGGACTGGGACCCGCCGAGCCGGCTGCCTGCGGGGGCCCCGGGCTCGGGCGGCGATGGCGGGCGGAGCGCCTGGCAGAGGAGACACGCTCGCGGCAGCCTCCTCTCCGCGGGCTTTTCCTGCTTCGGGCGGGGAGGCCGGCGCCGGGCCAGCTCCCGGGACCCAGCTCCGGAGCCGGCGCCTCTGGTTATGGGAAAGCGAGTCTTGGTGAAAGCGGGGCTTCCGGTCGGGCATCATCCCCAGGAGGGGCCCCTGGCCGGGCAGGGGCAGCCGGCCCATGCTGCTCTCATCATTGATGCTCTCTCCCTCCCTCTCCTTTCCTCTCTGAAATCAATGGAAATATAAAAAAAAAGCAAGCAGGGCGTTAATAAAAATGAAAAACAGATGCAGTGGTTCTCAACCTTCCTAATGCCACGACCCTTTTAATGCAGTTCCTCATGTGGGGACCCCCAACCATAAAATTATTTTCGTTGCTACTTCATAACTATGATTTTGCTACTGTAAACAATATGTAATTATATGTTTCCCGATGGTCTTAGGCGACCCCTGTGAAAGGGCCGTTCGACCCCCCAAAGGGTCGCGACCCACAGGTTGAGAACCGCTGGATTAGTGGCTGCTTAAGGAAGGAGTGGGGGCCGGAGGAAAGTGAGTGTGGTTGTAAAAAGGAAACGAGATGAAACATTCTGTATCTTTCTTTTTAGTCTATTGTGTTTTTTTAATATTTTTTTTATTGATTTCAGGGAGAGAGAGAGAGAGAGAGAAAGCATCAGTGATTCGACTGCTTCCTGCAAGCCCCTCAGGGGGGACGGAGCCCACAGCCCTGGGCACGTGCCCCAACTGGGATTGAACCAGCACCGTTCGGTGCACTGGTGATGCCCAAACGAGCCACATGGGCCAGGGTTTTAGTGTGTTTTTATTGATTTTTTTTAGAGAGAGGATGGGAGAAAGAGAAACCGACCAATTCATACACACTCTGCCCCTGACCAATCTGAATTCACAACCTGGGCATGTGCTCTGGCTGGGAATCAAACCAGTGACCTTTGGCCTGGCCTGTTTTACTCAGTGGTTAGAGCGTCAACCCTCAAAGGGTCACTGGTTTGATTCCCTGGTCAAGGGCATATACTTTGGTAGCAGGTTCAATCCCCAGCCACAGTAGGGCGCCAGTAGGAGGCAACCAATCGATGTTTCTCTTTCTTTCTCTCTCTCTCTCTCTCTCTCTCTCTCTCTCTCTCTCTCTCTCTCTTTCTTTCCTCCCTTACCCGCTCTCTTCCACTCTCTAAAAATCAATGGAAAAAATCTCTTCACTCCTTGGGTGAGAACTTTTTAAAATATATTTTTATTGATTTCCGAGAGGAAGGGAGAGAGAGAGATAGACACTTCAATGATGAGACAATTTATTGATTGGCTGCCTACTGCAGGCTCCCTACTGGGGATCCAGCCCACAACCTGGGCATGTGCCCTTGACCTGAATCGAACCCGGGACCCTTCAGTCTGCCGGCCGATGCTCTATCCACTGAGCCAAACTGGCGAGGGCTGGGTGAGGATTTTTTTTTTTAAGTGACCTTTCAGTTCCCAGGATGATGCTCAACCGACTGAGCCACACTGGCCAGGGCAAAACATTCTTCTCTAACTGTGTATGAACACCCTAGTATATGCTGTATTACAGTTTTGCAAAATGTTACTAATGGAGGAAACTGGGTAAAGGGCACACAGGATGCTCCTGTGCAGTCTGTTAAAACTGCCTGTGACCTCATTGTAACCTAATAAAAAGGTTACAAAGTGGCCCAGTCCGGGCGGTGTTGCTCATTGGTTGAGCATTGGCCCATGAACCAAGAGTCCCCGGTTGGCTTTTGAGCTCAATCCCCAGTAGATCGCTTTCGAAGGACAGCTGATGGGTGTTTCTACCTCTCCCTCTCCCTCTCCCTCTCCCTCTAAAATCAATTAAAGCATATATATAATCTTGAAAGGTTACGAGGCGGTAAGGCCTTGGATGCTGAAGCTACTGTTAGGCGACCGCCTGGGGCTCTGGCCCCTGCCTTCTGCAGGACGGTGCAGTAGTGGTCTTTTAGCCTCGGGAGCTGTGCCCGTCCCAGGCAGGCCCCTCCGCTGGTGACAGTGCGGGGGCGGAATGTGACCGAATGTGTTCATGAGCTCTGTCCAGTCCTGGAGCTGGTGCCTGGGCTCACCACACAGCCCGCAGTGACCTCCCCACAGCAACACTACAGAAGTCAAATCTGTGTCCCAGAAACATGGCAAATTACTTACTGGGTCATTGAGCCTTTGGGTTTCTTCCAAAGTCAAGAAAGCAAAGGATCCACCCAATCTGGACCCTATGCCTACCAAACTGTGCATTCCTTTTCCAGATTTTAACACAATCTGTAACTGCCTGTGAGCTCTTCAGTCAGTAGAAGAGAATTGATATTCTGTGAAGAGCTAGTAAGACAGTTGATGACAAAAACATATTAGGCTTTACTAAAGCTTGAAGCCTAATGTTTTGTCATCAACTATCTTACTAGCTCTTGAAAATAGGTATAAGACAACTCCTACCCCCTCCTCCCTTACTTCAAGGGGGGAGTCTGTGATGAGAGGGAGAATGGGGCGGGGGGGGGGGGGCCTGAGGTTGGGACTAATGGTCAGGACAGGGAGCACCGCTGCTCTGGAGTCAGAAGGAATCCCCGTGCTACACTGACGGCCAACGCCTCCCTCACAAGGGCCTGGGACTTGAAGAACAAACCCCCGCCCCCATGTACAAAGGGCCTGTAAATGGGGGTTCTTTCTCCAACCTGCTGCCCTCCCTCCTTGTCAAGCAGAACAGCGAGCAGGAAACTGGCCCAGGGTACCCAGCTTTATTTTTTAATTGATTTTAGAGAGAGGAAGGGAGAGAAACATCAATGTGAGAAACATCGATCGGACAGGGGATGGAACCCACAACCGGGGTATGTGCCTGACCAGGAATCAAACCCCCGCCTTCTGGTGCACAGGTGATGGTCCAACCGAGACACCAGCCAGGGTGCAGAGGGCTCGAGTTTTGCCCCCTCTTTTCCATGTCCATCTCTTTTGTGGTGAAGAACTGCTCTTACCCTCATTCCATGGTAAATGTTACTTTTACCATCTTAGGGTTTCGGTTCTCTACCTGAAGCATCTACAACCCCACCGCACATTTGCCAGGAGTCACCAGCATAGCTCCACTCCCTCTGCCTCCCAGTGTGCCAACCCAGAAACGCCCAGCGCTGCAGCCCCTAGCTGGCGAGGTCTGCAGTGCAACAGGCAGCACTGGTGGCGGGGCTCAGGCTGCTGTTGGACAGTCACCAAGGCGACAGGCAGCAACCCAGGCTTGCTTTCCCACAGCAGACACGGCGCAGGTGCCTCCTCACAGCCGGCTGGCTCGCAGTGTGCCTGCACCCCCGTCCATGCCAGCTGGATTGTCAGGTGGAGGGAGAGGCGACGCCGCACCAGGACCCAGGGACTGGGAAACCTTGGTCTCAGAGAGTTTACTGAATGGCACAGGCCCCAGGGGCCACATGGCTGCCAGGCCCCCTCCATTCCTCCCGCCTCCAGGGAAGAGGCCTGGCAGCAAGGACATGGCATGGGCCCTGGGAGGGCCTCACAGGAAGGCCGTGGCCAGGAAAAGCCTCCACGGTGAGCCAAAGATGAGGGATCGGTGATCCTTTCCAAGGCTGGCTTGAAGAGTGGGGGCATGCCTGGCCCCACATGAACCTCAGGAACCCACAGGCTCCATAGCAGCGGCTCCAAAAGCAGAGAGGCCAGCCCGATGCTGCGTGGCAGGGCAGGATGCGGGATGCGCAGGCTGCCGGCTGGGCTGATACTCGCCTGCAGGGTCCAGGCCACCTAAGGCAAAAGGCAAGCAGAGGAGGGGCAGAGGCGGCAGAGAGAGCGCCCCGCCCAGTCTCACACCGCCCACACTCAAGTAAGTACCCCACATCCCAGCACATCTCGTCTGCGAGGGTCCAGTCCGCTGGTGCCGGCCGCTCCGGGGAGAGCCTCCACGCCCCGCACCAGGAGGTGCATTCGTTGCCTTATTGCTACCATCGACCAACCCCACACACCTGGCGGCTTACAACACAAATGTACGACTTCACAGTCCTAGAGGTCAGAGGTCAGAGGCCAGAGGTCCGGTCCGGGTTCCACCGGACAGAAAGGATACATGTCTGCTGGCGGCGTTCCCTCCGGGAGCGCTGACGGAGCATCTGCTTCCCCGCCGCAGCTTGTCGGCAGAATCCAGCTGCAGCTGCTGCAGGACGAGGTGCCCTGCTCCTGCTCCTGCCGGCTGCACCGGAGGGCTGTTCCCAGGTCCCGGAGGTCGGAGGTCGGAGGTCGCTGTGTGCCTTGGCTCCTGGCCCACTCTCTCCACCTTCAAAGCCAGCACGGCAGGCAGGCAGGCCGGCAGAGTCTGCCCGAAAGGACCTTTTTCCGCCTTCCTTGTCCATCGTCCCCCATAAAGATTATACTGGGCCCATCGGATCCTCTTCCACTTCAACACGCTTAATTTTAGTCACATCTGCGGAGTCCCCTTTGCCATGTAAAGTGACCTATTCAGATTCCAGGGCTGCCCTAACAGGTTTGGCTCAGTGGATAGAGCGTCGGCCTGCAGACTCAAGGGTCCCAGGTTCAGTTCTGATCAAGGGCATGTACGTTGGCTGCGGGCACATCCCCAGTACGGGGCGTGCAGGAGGCAGCTGATTGATGTTTCTAGCTCATCGATGTTTCTCTCTATCCCTCTCCCTTTCTCTCTGTAAAAAATCAATAAACTATATTAAAAAGAAAACAGATTCCAGGGCTCAGGACCTGGACATCTTTGGGAGGCCACAATTCTGCTGGTCACACACCTTAATTTAAAATCATGAACACTGAGGCTCAGAGAGGCTAAACGACTTGCCCACTGTCATACACTAAATGGCCAAACCAGGCCTCAAACCCAGGCCTCCCAGCCCCGTCCTTGACATAGTATCGGCCAGGACCGCAGCCTCCCCCCACCCAGCATGCACACCATGCAGACACCATCCTCCAGACTCAGGCCCCCACAGACAGACACAGGAAATGCTGGTGGGGAGAACAGGGAGCCCGGTTTCTCTGCAGGGGGTGGGAGAGGAACGCTGAAAGGTGACCAGGCTTCAGGCCTAGAACCACACTAAGAACCAAAGGGAGAATGGGGCTCAGCATGCCCGGTCACTCGCGTCCACTCGCATCCACCCCCAAGTGTGACTCTGCCCACATCCACACGTGCCGCGGGCCCGGCAGGCTGTGGGAGACAAGGGCCGAGGAGCTGCCAGGCTCGATCAGGGCTCTCAGGCCAGGGCTCTGAAGGACTTGCCTGTAACCACTTGCTTCTCGTCAACTGGCGCCATGGCCTGAGATGTGCAGCTTTGGGCTGGAGTGGTCCTGCTAGGACAGGGGAGTGAGGACACCCAGTCAAAACCCGTGGCAGGACAGTGGAGTTACCCCAGACACCTCTCCTGTCCTGGGGTCACATTCTTGCCACATGGCAGCCCGTGGCCTCATGTGTCCACAGCGACCTGAGCTCGCAGCTCAGAACCTCCGGAACCATCCAGCACGGCCAGGGGTGAACTGAGGAGGGGGAGGATTAAAGCCGACAGACAAGAGAATACAGTTGGGACCAGGTGGATCCTGCCTGGGTGAGGACAAAGCGAAGCTTTATTTTATAGTCAGATCACACAAAGCAAAGCAAGGGGAGCAGCCAACATGTTTACATGTTCTTGTGAGTTTCAAACCTATTTCCTCACTCAAGCCTTGTTCTGGCAGCACTTGCCGCACCTCCCACAGCCCATTAGCCACCTAGGAACAAGGGAGGACTGTAAGCTCAGGCTTCATTGTGCTAGGAGGGCTGCCCTCCAAGCTGGGACTTGATGTGGCTCTGCCACAGGCCAGTCTGAGGCTTGACCCTATAGCCGCTCCCTACAGCCTCCCGGAGTGGGGCAGGGGACAGGGGTGACCCCGTTGTTTGGGAGGTGACAGCCATGAGCTCCCTCCCCCCAAAGACAAGGGAGCTGTTGAGGAACCTGCGGTGCCAGGCGGATGCTCCTCCCTCAGCACCCAGCCTGGCTTAGGTCGGCCCTTCAGATCCTACATCCCACTCCCCTGGCCAGTACCCCACCCTGTGAACACCTCCCAGCATTCAAGGCCCTGCCCCTCAGGCCCAGACACAGGCTGGCCTGCTAGGAACAAGGCTTTTAGGAGGCAGCAACCACTCCCCACCCCTCAGGGAGGAGCCATGGGCACTGGGCCCCCCAGGCATCACTGGACACCACACAAAGAGGCCAGGAAAGATGAGACAAAAGGGAGAGCAGGGTTCATCCTGAGCTTCTGTCATCACACATCAGGAAACGAGCCCTGCCCAAGAGGGTTTGGGGAGATGTGTTCTGACACCCAGAGCCCTTCAGCTTTAACTGGCAGCTCTGCCCTCCATCCTGCCCAGAAGTCCTGGCCGCAGCTCCACAGGGAGCACCGAACCTGTGTCTGTTCAGAATCACCCGGAGCAAGGGACCCCGGCAGAGAGAATGCAAAGGAGGCGAAAGCTGCCCTCCAGGTGGGGACAGCCGTCTGAGGGTTCCTTCCAGACACCGGAAGTCAGGATCCCAGCTCAGTGTGGACGTTTCCCAGCTAAGGCGGCCCCCCCAGTCCCCCAGGAAGGGCCCTAGGGATGGAGGAGCAGCAACTCCCCAAGCAGAGAAGGGACAGAGAAGCAGAGGGAGAAGTCAGCCAGTCCATAAGCACTTACAGATGTAGCGATAGAAGGTAAGGGCCCTGGAGCTGACCTAAAAAAGCCAGACACTGTCCAGTCCCCCCACTAGGAAGGACATCGCCACCTGAGAAATGGTTGGCGCTCCGACTGCGGGCAGGGAAGGCTGGCCCCACAGGAAAGAGGCCTCCAGCAGCAGAGCTGGCCCCAGTGGGTCACACACACACACACACGACCTTGAGCTTGGCACAACCAAGGGAGCTAGAGAAGGTGAGCACAAAAGGCTGCCCGACAACAGCAGTGTTTGTTTTTCCAAGTGAAAACCTTTCAACACAGGAAAACATGGGAAGGAAGGAGCCCTCCCACACCGCAGGGGGAGTGGCTGGGCACCCAGGACCCACCATGCCATCAGCCAGCCGGGACATGAGGCCAGGCGGGCCCCCTTCTCCACACCCCCACCCAACACCAGCCTCAGCTCAAGTATGGAGGCAGAAGCCCAGGGGAAGGCACGATGAGTTTCTGAAGCATGATTTACACAGACTTTATTGTTCCAAGGTGGGTCCTACCCAGCAGGCCTTTTACACTGAATTACATGGTCCCATGATCACAAGCGAGAAATCAAGAGGTCATACTGCAGAAGGGGCCACTGTCGCTGAAGGACATGCTCCAGGGGAGGCGGCCAGGAATGTGGCAGACATGATCAGGGCAGGCGGGCGGTCTGGTCCCAGGGGCGGGAGCACAGCCCCTCACTCCCGCTTCTTGTAGCTCTCCAGGTGCGAGAGCACCCAGCCCGACGGCCCGAGGATGCACAGGAAGCAGGAGGTGAGCCCAATGACGACATCCTGCACGGAGCACAAGGAAGGAAGCCCCACAGTAAGAAACGGCCCAGGATCCAGATGCCTGAGCAGCTTCCCAGGCAGCAGAAAGCCCCCCTCGTGGAGTGAAGGTTCAGGCTGCAGGGGAGGAACAGGGCAGGTCCAAGGCCCACTCCAGGCCCTGAGGTCAAGGGTCAGACATGGAAGGGGGGCGGGGCAGCCTGGGTTAGAATCCATGGAGAAATCCACCACCAGGTGACCAAGTGAAGGAACAGGAAGGAGGATGTAACCTCGTTTATAGCTGCGGCTGGGACCCAGGAACCTCACCTGGGCTGATAACTAAAAATGCAACCCCCGCACCCCCGCCTTCCTGCCTTAGACACCCCGCTCCTCCCGCTCCCTCCCAGGACCCAGGCACCCCCCGGGGCCAGGGGATCAGGCTTGTTTCAGCCATTTCCACATTCCCTGTCGCTAAGATGCTGCTGTTTTGACAAGTCAATGCGCTGCTCCTAAATCTCCGTCCCCTCAGCCGGAAATGGAGCTCCTGCCTTTCTTCTGGGGTCCGGGCAGGACTGATGGGACCCGCACAGCAGTCTGGGCGCAGTGCCTGGCCCCAGTGGTGCCGGCTGCAGCCATTATCACTACGCTCTCCTCCATCGCAGCGACCTCCCAGGCCTGCGAGCCTGGATGCAGGGCTGGCACTCAGGGCCGTCCTGCCATTGACGCAATGGGTAACGCGCCCAACAGGAGGAAGCTGTCAGTCAGGTTAACCCCCCACGTTTCCTGGGACTGCAGACAACTGTTGGGGTCCTCTTGCCCCCCTTCCCTAACAATCAGTAGCGGTAGCAACTACTATTCGCGCTGCAGTGGACAGGCACCCCCAGGGACCGACCGGCAGGCTGTGGCCCGAAATCCTGGGGCGGACTGCCCGACGGGGGCCCGGGCCGTCCCCTGCGCCCTCAGACCGGCCCCCACCCGCACTGCAGCTCGGGACACACGGCGGGGCGCGCGGGGCAGGCCCCGCAGAGCCGCGAGGCCCCGAGCTCGCCGCGGCCTCCCGCCCGCTGCTCACCAGGGTGCCGAGCTGCTCCCGCGGAGGCTTGGAATGCACGTGGGCGCGCGGCACCAGGAGCCGCCGGGCCGGGCCAGCGAGGCCCCGCAGCAGGAGCGGCGTCAGCGGAGACATGACCGCGCGGAACGCACTGCAGACGGCGGCCAGGCGGAGCCCAAGGTCGGGGAGTCAGAATGGCTGCCCGGAACTTCCGGAGCAGGGGAGGCGGTCCCAGGGAGGCTCGGAGACGCCCCGGAAGTGACGAAATCCGCACCGCCCTTGAGTTTTTGGCGCGTTCCGCGAAACAGCCAATCGGCGCCGTCTTCCCACCGATAGGCGGGGCATGGAGGGCGTCCTCCCGGTTATGCCCCGCCTCCAAAGTGGCCTATCTCCGTGAGTGATAGTTGTGTCACCCTATCACGTAAGTGTAAGTTATAAACTTAGGCGGCACTCCTTTCTTTTAGATTTTTTCATGGGAGAGGAACGTCGATGTGAGAGCAGACATCGATGGGCTGCCTCCTGCACGCCCCTTGTCGGGGATCGAGCTCGGAGCCCAAGCGGCACTCCGGACTCCCCTCCACCCCTAGGTTCTCACCTCTCTCCAGACATCCCCACTGCCCGGCGCCACGCTCCTGGCTGACACTAGGCTACCCGAACTCTCCCCGTTTGCTCTTACCCTCCCTAAGCCCGGTCTCCACGCAGTGGCTGCCGACCTTCCTCCCTGCACCCCCTCATACACCTAACCTCTATTGGCCCCCACTGCGCACTAGACCAAGTTCCAATTCCGGACGTCACCCTTCAGCCTCGTCTAAACATTCCACCCCTTCCTCCTTGCTCAGTGTCTCGCGTCCCCCCCCCCCCCCCCACACACACACACAGCCTTTTGCTTCTCTGTATCTGCCCAGGACACGTTCAGCTCTTACCCAGCCTTCCTTGTCACCACGCTAAGGCCTACTCTCCAGGCCCCCACTTAGGGATGCAGCTCCTAGTGACTGCCCTGGTGTGGCAGGAAGTAATGGGTGGCACTCCATCAGCCTCCACTGGCCACCCAGGCCTGGGATGCCTGTGCCCAGCAGCGCCCCTGCTGGCACTACCCACGGGTTGGTCTCCATCCCTAGACTGGGGGCCACCTGGGGGCGGCCTGGGTCCTGTTCACCACTGTCTCCAAAGGGCCTGGCACACACACACTCAGACGATGAATTGCAGGGCACGGAACAGTAGGCATAGGCATACAGGAAAGGGGTAAGGAGCCAGGCTGAGCCAGGCCTCTCCGACACAACCTCATCCTGTCTTCACAAGATCATGAGGGAGATACTATTATCTCCATTTTCCTACGAAGGAGAACTGGATGAGCTCCTGAAGGTCGTGCTGCAGCTACGGGGCTGCCTGGACAGAATTCCAGGGCAGGACTATCTGCTCCAAACCCCGTGTGTTTAACCATCTTCACACAAGGTGCTGTGGGGGCGTTTCCAGAGGTTCCAGTTTGGATACTGTGCAACAGGACCACAGGCTGTGGCAGGGGCTGGGAACACAGGAGCTTTGGAGGGAACTCAGCCCATGGAGGTCAGCGGGGGCTCACAGAAAGGGCCGTGGACCCAGAGTGCCCCAAACGATGGGCTGTGCCCGAGCTTCCCCCAGGGGATGGGCTCCCGGCCCTGAGCTGCCAGGGCCCCTTCTCCCCCTCCCCTCTCCCCACCACACTCACGGGTACTGGCAATGTCCAGCAGTCTCGCCAGGCCCCACTTCCAGCTACCAGGCTCCCTGCCCCGGCTCTGGCAAACAGCAGGACAGATCCTTCCAAATCTAAATCTCTCCCCTCTCAAAGGGAACAGCCTAGGGGCTCAGGGCTGGAGCCCAGCTGGGTGCCTAGGAGAAGGAAGGGCAGGGCCCCCTGCTGCCCTATGGGCTTTGTCAGGCCTTTGTCTTAGGAACAAAGTACTAAAGCCCAGATCAGAGCACAGCCAGGGGCCTTCCTGTGGTGCCTGGGCGACTCCCTGGAGGAAAGGAGGGGCCGTTTGTGGAAGAGGCACTCGCAGCCCAGAGACGTGACTTCTCAGAAACCCCACCCGAGGAGGGAGGCTGGCAGAGGTCGGGCACCCAGGCTGAGTCTGCAATGGCCCGGGCAGGGTTTGCACCTGGGTCTGCTGCAGACTGCGAACTGCGAACGTCTCTGCTCTGACCAGCCCCCAGCAGCCCCTCTCCCAAAAGCAGGGGCAGGCCTGATGCAGCTGTCAGGCAGTGACAGGGAAGGGGTGTTGCTGTCCTGGCGGCTTCCCCTGTCCAAGGCCCTCTTCCAACCCTCCTTGTGGGTAAGCCTCACGAGGCAGCCACTCCTCGATACTGGCTTCTCAACGCCTCCCCATCTTTCTTGGCAGCCCCCCACCCCCACGTGGGACAGGATCCATACGAGCAAGCACTGCACTGCACCCTGCACGCAGGAGTGCGTTGTCACTTGCACATCAGGCTCATCAAATGCCTGTTTTCTCCGTCACAGCCAGGTAGCAACATGCCTGCTTCGGGCTGTCCAGTCCACATGCTCCTGGCCACACCTTCCCATCCTCCCAGACCCTGGTGCGCAGGCGGCGGAGCAGCCTCGCCTCCGCTGCCCTTGGAGGGGAAGCGCAGGAACTAGGGTAGCCCTGCCCTGGGTGAAAAGCCTGGGGTCGGGGTCGAAACCAGCTCAGCTCCGACCACTCATCCAGCGACTGTGCCTCCTGCTCCCGCTGCTGAGGGTGTGCGTCTCAGCAGCGTCTTGAGCAGAGAAGCCTGCGCGGCAGCTGGAGGGAAGGGGGGGGGGGGGGGGTGGAGGCCGGAGGCCGGAGGCAGGTGGAGGACCACAGGGGCCCTGGCCGCCTAGGAAGAGGGAGGGCAGATGATGAAGGAAGGGCCTCACCCTTTCCAACCTTAGCCTTTACCTTGTAGCCAGGGGATGGTCATTCCAAGGAATTCCTGCCTGCGACTGACAGCCTTCAGGGAACAAGGAGCTTTCTGTCCAAGCGGAATGCCCTCCCCTTCCCAAGCACCATGATACCTTTCTTTGTGCCGCACAGATAAGACGGCTGCACAAACCACCCCCTGGGTGGTGTGCCCGCCCACACGGCTGAGGCCACGACCAGCGGCACCCTGCTCCTCTCCCAGGGTAACTGACCCTCCCACACACAAATACTACCTTGGCTTCTGAGTTGGAGCCTCCCTCTCCACCTTCCAGCAGCTGTGATCCCCACAGGAGCACGACAGGCCCGCCCCTTCAGTGTCCACAGGAAGTGCCTCTGAGCTCTACCTTCCGGCCCACTTCCTGCCTCTCCCAGCTCACCCCGGCCAGGACTGGCAGGAGTCCCGCCTGGGAGAGGAGCTGCATGGCTCCATCTGTCACACTTGAGGGCAGGACAGAGCCTCCCCAGCTCATAACTTTCCTCCCCGTCAGGCCCGGCATGAGTGACCCTCCCTCGGAGCCTTTGCCTTCGGAGTGGAGGGGAGAGGGGTTGGAATCTTAAGGCCCAGAGGATATTCGGAGTAACCCAGTCAAGTAAAAGGGAGAAACAAACACCAACACTCTCCTCCACTCAACACCCACGCTGCGCGGGAATTCACGTTCAGCCACAGACGTCAGGTGTCACAACGATGCAAAGCAGGTGCCCCCTACCTTTGACCTCTGCCCAGGGCTTCTGGGAAGTGACAACACGTGCCTTTGGTCTCAGCTCCTACCTCTGGCTGCTCCCCCCAGACACCGAGGTTTCTCAGGCCTGAAGCTTTCACAGGCAGGCAGGGACACGGCGCCATCGCAGCTGCACGCCTCCAGGCACAGGCCCCACTCTGGACAGTCTGGAGACCAAGGGTGTCCCCTGAGCCCACACCGCCCATGGCACCCAGCACAGGCACTATCCCAGCAGCTGACAAAGTATCCTTTATTTGTGACATACAAATACAACCAATGCAAAAAGAGATCACTTTTCCCCTTCGATTCCAGTGATAACAAGTCGCTAAAGAAAAAATATATACTTCAAAGTTTCCTCTAAAAAACCCAGGAAGGGTTAAAAACCATACACGTCATATACACATTTGACATCAACAAAAATAACCTGAAATAGTGAATACAACTAAAAGAAAAATCTTTAAAAATATTTTAATGTGCCCCAATCAATCAACAAAAAGCCCGGAAAAGGCCTGCTGGTTCTCACCATGGCCTGGGTCAGTGGGAAAGACGGAGGGTTGAGAACTGAGGGCTCAGCACTGACAAGAGCCCCCTGCTGGCCTCAGGCAGCGCCTCGCAGCCCAGCCCCTCCGGAGCAGCCCGGGCAGTGGCCAGGAGGCTGCACAAGAGGGCATGGCACCAAGAGCCCAAATGGATTCGGTGCCAGGTGGTCAATGACCAGAAAGAGACATGCACTGAACTCACCTTATGTGGGACTTACACTGGGGGTTCCTTTTGGTCCCCTTGAGTGGGAGGTATCAGAAATCCATGATCTAAGACAATAAATAGTTATCATTCTGTCTTTGAGAGACAGGAATCAGAGGAAACACTCTCCCTAAACATGCTTCAGTCGTTCCATGATTCTTGGAAGCCCAATGCCCTCCCAGAAACTGAAACTCCGCCCCTCGGGTAAAATGCCCTGGGAGCCAGCAGGACAAGGACACGGGTGGGCTTACTCCAGTGTAAAGCTGCAGGGCCCTCTCCCAGCTGGGGAGTCAAGAGCAACGAGGAGCACTCGGCGGGGGCTGGTGAAGGCGGCCATGTGCAGACCCGCACAAGCAGGGTCTGCGGGAGAAGCAAGCACAGCCCAGGGAGGCCCGTCAGCAGAGGCCGGAGTCAGGGCAGCGTGGGCTGTGAGCAGACGAGGTCGGAAGGACCCACCGGCCTCCAGGACAGCAACTTTACAAAGGCTAGAACTTTAAGACACGCCCTAACGCAGAGCTGGAGGCATCTAAGTGGAGGCGTTAGGGGCTTGTTCCTGGATAAGGATTTGGTCATTTTCCCGGAGGGAGAACAAGGCCTGGGATTAGGACAAGTGGAAGCTCTGACCCCACAGCCTCTATCCTGAGAAGAGGAAGGCCTTCCCTCCCTGCGCCAGCCGCGCCGCCCCAGGTGACCCCAGAGAGGAGCCGCTGTGCCCCTCCCGGCAGTCCTGCTGCAGCCCGATTGGCGGCCAGAGCAGTGGCACTAGTGCCTCACTGAGGCAGCGAGGGGCGAGGCTGGGAGCGCAGGCGGAGGGCCTGCTGCTGGCTGGGGGCTCTCTGAAGAGGGGGGAATGCCCACCTGCAGAGAGCTATCAGCACCAAGATCTGAGAGGAAGATGCCAAGAAGGAGAGGTCCTTCTGGGGGGAGAGGGGCTCCCTGATGTTATTCCCCCCTTAGTAGGAAGAGGTATCTGGGGCGGGGTGAGAGGTAAGGGAGGGTGTGAGGGCGATGGAGAGGACAGGCAGGACCTCTGGCTTTTTCTAGGATTTAGAAACCTGAGCCACTGCCATAGATCGAGGTCAAGCTTAGAATGCAGCAAAGTCCAAAAGCCCAAAGGAGCAATGCGGCCCCACTCAGCACCTTGCTCCCGGCCTCCTCAGCCCCACTGACAGCGAGGGAGAGCGAGGCAGCCTTCTTCCCAGAGCTGGCTGGTCCCCTGGGACAGCCCCCCTCTAACTGGGTCCACAGAGCACAGCTCGAGAGGGCTCCCTTGCTTGCCTGTCGCAGCACAGACCTTCCCCGGACGCCATCAGAGCATTCCGCCCGCGAAGCAGGAGTCTGAAGCCTCGCTGTGCCCAGACCTCCCACCAAGTCCATTCCTCTTCGAGGCCCAGCCAGACCCTGACCAGGGCTCCAGGACTTTCACAGGTGGGCATAAGCACTCCATCTGTCCGTGTGCGCGCGCGTGCGTGTCCGTGTTTGTGCGTGCGTGTTAGTGTGTGTCTGTGCGTGCGTGTGTGTCCATGTCCGTGTGTGTGTCCGTGTGTGAGCATGTGTGTGTGGCAGGAGGTTCGTGGGGGAGGCAGTGTCAGGAATCCAGCTACAGAGGAGTCAGGGAATTTTACGCTCAAGGGCACAGGAGTGGAGTGAGAAGGCAGCCTCCATGCCAGGATGACGTCACGCCCGGCCTCCACCGGCTTTCTTCCCTCAGCATCCTCTCCTCTCGGCTCCCTCCTGGCACTGCTCTTCTAGGAGAGAGGAGGAGGGGCACTTGGACCACTCCTTCCCAGGGTTCTGCTCTCAGGGCGCAGCCTGGCACATGTAGGGCTGAGGAGGCCACAGCTCTGAGGGCACCTGGCAGGTGGCATGAGACCGGGGAGAGGGTAGACCTTGGAAAGGGCGCTCTGGTTGGGAGTTCAGTGACAGCAGCCACCACAGTGCCCACCAGCATGGGAATGCTGACTGTCCCCAAACTTGGTCCTTCGGCTCAGGATCTCGTAGGAGCAGTCCTCCCCACAGCAACCTGACATGCTGGGGGAAGAGTCATCGATTTCAAATCTGCAAGGCAGGCAGGAGGAGAGGTTGGTTGCAGGAGCTGACTGCCTACCTCCCTGGCCCAAGAACTTTTCCACCACCACACTCGTGAGACCCCCAGGTGTGAGGGTACAGGGGGGCAGGAGCCTGAGCCAGAGGGCACTCCCAGGCCATCCACCAACCCCCATCCCCACGACCACGGGACGGGGCGCTAGGCATCAGGATGGCCAGAATGGGGCCAGGACCAGGAAAAAGGTGGTGGGGCAGAAAGTCCCACACCAGGGCCCAGCTCCTTACTGCAGCGCTTCTCTGAAGAACTGGTAGGCGCCATGATTGTGCTTAAATACTGTTAGCATCACCTTCTTCATCTGTGTGCTGAGGAGAAAGCAGAGAGCATGCCGTGCTTCCTCTCTCCTGCCTCTGCCTGCCCCTCAGAAGCACTTCTGCGCCCCGAGTCCAGCCTCTGTCTGGGGCACCCACAGCACTGGCTCCCCTCTGATAAGGGCTGATGAGACTGCACGGGCAATAGGCCCCCACGGCCTGACCGGCTTCTCCACTTGCTCTCCGCACCCCCATTATACACGAGGCGCAGGTACAAAATCTGGGGTCACAGCAGGACAGGGAATATCTTGCTGAGAGGGTTCTAGATGCCCTTCTTCCAAAACATTCCCGGGAGCTTGTTCTCCATGGAGACGCACAGAACAGCGGACCCTCCGAGGCAGCTCCTTCCAGCTGTGCGACGCGCGGTGGCCCTTACCTATTGGCCACCAGCTGCAGAATCTGAATGAGGAACTTCCCCAGGCCTTTCCGCCGCACCTTGCTTTCCAACTGCACTTCGTAGCTGGTGAGGAAAGCAGAGGGTGAGCTGCAGAGGCTCTGGCCGCCACAGGACACGGACAGGCACGGCGGACTGTGCCACCCACTGCAGTGCCTGCAGCAGGGTCTCCTCCCCACACCGCACCCCTGCCGGGCTCCTACCAGTACAGGACTTCATCCCCACACTCCACGTCGAACCGGAAGTGAGAAAAGGCAACGGGGACGGAACTGTTTTCCCAAGCAATGAGGTACCAGGCTCGGTCATCTGTCATTTCCTCCCGCTTTTCTCGATCCTTCCAGCCCCACTCACTCTGCTCATACCTGGGAGAGTGGGGGCAGTCAGGACCAGGAGCTCCGGGAGGGGAGAGCAGCCTGGGGCAAGCCCGCGGCCGTCGGGCGTCTTACATGGTCTGCATGTTCATTTTGGTCAGGTCGAAGGCCCAGTCCACTGTGGCTGCCTCCAATCCAGACACTCGCTTACACTCAATGGAGACGTTTAACCTGAGAAGACAAAGAAGCATTTGAAGCCGTTCCTGCTCTTAGGCACTTTTCCTGCTGCTTTAGTTCTGAACGGACTCCTCCCTGGGCTCCCATGAGACCTCTTCCTTTTTATCTACCGTCTCCTTTGAAAGCATCTGGGTGACCTCAGGCCCCCGAGACCACGGCCCACACCGCCCTCTGAGGAGCGCTGCCTGCTGCCTCCTCTGAGGACAACAGGTGCTCTCGGAGGGCCAGAGTAGAACAGGTCCGACCCCACACTGTTTTCCAAAACTAACAAACGCTGCAGGCATTAAGTGTCGCAATCTGCTATTTATTTCTAAATGAAACATGACTAAATCATAGTTCAATTCCTCGGCCAAACTGCGAGCTCACATTCTCCAGGTAGTGCCACGTTCTGAAGGGCCTGGAGTCAGCAACTCCAAGTCCTTATCTTTCGGTGACCTTCACCATGACCCCTCCGAGGGCGTTCTCACCTCTGCTGACTGGTGCACCATGGGAGCTGCACATGTGCTCAGCCACGTAAATTCGGAACTTCGTGGCTCAGAAGTTTTCCTTTCTTTGTAAACAGTGACCATGTGGAAGTCACTAAGCACTACCTCAGTAAGGGATCTCTAAGCTATGGCCAAGGCCTCCCAGAAGGTGAATAACAAAGCCGCCAGAGGAGCTGTGCTGTGTCTGATCACAGACAGAAAGAACGAATTAATGTGATACTGTGAGATTCAGACACAGCACACAGCTCTGAAAGGCAAATATAGTGCTGCCTCATAGTCTTTGCGTCAAAACTCATGTATTTACATTTGTCTTTCTTGTTCATTAACATACTCATACCATCGCCCTGGCTGGTTTGGCTCGGTGGATAAAGCGTCGGCCTGTGGAGTGAAGGGTCCCGGGTTCGATTCCAGTTAGGGGTTCGTGCCTGGGTTGTGGCTTGATACCCAGTGGGAGACGTGTGGGAGGCAGCCAATCGATGATTCTCATCATTGATGTTTCTATCTCTCTCTCCCTCTCCCTTCCTTTCTGAAATCAATTAAAAAATATATATATTTTTAAAAAATAAACTCATACCACCTGCTACTTACAGAACTAGATACATTCTCTTTCCTCCTTAAAACAACCCTGCAAGTTTGGCATCTTCACTCCATTTAATAGATTAAAAAATGAGGCTTATAGAGTATGACCGACTTATCTAAGTATAGTTAATAAGAGACACAGTTATGATTCAAACCTACAGCTGTGATTCTCTAAAACCATATCCCCATTTCCCCCCGCAGCCAACACATCTGTGGTAAAACAGATTATGCTTCCTATTTTATAAGCAAAGAGGACTGAAAGGAGAGGGGGCTTTAATCCAGATCCTACAGTAAATTAGATTAATAATAACAGCAGTAATAATTGCTGACACTGATCTAGCTTTTAGTATGCTCCAGGCACGAATGCTTTACATCTAATTCTCCTGATGGCTCCATTAGGAGGATGCTATTATTATTATTTTTTTTTAAATATATTTTTATTGATTTCAGAGACGAAGGAAGAGGAAGAGATAGAAACATCAATGATGAGAGAGAATCATTGATTGGCTGCCTCCTGCACCACCACCCCCCGCCCCCGGGGATCAAGCCCGCAACCAGGCATGTGCCCTTGACGGAATCAAACCCGGGACCCTTCAGTCCACAGGCTGACGCTCTATCCACCGAGCCAAACCAGCTAGGGCAGAAGGAAGATGCTATTATTGAATCCATTTCTAATTAGAAAATTCAGGCACAGAGAGGTTAAGTAATTTCTCCAGGGTCTCAAAGCCAGGAAGTTAAAATCCACTTACTGGCTTTGAGACCCTAGAGAAATCACTTAACCTCGCTGTGCCTGAATTTTCTAAAAGCGCACTGGATTGGGAATTAAAAGCCCCCTCGGCTGCCAGACTCAGAAATCCCATTCAACTCCTCTGAGCCTCAGTTTCCCCCTGTATGAAACAAGAGTCGGCCTGGATGACTTTTTAAGAGTTTCAGCTCTATGATTCTTTGTCCAGAAAGAATAACAAATCCTAGAGACGTCCATCTGAGACTATGCAATCTGCTCATTTATGGATTCTTTTGTCACCCTGACCGGGGGATTTCCTATCAACAGGGCACTAGCCACCTTTTCTGCTTTTCCCTCACAAAGAAGAATGGGAAGATTTGAGTGAGGAAGCCTGCTCTGGGAAGGTGAATTCCTGAAGACACTAGAGACAGCCGGGATGCGGACACTCACCCATTTCGATCGTATTTCTTGAACACGGGGAAAGCCTCTAAAGGGTCGCCAAGCTGTGGAGGGAAAGAAAGAGAAGTAGCACAAACACACACGTGGCAGCGCGTACGCTGACCTGAGCCCGCTGCTGGCCAGACCACACTGGGAGGCTTAGCTGCTGGCCAGGTACACCCTCACATGGACTCCCGCCGGCCTCAGCTCTGAAACCAGGTAAGAGGGAGGCTTTGGTAAGGAGGCCAAACAGAGTTAAGGTAGTTCGTTTGACAGGACAGGAAGAGACGCTCCTAGGCTAAAACCAATACAGCCTGCTCACTGCTCACCTATCTTACCTGTCAAAACCCAAAGCAGGAAATCACACCCCTGAGCCACATCCCGCCAACGTGGACTGTTTACTGAGGGGCTACAAGAACAGCACAAAGGGAGATACGAAGCGGCCGGGAAGGCGACCAGCATCTCTCTGGTTCAGGCTGAAATCCGGGCCCATCTGTGCTCGGGTTCACGGCTATTCCTCCCGGCTGCAGCCTCTTGAAACCAGGTGGCTGCATCTTCCCGGTCCCAGAACACCCCGTGGTACTTCACGGGCAGTCAATGAACGTTTGAAGAATGACTGAGGAAATTATACCACTTTTTATGAGGGAGGTGTGCTCCCCAAAATGCAAAATCCTAACAAAAATTTCTCCAGGCCCCTTCTACTGGTGAGACCCACAGAGGGCGCAGCCCCTTCCATCTGAGTCCACATTTCCCTGCGCGTGTGGGCCAACTGCCTGCCACCTGGAACCCGCCCAGGCTCCTTTCCTCAGCGCCGAGGCAGCAGGGGGTGGGCAGTAACACAATTCTGCCACAGGGTGGCGCCAAAGGAAGCAAAAGTAAAAACCAAGCTGCAGCTGGAGGAGGAAGGGACGGGAAGGAGTCACCCTGTTGGCGGCGTCCACTTTGGCACAGACGGCGTCCATGGCTGCGCGCTCCTCCAGCCGCTTCTGCTTCTTCTCCTTTGCTTTGCTCGACTTCCTCTGTAACCGAGAAAAGCAAAGCTGGCTTGAGGGCTGTGGCCAAGCCTTTGAGGAGCCGAAGGGTCTGTCCCTGCGTCCGCAGACCTGGCCTCCAGCAGGAACTCGGAGCCTGGCTGCCACACTTGCTGGGGTGGGAACGGCCCAAGCATGTTCCAGGCGTGAGACCTTGGGAGCGTCTCAGCTTCCGCCGGGAAGAGGACTGGCCCTGGGGACTGCTGGGTCCCGGTGAGGGCACGAGACAATCCTGCAGCAGAGCCTGCCCCCAGCAGACGCCTAAGAAATACTCACTCAGCCATCTCCCCCCATCCCCCCCCACGGAGGGAACCCGTCATTTCAGACTCAGGGCAGGTTTCGGGGAGGAGATGCATCTGAAGAAGCTGCAGACAGAGGTGCCCAAGTGCAAGTTTGTTGGAAGCCTTTTCAGGGTCTCCCAGCCTCAGGAGACAAAGCTTGGGAGCGGGGCCGTCGCAGCTGGGGCCAAGGCGCTCTGGCTGCAGGGGACAGTGCTGCTCAGCCACGGCCAGTGAGTGGCAGGCACACTGGCTGTGAGGGCCCCTGGGGTTCACCTGGGGACAGAGGCCACAGGCAGAGGGAGGAGCGAAGGAGGCTGTCCTTGCACAGGGGAAACCACACACACGGCAGCGAGGGCAGATCCTATTGAGGCCCGTGTGCGGCTCTCTCAGGCCTAAGTGGACCCTCCTGTAAAAAGCAGGGAACACAGGGAAAGGGCCCAGCTCCGGAGTCTGACAGAGCTCGTCTGAAGCCTCTTTCTGCTCTTCAGTCCCTGCCTCTTCAGCAAAGCACTGCCGCCTTTCCCCATCTAAGAGAGGGGCCATGACTATCTACCTGGCGGCATTAAACCCTGAGGGTTAACATAGCACATGCTCAATAGATGACAGTTCTCATTCACACCCAAGAGCCAGAGCAGCACACACATCTGGAGGTGCTCGTCCACCCAGCGGGGTGCAGAGGCGCCCCAAAGGCCCGGTAAGATGGCTCTGAGCTCACCAGAGACAGGTCCTACTACCGCCAGTCACACCTTAGTGGACACTGATTGGTCCCAGGAAAGGTTGAGAAAAACCAACTGCTGGGAATATTTCTCGGGATAAATTCTACCCTCAGTTCCACCGGGAATGACACTGCTTACTCCTACTTCAAGCAACCAGGAGGCAAGCGTTCAGGTACCAGGACCCCCAGAGATTGCTTGTCCAGGTATAAACTCCTCCCACACCAGCCACTGCTCTCTGCAGGCTGGGCACCGTGCTGGAGGCAGGCGCGATCCAGTTCTTGCCTCTCCAGAGGAAGGAACACCCAAGAGAACCTCCTGTCTTCCTGATGCTGGGATCTGGACACAGAACCAGCCCGTCGACCGCACAGACTAGCAGGTTTTGGAGCATCCATCTTTCTCTTAGGAACTGGGTTTCCAGACAGCCCTGAGATACACTCAGCTTGCAAAGTGCTTTCACAAACATTATCTGGTTCAATTCCCAGGGCAGAAAACGTGGCCTCCCTCACACATGAGGAAACTGAGGCTCAGAGGGATGGTATGACTCGTCCCAAGTTCCCCAGAGTAAATGGCAGAGGGGAAACTCAATCCCAAGGGCTGGGCCATAGATCCAGTGTTTGTTCCACCAGCCGTGCTCTCTCTCACTGGGAGAGCCTACGTCACTGTCCAAGGCCTTCTCAGGCCGGCCAAGGTGAAGGTCAAGATGAGACCTCAAAAGCCCTCGAGCTAGCTATACCGCAATGCATTTCTCATTACCCTCTGGCTTGGTAATGGCTGGTACGATGTGCCAACACAGTGCCACCCCAAGTCCTATCTCCTTGAGGCAGGGGCAAGGGACAGGGAAACCTGAGACAGGTCTCCGGGCTGTGCGATGGGGCAGAAAGAACATGAGCGCTGGCACCCATCAGGCCAGGCCAGTGCTCTTGCCGCCCCTGCATGACTTGTGAAAGCAACTCCATCTCCAGAAAAACGGGAATGCAACATGGCCTCACGGAACAGCTGTGAGGCCAGGGCAGAGGTCAGCACACCTTCACCCAGAGGCAAGCTCCCTTCCTCCACCCAGCACGCTAGCGCTCTCTTAGCATGATAGAGCTGAAGGATCAAAGGCGCTGGAAGGAAAGCATGACTCCAGGGACCCCGAGAGCCCTGACACGTGGGTTCCCTCGTTTCTAAGCACAGGAAGTGAGCAATTCCAAAGCACAAGCAGCAGGAGAGCCAACCCAGGCCTCTGGACTTACAGGCTCATGCGTGCGGGGGACAGGCGAGCCAGGCAATCCTTGGAGTGAGGCGTGGGGCTGCCATGACCCCGACTGCAGATCCTGAAAGCGCCCCTTCAGCGCTTTGCTGCCTGCACGTGGGGTAGGAGGCCGACTGCAGCAGGCGGGGCCAGACAGGCAGGGGTCCCCCTCAAACCTAGCACGCCCTCGCCCTCGGAAAAGTGAGCTCCTACTGTTCCAATTAGCTTTGCCCCGTGTTGTGGAGGTAAGACTATCCTGCAGGGACACAGAAAAATTCTCCTAATTAAAATGGGAAATAAGCACAGTGAACAGTAAAGCTCATTGTGGTTAAGTGTCTTTCCCAAGGGAGCTTTCTATAACAAAGACTGTGGGATTTCGAGTCAAGAGACTGGATTTGATTTTCAACTCTTCTACTTAGTAGCTGTGTGACTTTGGACAAATTATTTAATCTTTTTCAGCCGGGTTTCTCTAAATCTCAATTTCCTCATCCATAAAATGGGACTAACAAGGATCCACTAGTGGCAGACACTCTGCTAGAGCTTTAATAGATGATTTATTTTAATCTTCACAAGAACTCAGCAAGGTATGTGTGCCCACTTCTTTGATGAGGAAACTGAGGCACAGAGAGGCCTTCCTGTTACCGTCTCCCTCCTTTCCCACCAGACCGCGCATTCCAGGAGGCAGAGGTCACATGTGCTTTATTTGCCAATTTACAACCCAGCACTCAGCAAACAGTAGGTACTCCATTCACATCTGATGAATCATTCAAGACTGAAATCCAGGTCTGAAACCTGGAGTCCATGCTCCTTCCATTACTACCTCAATGACATCTATGACACAGTATGAAGTGTGACATGTTTTCACATGCAGCTGTGAAACTCCTCCCCTTGCTGTTCCTACCAAATTAGTATCCCCACACTCAGTTCTCTGACATGGAGAAAAAAAAATTTTTTTAATCCTCACCCGAGGATATTTTCCCATGGATTTTTTAGAGAGAGTGGGAGAGAGAGGGAAAGAGAGAAAAATATCGATGTGAGAGAAACACATTGATTGGTTGCCTCCTGCATGTGCCCCAACCAGGGCTCGGGCTGGGGAGAAGCCTGCGACCAAGGTACGTGCCCTTGACCTGAATCGAACCCAGGACCCTTTGGTTCGAAGGCTGATGCTCTGTCCACTGAGCCAAACCACCTAGGACTGGAGAAATTTAAAGACACAAAAAGCACCCAGATGGGGGCAAGAGGCACCTTTCAGATAAAGAATCTGTCACGTCCTACATGTTCAGTGTTAATGCCCCCCGTCCCACGAAGTAGCCAAGATCCGAAAAGAACCTCCGTTTGGGGCAAAGGGAGACATCTAAATTCTAATTCCTAAAACAATGCATGTGTGGCAGCCAGGGACAAAAGAATTCTGGAGAATGGTGCTCCATCTGATGCCTCCCTCTTAGCCTGAGGTCAGCTGTCAAGTGGAGCGTGGCCCTCTGCTGGAAGGTGGCCACTACGGTGACCATCCTGACACTGAATGGGGCATTCACAGCCCCCGCCCAGGAGGAATGAGGATAAGGAGAGGGTTCCAGTCTGTTTCAGGGAAGCAAATGGATGTCTCTCTCTTGCAGTGAGTTTTAGGACAGAAGGGGCGAGGTAGGGGCATTCTGAGAAGCACATCTGTGACATCTGAGGGGTGGGCCTGGGGCCTAAAGGACGCAAGGACCACAGAAGCTGAGGCCCGTGAGGACCTCGGCCAATAGGAAGTGTCGGCCCAGAATGGCAGGTTATGCTGCTTCTCTGCTCCGTCTACAGCGGCTGACGCTGGGTAGATACCTAACGAGGAGCCGATACTGGGCACACACGTTTCCTTCCGTTTCAACAAGGCCTGGGTCTGGGGCCTCTCACCCACGTCCAGGTTAAATGTGCCCGAAGTCTCGAGACTTGACTTCCTACATATGGAATACACAGCACCCAAGCTTCCTTGTTGAAACATGACCAGTGTGTTTTGATGTGGGTTAAAGTGCTTGGACATGGGCTAGACAACTATTTCTAACAAGTTGATTTGTTCAGTCAATAACTATTTGAATGAGGAAAAAAAAATCTAGGCCCTAACCAGTTTGGCTCAGTGGATAGAGCGTCAGCCTGCGGACTGAAGGGTCCCAGGTTCGATTCCGGTCAAGGGCATGCACCTGGGTTGCGGGCACATCCCCAGTAGGAGATGTGCAGGAGGCAGCTGATCGATGTTTCTGTCTCATCGATGTTTCTAACTCTCTATCCCTCTCCCTTCCTCTCTGTAAAAAATCAATAAAATATATTTTTAAAAAAATCTAGGTTAGTAACAGCCGGGACACACCCAATGTTTAAGTAAAACTAGCACACATCCACTTCAGATCGCTAAGTAAAGGCTGAGAACACAGGCAACAACCACAGCCACTGTTCACGAGGCTACCGGGCCATTTACACCCACTCCCTCCCGTCATCCTTCCACGTCCCACCGGGGAGGTCCGCCACCCCATCACATCCACGGGGAACCCTCACTCACAGGGGCCCCGTTCCTGGCACTGGGTCGTGTTGCCAGCCAGGGGAGGGGCTGGGACTGCGGTGGCTCTGGCTCCAGAGTCCGGGCTCAGGAAAGTGGGGGGACCCCATGTCAAAACTAACATGTAACGCGGGGGGGGGGGGGAGGGCAGTTGCACGGTCAGGAGAGTGCCTGGTGCGCCTCCGCTCGGGGCGGGGGAAGGCGAACCCCGGAAACACGTGCGCCACTCCCATCGGCACCCGGCGGCCTGGCACGGAGCAGCTGGCCCCGGGCGGCCACCCCGAGCTCCGCTGCAAAGCCACCTGCGGCGCTCAGGCTGGGGATGCCAGCACCGCCTCCCGCAGGCGGATTTGGAAAGAGCAGGGAACCCGCTTTACTGAGAGCCCGTGTAGCGGGCGCGGCGGCAGGGACTCGGGAGACCCGCGTCGGGCTGGCCCCCGGGCCCCGTCCGTGTGACCTTGGCTGGTGCCTCCTTTTCTCTGGGCCTCGGCTGCCTCCCGGCCAGGGCTGAGCTAAGATGTGGGAAGCCGCAAGGCCGGTGACAGCCAGGTGACAGGGACCCCTGGGGACGGGGGGCACCCCAAGATCCGCGCAGGGGCAGGGGAAGGCCAAGAGGATCGCAGGTCAGCTCGGAAGGCGGGCGGACGGGGCGCGAAGGGCGGGGGCACCCGAGGGGGTGAGGTCCGGAGAAGGGGGCTCCCCAGGGGACTCCCGCGCTGGGCCGGGCATGGGGACACTCAGAATGGGGGAGTCGGGTGATTTGGGGGGCTGGGGGTCACGTGAGGCCGGAGGGGGTCGGGGTCACGTGAGAGGGGGTTCAGGAACAATGGGGGCGCAGGGAGCAAGTGGAGCGGGGAGCGCCCCGGACCCTCGCGTCTCCTCTCTCCGCCTCACTCACCCCCATGGCGGCAACGGCGGCGGCGGCCCTCAGCTCCTCTTTCTCACACTTGCCGGCAGGAAGGCGGCAACGGCAGCTACGGTGGCAGCGGCGACAGCAGAGCGACCGCGGTCCCTGCACCGCGCATGCGCCTGGCGGGCTCCCCCGCGCGCCCTGGTGGGCACCGCGCGTGCGCACAGCCGGGGGACGGGGGGGCGCGTGCAGGTGGAGAGCGCGAGAGGCGGGCCGAGGGTCTTGCGGCCGAAAGAGGCGGGAGTCGCAGAGCAGCGTCGCGCTGAGAATGACGTAGCCCCGGGCACGCCCCCTCCTCGCCAGGCTGCTTCTGTAGCTATGGCAACAGCTGCGCCGCGCTGAGAAGCGCGCCTCTGGGCAGCCTGGCGCTCAGCATCTCTGTGGCCCCCGGGCCGGAGCAGCCACTTTCACAGACAACCAAACCGTCACGACCTCTGAAGTACCAGCCCCTTCTGCAACTCTGGGGCACAGGGGAAGTATTTTTTTATTTTAGTTGATTTTAGAGAGAGGGAGAAAGAAATATTAGTGTGAGAGACGCATGGATGAGTATGCACCAGACCGAGGATCGAACCTGTAACCTTTTGCTGTCCGGGATGACGCTCCAACCAACTGAGCCACACACACCTGGCCAGGGCACAAACGTTCTCACCTAGATCCTGAACTCTTTATTTTTTTAGATATATTTTTATTGATTTCAGAGAGGAAGGGAGAGGGAGACAGAAACATCAATGATGAGAGAGAATCATTGATCGCTGCCTCCTGCGTGCCCCACTTTGGGGATCCAGCCTGCAACCAGGCATGTGCCTTGACCAGGAATTGAACCATGACTACCTGGTTCATAGGCCGATGCTCAACCACTGAGCCAGGTCCGTGGGGGCTAGATCCTGAACTCTTGAAATTCCCTTCTAACTAGAGTCCCATTATTCATTCATCCATCTTGTCACCATTCGTTCACCCTCCATTCATTTGCTCTCTCAACATTTACTGGTACCTACGCTGTGCAGAGACCAGGGGCCACAGAGAAGAACAAGATGCTGGTTGCAGTCTAAAACAGGACTCTAGAGAGGAGACAGGCATGTAACAACTGTTCATGAAGACTGGATGGTGCTGTGAAAAATGAGACAGTATTTCAGTCTATTCCAGAAGACCAAAACGTGACCCCCACATGACCTTCATTAGAACCACCCAGGGAGCCTGTGCCCTGTGCACACCCCGGGGGCCCACAAAAACCCCAGGGCGGAGACAGAGCCCTTGCTCCTGGGAGCTCTGCAGGTAGAGTTGAACTCACGAAAATGGGAGAGACACTGCCCAGGACTTCAGCTTCACAGACTGTCAGGTTTCGCTCATTATCCCATCTTCAGTGCTCAAAACGCACTCAAACATTGCTGAGTGCCGACCATCTGCTAGACACTGTTTCCAACAGCAAAGAAAACAATACCAAACAGAAAAGACACTGCTCCCATAGGACTGGAAGGAGGAGGCAGATAATGAAATGAATGGGTAAAATACACACTACACCAGATGACAGGTTCTGTGGAGGGGGAAAGGCAGGCAAAGAGGTCAGGGTTTACAGTTTTAACCAGGATGCTCCGGGAAGGCAAGCACGAGGTGACATTTGAGTCAAGATCTGAAAGAGAGGAGGGGGCAAATCATGAGGACCCATGGGGAAAGGGCATTTCGGTCAGGGGGTACAGCGAGGGCAAAACCTCCAAGCTGGAACATGGTTGGAATGTTTGGGGAACTGCAAGAAGTACAGTGTGGTTGGAGCAGGGTGGGCCAGCAGAATAGTAGGAGGTGAAACCAAACGGGTAAGGAGAAGATCGTGTAGGGCTGGTAGGTTTTGAAAGACTTGGAGACTAGAGCAAGCTGGGATACTATCAGAGCGTCTGCGTGCAGGAGCAGTCGGGCTGCTTATAGTACCGCCCTGGCGCTGGGATGAGGAGAGTGTAGGGGCAAGGTCAAAGGAAGGGCCGTGCAGAGGCCACTGCTCTCACCAAGGCAAGAGTGGTGGTGCTGGCACCGGCGGGGCAGCAGTGGAGGTGGGAGAAGGGGTCAGGACCTGGGTGCGTGTTCAGGGTAGAGCCAACGGGACTTGCTGGAGGAGTGGATGGAGGGTGTGAGGGAGATAAAAGAGTTAAGACACCTTCAGATTTTTAGGTTGCGCCACAGGAAAAATGGATTGGCTTCACCTGAGATGTGGACGACTTTGCCAGGAGCCACGTGGGACAGGTGGGAGTGGGGAAGGGGAAGATGAGGAACTCAGTTTCGGCCATGTCTGTTTTGAGATGTTTTTTAGATGTTCGCATGGATGCGTGGAGTAATCAGAGTCTGGAACTCAGGGGAGAGGTCCGGGCAGGAGATAAGTGTTTCAGCACAGTAGGCCTATGGGTGGTATTTAAAGCTGGGGGAGGCTGGGGGAGGCTTGGAGGGAGCGTAGGTAGACTGAATGAGTCTTCAGCCTGGATCCTATTCCTCGGTCAGGAAATCGGTCGCCAGCATTCTGAGGACCAAAAGGGGGGGCTAAGGGTCAGAGGAGAGTGGCCAAGGCGGGGCATCGCAACTTACCTTTGGAGGAGGAGGAGGCAAGGAGATCTGGGGGAAGCATGAAGCAGTGGGGTGCGGTAGGAGTGAGGTTCAACCCCCACCCCGCGCAGTGCCCCTCCCTGCTTGGCTTCTCCCCTCTCTCCACCCCTGTCCAGTTCCATGGCCAGCTGTTTCAGGGAGCAGGTGCTGGCCACCAAGACACCTTGCGCCCTGTTTTTCCTTCCGCGCCCCCCCCCCCCCAGGCTGCTGGAGTTTGCTGGCTACCAGACAAGGCCTGGGAGGGGAGAGCCTAGTAGTCCCTTGGGGAGGTGACATCATGTAGCCGCCCCCTAATTGTGAGACAACCCATAGCAAGCATTTCACCATCTTCTTCCCAGAGGGCTCTGGGAGTTAAATGAGATGGGATGGCGGACAGCACCTGGCATGGCCGGGGCAGGAAAGGAATCCCCTCCCTCGTACAAACGTACATCTGCCCACCTGCTGTGCCCCTGCCCCTCCCCTCCCTCCCTGCATTTCCTGCCAAACGCCTGCCCCTATTAAGCAGGCTGTCCACACCCAGGGGTCCTTCTCCACTCTGCTCCTCTCTGACCCTCCTCTCAGGCCTGTACCCTGCCACCTTCTTCCTGGACTCCCCCTCCTCCTCTGTCTCCCCTTCATCCCAAGATAACCACTCCTCCGATACTGTCCTTGGCCCCCCTGCCACTCCAGAGCCCTCAGCTGTTCCAGCTGTTCATCTGCTCATTTGCTTGGCAGAGGCTCGGGGCCACTCTGTGCTCCATGTTGTCGTCTGAGCTGGAGAACAGGCTGTGTCCCAGCACAGCAGACTTTACCGTGTCATCAGCTGGCCCGCCCGAGGGTCCTTGATTTCCCCAAAAGAATTTGAATGGCCCTAACTGGTTTGGCTCAGTGGATAAAGCATTGGCCTGCAGACTGAAGGGTCCCAGGTTCGATTCTGGTCAAGGGCATGTACCTTGGTTGTGGGCATATCCCCAGTAGAGAGTGTGCAGGAGGCAGCTGATCGATGTTTCTCTCTTATTGTTGTTTCTAACTCTCTATCCCTCTCCCTTCCTCTCTGTAAAAACATCAATAAAATATATTTTTTAAAAAAAAAAGAATTTGAATGTTCTCCACCTGCCTCTTCCTGCCACGGGGGGGGGGGGGGGGGGAGGTAGGGGGGTGGTGATGGGGGGAGGGTGAGCCTCCTCCAAGGCCAGACTTCCCTGGGGCTCACCCCCTCAGGGTCCCTCCCTGAAGCCCCCCTCCCTCCTCCAGCCTTCACCCCGCTCCTCTCCAGCTCCAGCCTGCCCTGGGCCGCCCTCTTACTCAGAAACATCTGGAAACAGTGGTCTACCCTGTCTCTACCTTCTTGCTTCTCCTGCCACTAACCCCTCCACCTGCTGCAGCCTGGCTTCTGGTCCCGCCACCGCAGAAGCCTCTCCTGATGCCTCCGGCAGTTCTGCTCATCCCAAGGAACACGTCTAGGTCCTTCTCTTTCTGGACGTCCCTCCAATCTCCGGCATCACTCACTCCCTTTTGCTTGAAACACTGTTCTTTCCTTGGCTTCTGTGATGGCACCATCCTCCTCTTTCTTCAAATGCACCTCTAGTCAGGCCAGTTAAAGCCCTACAGGTTCTGGACTCTGGGTTTGAGTCCAGTCAGGGCACGTGCCCAGGTTGGGGCTTTTCCCCAGTAGGGGGTGTGCAGGAGGCAGCTGATCCATGTATCGCCCTCACATCAGTGTTTCTCTCTCCCTCTCCCTTCCTCTCTCTCTAACAACAACAAAAAATCAATTAAAAAATCTAAATTTGGCAACCTTAACTGCTGTACCCCTGGGACCCAACCCCGTGCCTGGCTCAGTAAGTGTTAGCTGGAGGAATAATGGTGGCAGCGGTGGTGGCAGGTGCAGGCACTGGGGGCACCGAGGAAAGGTAACAGGCTCCCTGGAGGAGGTGACACCTGAGCCAAAGCAGGTGGAGATATTAGGTCATGGCATCACCAGCCCCCACCCCATGGGGATGCCGCTCGTAATGGGCTGAATCGAGTCCCCTAAAAAGATTACGTTGAAGCTCTAACCCCTGGCGCCTGTGAACGAGACCTTATTTGGAAAGAGGGTGTTTGCAGATGTAATTAAATTAAGGCTCCGGGGATGAGATCATCCTTGATTTAGGACTGGCTTTCAATCCAGGGACTGGCGTCCTTATAAGAGAAACGGGGGGGGGGGGGGGGCCGGGGAGGGTTGAGGCCACGGACACAGAGGAGCTGGCCAGGTGCAGGCAGAGGCGAGAGCGGAGAGGTGCGGCTCAGCCGGGGTGCCCAGGGTGTCCCTCAGCAGCCGGGGAGAGGCGTGGAGAGGGTTCGCCTCGGAGATTTTGAACTTCTGGCCTCCAGAACCGTGAGGACATAAGTTGCTGTTGTGCTCAGCCACCAGGCTGATGGCAGCCCTGGGGACTCACATGCCCCCAGGCACTCTCTTTCCCAGGCGCAACCTGTAAGACTCCCCTGACCCTTTGCCCCCAGGACCCCCTAGAGTAGCAGAGCCCTCACGCAGCCAGCCCCCAAGGTGCCCCAGTGACCCTCAGCTCCTGGCATTCATGACCTTATATCGGCCCCTCCCACACTGAATGGGGCTGAGCTGTGTGACAACAACAAAAACAAAAAACACCTGTAGACGTGACATGTGTGAGTCCCAGGACTAGGTTCCAGAACGGAGACCAAACTCCTGCCTAGTCTGCCTGACTGCTCCCTGCGGGGGAAGCCAGCCACCAAGCTGCCAGGACGCACAGGCTGCCCCTGGAGAAGTCAGCCCCCACCTGCTGACCCAGGGAGCGAGCACCCAGGACTGTCCCACACCAGGGGAGCCTTCAGATGACGGACGTCCCAGCCAACATCTCCGTGGCAACCCCCATGGGAGACCCCAGAGCAGAACCACCCAGTAAAATCACACCTGAGATTTGGACTCACAGCAGCAAGCAAAAGGGCCACTTGTCAGGTTGGCACCGTTGCTGCCTGACAGATAGAAGGCTCCCATTAAACTTGTGGTTCTCAACTGCAAGGTCCTCAGACACCACCCTTGGCGCTAGAAGTCAAAGGAGACCCTTGGCGGGCTTTCGCCGGGACAGCTGGCCTCACTGGCCTCAGGAAGGTGAGGGGCCCAGGTAGTCATGGAGTCCACCGCCCTGGCCAGCCGGGGAGGGGGCTGGGATGTCCTAACTTTGGGGCCCACAGCCTCTGCAGGCCCTTGTCCAGGTGCTGTGCCCAGAGGCCACGGCCCCACGTGTGTTTCGCAGGAATGCTGTAACCAAGTATCCCCACAGCAACTTATCTCACGGCCTGGAAGCCAGAATCTGAAATCAGGGCCTCGCAAGGTGGGGGGCCTTCTGAGGGCGTGAGAGAAGGGTGGTTTGTGATGGCCCTCTCTATTCACTGGCCTTCTCCCTCCATGGCGGCCTGTGTCCCCTTCTCATAAGGACCCCAGTCCATTGGAGCAGGGCCCGCCCTAGCGACCTCACTTTAATCTGATCGCCTCTGGAGAGAGCCTATCTCGAATAAGGTTGCATTCTGAAGTCCTGGGGGTGGGGACTTACACAGGAATTTGCGGGAGGGCACCATTCAACATATAACATGTCAGGGTCTTAAGGGCCAAGGTCTTTCTGCCCATAATTTATTCTGTTTCCCAGCCTCTTTCCTTCTGACTCTCGCCACCCATTGTGTGCCCACGGCAGACGTTACTAATCCCTCGGGCATCCTTTCTGCAGAGCAAGGTGCAGACCAGAGGCCACAGCAGCCGCCTCCAGGCACCCTGTCCGCCAGAGCGGATGGTCCAGAGGAGAGGGAGGCGCTGGGTGAGACAACGAGCAATAAATGCTTGTTGAATGGATGACTGAATACATCTAAGCTACAAACGTCAAAATCCATCCACGCGTCTGTCTGTCCCAGGCCTTCTCTCCTGCAGACTCACCACCAGGCCTGTGGTCCGGGAGGAGCTGTCGCCCTCTTTGCTGGTTCTCATCTTAGAGACGGGGGCACTGGGGCCGTGACTTCGGGTCCGGAGCCTATGTCGGCCAGGGGAGAGGCTCTAACACTGAGACCAAACTTAAGGGCGTAGAGCGGGCCTGAAAGACCCACCCCCTTCTCCTGGGTGTAGCTCAGCCAGTAAAGGTGCCAGGAGGGTGCCGTGCCAGGGCTGTGGGCAGCGGGGCCAGGGTGCCTGCCCACCCAACAGCCATGCTTTCATCTTGCTTGCTAATAGACCCCCAACTGTGCTCAGGTGAGGGGGGGAGATCCCTGGTCGGTGGGCTGGTCCAATCCCTTATGCACCTATTCTCTGCTGGGGATTGGCTTAAAGGACAGGGATTCTTGGGAAAGGTATTTCTCCCAGCCCTCGCTGGTTTAGCTCAGTGGCTAGAGCACCGGCCTGCCGATTAAAGGGTCCCAGGTTCGGTTATTGTCAAGGGCACATGCCCGGGTTACGGGCTTGATCCCCAGTGTGGGGCGTGCAGGAAGCAGTTGATCAATGACTCTCTATCCTTGATGTTTCTATCTCTCTCTCCCTCTCCCTTCCTCTCTGAAATCAATAAAGTATGTTAAAAAAAAAAAAAGGTATTTCTCCCGGATGAAAGAAAGACGCCAAGGAGAAAGCCCTGCCCTCCGTCCCTCTCCTCCCATCTGGAGACTGTGCTTCGAGGGGGGGCGGTGCTCGGAGCAGCTGCAGCCACCTGGTGACCTGCTTTGCAAGAGGCAGAGCTGAGAGGCGAAAGCACCTGAGGCCTCAGTGACCAGCGAGCGTGTCCGTGTGCTGACCCCCAGCCTCACACTTCTTCGGGGGGACAATAGGGTGTCTGCTCTTCTCCACGTGCCATCCAGTGGAGGAACAGCCAACAGCGTTTTCACTGAAAGGATGTGGACACAGAGACAGGAAAATCAGGGCTCTGGCCGCTGCTGGTTTGGGATCCGTCTCAGCTTTGCCACTTTCAGGCTGTGAGATCTTAGGCAAGTCACTCCCCACCTGTAAAATGAAAATAATTAGAAGGCCTGCCTCACAGGGCTGGGCTGGGGGAAATGAGATAATTTAGGTAAGATTTTTTTAAATTAATTTTTATTTATTGATTTTGAGAGAGAGATCAATTTGTTGTTCCACTTATATATGCATTCATTGGTTGATTCTTGTATGTGTCCTGACCGGGGATTGAACCTGCAACCTTGACATAGCGGGATGATGCTCTAATCAACTGAGCTACCTGGCCAGGGCCTAAGTGAGGCATTTCGCACACAGTGGTTGGTACCTCCAAGCACTGAATTCATTTGCTTAGTCATCCACTAATTTATTCAACAACAGTTATTGAACATCTAAGTAATTGTACTAATTTGAGGTCTGAGGATGTAGCTGTGAAAAAATAATAGGCAATCAGAGAAATTGGCTGTTATATTATTATAAGAACCCGACTCTTCCCATCATTATTCATGGCTTTGCCGACAAGGCGCTCCGAATATGTTGGTGAGAGTCAGGGGAGATCTGGCGGAAATGACTTTCCTGGGTCTGGCCGTGTAGGTGGCGGTGGAGTGAGAGGGGCCGGGGCAGCGAGGAGGGCTCTCGGGGGAGGTGGTGCTTGGAGACCTGGTGCTGACTCACTCAGCAGACACTGGTTAAGCACCTGCTATGTGCCAGCGGCTGCGGAGCATGTGAGGAGCTGGCGATGCCCAGGGGAGGAAGGCAGATGCCCCACCCGCTCGCTCGGGCTCTCAGCCACGAGGAGGGGACAAGCTAGGTGAACAGGCAGGTGGTTGCCTTGCAGTGACTTGTGCTGAGACGGAGAGGGGAGAGGGCGAACTCCTGGACCAGGTGACAGCTGAGCTGCACTTTGCAAGGCAAATGGGAATCAGCCAGGAGGGATGGAGCAGTGCTTCCTGGCTATCAGCGCGGCAGGTTGTTAAGCGAGGCCAACGCAGAAGTTCAAGTGGGGAGGCGTTGAGAGATGTATTCTTTCAGAGGCGGTGGTTGCAAGTGACAGAGACGGGAATGAACCAGCTCGATCAAGGAAATGCATTCATTGGCTCATATGACTAAAGAGTTCAGGGCTCGGTGGCTTCAGACGAGGTTGATCCAGTGACGCAATGGTGTCACTGAGAAACCAGGTCTTCCTATCTCTTCGTGGTGCCCTCCCCAGAGGGTCCTCCTGGCTCAGCTGCCTGGCCTCTGTCCCAGGCTGGTAGCCTGCTGATGGGGCCATTGGGGTCACTGGTCTACATTCTGACCCAATCCTGGTGTCCAGGACCTTGGGGAAGGCGGGCATTGGGAGGGGCTGGCCCCCCAGCACCACACTGGTCCCCAGAGGAGGAAGGCTAAGGAGAGTAGAGGGCGGGAGGCCAGATTTGGAAGGAGATAAGCCAGGCTGGGGAGCTTGAACTCAGTCCAAGGATAATGGAAGCGAGGGATTGACTTGATCAGCTGGATCTGAGAAAGCCCTCCCTGGCCACTGAAGGAGCACGGGTTGGAGGAGGGCAAGCAGGAGCAGGGAGGCCAGCCGGGCGGCTGTTTTGGTTTAAGGGGGAGGGGTGGCTGTGTGGAGGAGACGCACAGAAATGGGAGATGGTGGACATGGGAGGGAAGCGTGGGGAGGAGTCCAGGGCAGCTCCCAAGTATCTGCTTTGGGAACCGGTGGGAAGGGGAACTGGGAGGGGGGCCGGCAGTGCAAATGAGCGGGCGAGAGGCTGCAGTCCCTTTGGACGGACCGGTGTGAGGGGTCTGAGAGAGAACCAAGCTCAGATGGACAGAAGGCAGTCGGTTGGATATGGGGGTCCGGAGCCTGGGGTGGGCGATTGGAGTGCCCACAGCCTGGGGTGGGCGTGAAAGACCAACAGTAGGGTTTGGAGGCAGCCAGGCGGGCAGCCAGGGGAGCTGCTGTCCAGAGGCGGGTGAGACCAGGACTGCCGAGTGTCCTTGGGGCTGACAGACAGCAGCCGCGGGGACCTTGGCAAGAACAGTCTGTGTGGAGTGGCAGAGGGTGAGGCGGCACTGCCGGGGTTGGGGCGTGAGTGGGAGGTGAGCTCAAGGATGGAGGGTGGGAGCAACTCTTTGAAGAAGCTCAGCTCAACGAAGGAAAAGGCAGCTGTAGCTTCAGCTGACGGGGTCCTTAACGATGATCGTGGAACTGTGTGTGTGTGTGTGTGGGGGGGTGGAGTGTGTGTGTGTGTGTGTGTGAGTGT
Organism: Myotis myotis; assembly: GCF_014108235.1. NCBI lineage: Eukaryota > Metazoa > Chordata > Mammalia > Chiroptera > Vespertilionidae > Myotis > Myotis myotis. The sequence goes on from NW_023416314.1 coordinate 79,937,394, forward strand.
GTGTGTGAGTGTGTGTGGAGTGTGTGTGTGAGTGTGTGAGTGTGTATGTGTGGAGTGTGTGTGTGTGAGTGTGTGTGGAGTGTGTGTGTGAGAGTGTGTGTGTGTGTGAGTGTGTGTGTGTGTGTGTGACTGTGTGGAGGGGGTGGAGTGTGTGTGTGAGTGTGAGAGTGTGTGTGTGAGTGTGTGTGTGGGGGTGTATGTGTGTGTGTGGGGGTGGAGTGTGTGTGTGGGGGGTGGAGTGTGTATGTGTGTATGTATGTGTGTGTGGGGAGGGGTGGAGTGTGTGTGTGTGTGTGTGTGTGAGTGTGTGTGTGAGTGTGTGTGGAGTGTGTGTGTGAGTGTGTGAGTGTGTATGTGTGGAGTGTGTGTGTGTGAGTGTGTGTGTGTGTGAGTGTGTGTGTGTGAGTGTGTATGTGTGTGAGTGTGTGTGTGTGAGTGTGTATGTGTGGAGTGTGTGTGTGTGAGTGTGTGTGTGTGTGAGTGTGTGTGTGTGAGTGTGTATGTGTGTGAGTGTGTGTGTGTGAGTGTGTGTGTGTGTGAGTGTGTGTGTGTGAGTGTGTATGTGTGGAGTGTGTGTGTGTGAGTGTGTGTGTGTGTGAGTGTGTGTGTGTGAGTGTGTATGTGTGTGAGTGTGTGTGTGTGAGTGTGTATGTGTGGAGTGTGTGTGTGTGAGTGTGTGTGGAGTGTGTGTGTGAGAGTGTGTGTGTGTGTGAGTGTGTGTGTGTGAGAGTGTGTGTGTGTGTGAGTGTGTGTGTGTGTGAGTGTGTGTGTGTGAGAGTGTGTGTGTGTGTGAGTGTGTGTGTGTGTGAGTGTGTGTGTGTGAGTGTGTATGTGTGGAGTGTGTGTGTGTGAGTGTGTGTGGAGTGTGTGTGTGAGAGTGTGTGTGTGTGTGTGACTGTGTGGAGGGGGTGGAGTGTGTGTGTGAGTGTGAGAGTGTGTGTGTGAGTGTGTGTGTGGGGTGGAGTGTGTATGTGTGTATGTGTGTGTGTGAGTGTGTGTGTGTGTGAGTGTGAGAGTGTGTGTGAGAGTGTGTGTGTGGGGGTGGAGTGTGTGTGTGTGTGAGTGTGTGTGTGTGAGTGTGTGTGTGTGAGTGTGTGTGTGGGGGTGGAGTGTGAGTGTGTGTGTGGGGGTGGAGTGTGTGTGTGTGTGTGGGGAGGGGTGGAGTGTGTGTGTGTGTATGTGTGTGTGTGAGTGTGTGTGTGGGGTGGAGTGTGTGTGTGTGTGAGTGTGTGTGTGTGTGAGTGTGTGTGTGAGTGTGTGTGTGTGAGTGTGTGTGTGGGGGTGGAGTGTGAGTGTGTGTGTGGGGGTGGAGTGTGTGTGTGTGTGTGGGGTGGAGTGTGTATGTGTGTATGTATGTGTGTGTGGGGAGGGGTGGAGTGTGTGTGTGTGTATGTGTGTGTATGTGTGTGTGGGGGTGTATGTGTGAGTGGGGGGGTGGAGTGTGTGTGTGTGTATGTGTGTGTGTGTGTGTGTGTGGGTGGAGTGTGTGTGTGTGAGTGTGTGTGTGGGGGTGGAGTGTGAGTGTGTGTGTGGGGGTGGAGTGTGTATGTGTGTATGTATGTGTGTGTGGGGAGGGGTGGAGTGTGTGTGTGTGAGTGTGTGTGTGTGGGGGGTGGAGTGTGTATGTGTGTATGTATGTGTGTGTGGGGGGGGTGGAGTGTGTGTGTGTGAGTGTGTGTGTGGGGGGTGGAGTGTGAGTGTGTGTGTGGGGGTGGAGTGTGTGTGTGTGTGTGGGGTGGAGTGTGTATGTGTGTATGTATGTGTGTGTGGGGAGGGGTGGAGTGTGTGTGTGTGTATGTGTGTGTATGTGTGTGTGGGGTGTATGTGTGTGTGGGGGTGTATGTGTGAGTGGGGGGGTGGAGTGTGTGTGTGTGTATGTGTGTGTGTGAGTGTGTGTGGGGGGGGTGTATGTGTGTGTGTGGGGGTGGAGTGTGTGTGGGGGGGTGGAGTGTGTATGTGTGTATGTATGTGTGTGTGGGGAGGGGTGGAGTGTGTGTGTGTGTGGGGGTGGAGTGTGTGTGTGTGTGTGGGGTGGAGTGTGTGTGTGTGAGTGTGTGTGTGGGGGTGTATGTGTGAGTGGGGGGGTGGAGTGTGTGTGTGTGTATGTGTGTGTGTGAGTGTGTGTGTGGGGGTGTATGTGTGTGTGGGGGTGGAGTGTGTGTGTGGGGGGTGGAGTGTGTATGTGTGTATGTATGTGTGTGTGGGGAGGGGTGGAGTGTGTGTGTGTGTGGGGGTGGAGTGTGTGTGTGTGTGGGGGGTGGAGTGTGTGTGTGTGTGTGTGTGAGTGTGTGTGTGGGGGGTGGAGTGTGTGTGTGTGGGGGGGGTGGAGTGTGTGTGTGTGAGTGTGTGTGTGTGTGTGTGAGTGTGTGTGTGGGGGGGGGTGGAGTGTGAGTGTGTGTGTGTGTGTGTGAGTGTGTGTGTGGGGGTGGAGTGTGTGTGTGTGGAGTGTGCAGCCTGGGAACGAGGCTGGCCATGGAGGCGGAAGGCACAGCTACACCTGGAGGTGAGAGGGGCGGAGCGGGTGCTGGGTGTGGGGCAGGCCTCGGAGGGCTTCCGGCCAGATGGCCTCAATTCTCTCTGGAAGTGGGAGGCAAGGTCATGTGCAAAGAGCCACGCAGCCGGTGGGTGGGGGTGGGGTGCAGGAGGAGCTGAGGGGAGCAGGAAGGATGCTCCGTGCCAGCCCAGGAGCCCTGGATGTGCCCGTTAGGGCACGGCTTGTCTGAGGAGCCAGCAGTCCCAGGGCCAGGCTGGGCGGGGGAATGCAAGTAGGTGGGTCAGGCCAGGGCTGGCAGGAGGATGGGGCCTCCGGGCACAGGCGGGGCTCAGCAGATGGCGAGCACACCTGTTTGGCCGGATCGGAAACAGGCTGGGAAGCCCTTGAGGACTGACCTGGGAGAGAAGCTCCACGGGGAGCCATGGGCGTCCCTGAGCAGGAGCGGGGCGCGAGCAGAGCAGCGGCTAAGGATGGTATCCAGCTACGTGTCCTTGGACGGAGAGAGCAAGCTGGAGGCAGGAATCTGGAGGAGTGGACACATCTGAAGGGAGGATGTCAAGTGTCAGATGTCACAGAGGAAGAGCTATTAGCTCCAAAGGTCAGCCCCGAGTCCCAGGCGGCCATGGCCTTCGCTGGCCCACAGAGCCTGGCTGCCTGGCACAACAGGAAAGGGGCTTCCAGCCCTGCTGGGGTGCTCAGTGGGGACCCCTGCTTCAGAAGGAGACCGGTATCCCGGAGGCTCTAATCACATTCCAGCTAAGACGATGCTGGATCCTCCCAACAATCAGATGAGGTCGGGATTATTGTTCCCTTTGAGAGATGGAGGGACCGAAGTTCAGAGAGGCCAAGTCACTCACCTCAGACCACACAGCAAGCGAGAAACAAGGTCTGAGATCTTGGCCGGCTCTATGCCTGCATTCTTCCTGCTGTTTCTGTCTCCTCTGCCACTTCACTGGGGGCTTATACTCCACCTGACTTTATTCTGGCAGGTTCTAGGTGGTTCTGGACCAGGGAAATTTGCGGGAACTTGGATCTAAAGCTCAGTAACTCCAAATGGCCCAGGGGACCTGGATCCCATGCACCGGCCCTGGGAGAATGCCGGGCTCAGCACCCTGAGCCCAGGCTGAGGCGGGACCCCTGGGTTCACACTGTCACCGCCAGAGGGCGCCCACAGTTGCCCAGGTGAGGGCGAGGGGCGGTCCCCTTCCTGGCTTCCGGAAAAACAGCCTGGGCTCCTGGATCTGGAAACTGCCCCCTCATGGGTCCAGGGACCCCCCTCACCTCCTCGCATCTACCTCAGCTAAGGTCTTGCTGACCCTCCCTTCCCAGGCCCTGCTTTGCCCAGGGAGTCAGGTTCCCCGGGGTGGGTGCCAGGAAGCCTGGGGTCCCCTTGCTTACCGCCTCCGGGCTCTGCCCTGCCCTCCCCAGCTCCACTCACAGATGTGCCTGCCTCGCCCCTCAGCCAGGTTCTCACGCAGCCGCAGTGCTGAGGCCGCACCAGCACCCGATTGTCACCTCCGTCACCCTCTGTCAGGCCCCTGCACAGCCCTGGGTGGGAGTGTGGGCCAGTCCAGGTTACCACCTGGGCCCAGAGAGGGGCGGGGGGGGGGGCAGTGCCCTGGGCCACACAGCCTGCCAGTGGGCTGCGGGGAGGGGGGCGGGGGGGTGGAGAAGGGAGGAATCAATGCATTCCTGTCTGGGCAGGACTGAGAGTGGGGGGGCCTGGAGGGAGCTCCCCAAGCTCCTTCCCAATGGAGCCCACCTCCTCCGTCCCCGCTTCACTTCTCCCCAGGCTTCCAGTCCAGGGAGCACCTCCTCCCAGCTCCTCCTACGGCTCAGCCAGGTTTTTGCTTAGATCCTGCCACCCTCCCTCCCCCACCCAGGGCTGCCTGCCTGCCTGCCTGCCTGCTGCTCCCTCCCCAAGCTTAGACCCTTGGCTGTGGCCAGGGAGGGCCTGGCGGGGGTCCCAGGCACCACACCGCAGCGGCCAGAGCTCGGGACAGTCCCAGTCTGTCTGGCAGGGATGTGAGTTCAGGATTGGCTGGCGCTGCCCCGCCTTTGGGAGGAGGGAGCAGTGAGGGGAGGTCGGTGGCTGGGTGGCTCATTCAAGGTCACCCTCCTTCCCTCTCCCAGCATCCCTGTTCAACTCTTGTCCCTTCTGCCTCACCTTGAGGAGGGAGGAGGCAAGGTGCCTAACAGGCAGGCGACAAAGGAGCCCCCGGAAGAGGAAGGCTTTTGGGGCTCCTGGCGTTTATTCTTCAGCAAATACCTAGTGCCTGCTCCGTGCCAGGCCCTGAGAACTTCGCAGCAAGGAGCACGGTGGACAGCCCCTGCCTACAGCCCAGCGAGGAGACAGACAAGATATAAACAGTCACACAAATAATGTAAACGTGTGTCCCTAGCCGAGTGACAAAGGGATTTGGTCTGGTTTCCCTGGGGATCTCGGGGGTGAGGAGCCTCATCCCGGCCCAGGGCGGGAGGCGGCTCAGACACGGCCAAGGCTTTAGGAGGCCTGGGTGGGGGCGGAGCGACCTCAGTTTCCTCCACGGGAAAAGGCAGGAAATAAATGTGCCCGGATCTCGGGGTTGCTGCACAGCGGCGAGGAGGCCTGCAGCCCCCAGGAAGGAGGCCCTGTCCTCCTCCCCAGGAAGGGCGAGGGGAGCCCTCCGCTCCGGGAGAATGGCGGCAGAACGGGGAGCGGTCTCACCAAGCCCAGAGATGGCCTCAGGGAGGGAAGGGACCCCAGTTCTCGGTCCCCGTTTTGGAGCTGTGCTGGCCCCTCCGCTGCCTAAGCTGTAGGGGCGGAGGGTCTGGTTCCCCGGCTGCCTCTCCTCTCCCTCCCGCACCCCTGGTCCCTGCCTGGCCACGTGGCACCTCTGCGCCCTCGCCTGGGGGAGCGTGATGCCCGACCTCGGGGCTGGGGCGCCAGGCAGAGTGTGTGGGATTTGGTCCCTCCACGACGGAGACCAGGTCCCTCAGAGCAGCCGACTCCCTTCGGCCCCACAGCCCCAGGGCGGCAGGGAGGGGGTGCTGTCTCTTTAAGAGCCTTCAGGCTGCTGGGAGCAGATGGCCAGGCCGACCGGGGCCCCTTGTCCTTTGTGTGGCTTTGCACAAAAGAGGGGGCCAGCTGGGGAGGGGGCAGCTGCAGCAGGTGGGAGGGTGGGGCCTTGCCCCTCCCCCTTCTCACCCAGCCGCCATTGCCCTTGGGGAGCGTTTTCTCACTGGGATGCCCCTCCTGTCTGGATACTGTGGCCCCTACAGTCACCCCCAAATTCCTAGGAAAATCCCTCCCTTATTGTGTCCCCCTTTGTAGGCAAAAGCATCATCACACCAGGGCCTGGGCACTCCCCCTCCAACCCCAAGGAATAAACCTCCCCTCCCTGCCCCCACCTCCCTAGCAGAATCTCCGCCTTGAGCTCCAGGCTCTAGGGAGATGGGAGAACAGAATTAGGTTCTTATGCGTACACGTGTGCGTGGTGGGGGACGCTGGGCAGGAAGGATGCCAGGGGCTGGGGGTACCGGGCAGCCCTGGAGGAGGGGTCAGAATATGCCTGATGCTGAGGCCTGGGGCGCGGGGCTGGGCCCAGGACCAGGTCTGGGTAGAAAGAGGAGGCCAGGGTGGGGGATGGGGAACCCAACTGAGGCCCTGCCTAACGGGGTTCCGGTGTGGGCAAGATGGAAGACTCCATCCTAGGAGAGGGCTGTGTGCAGCGATGGCTGCCCGCCAGGCCGGAGGGGACAGAGATGACAGCCTTGTGAAGCCTGGAGGTGCTGGGGGCGGGGCGGACCCTGCCGCTCGGGAAGGGTCAGGCTGGATGGAGGCTCTTTTCCTCGCGTTGCAGACCCCTCGGTCGGGTCTGCCCTGGGCCCATTCATTCCCCTCCTTTGTCCAGACCTCCGCACCCTGGGGCTGGGTGCCCAATCCGTGACTTAAGCGGAGGAAAAAGGCCCCGTAGCTCTGGCTGGAGGTGTGGCGGGCAACGTGGCCGCGGGCTGGGTGGCCCCAGGGTGGCCCCATGTGGCCCACTGTGCCACAGCCGGGTGGAGTCCTGGCTGACTCGGCCCAACCGCCCGCAGGAGCCCCCAGGACCGGGAGGCCCCAACCAGGTCCTGAACCGACCGCAGGACCCTGGCCGCTGGCCGCGGGCAGGGGTGGGGGCGGGGATCCCGGCTGGGCCCTGGGCTGCGGCTAAATTTAGGAATCTGATTACAGAGCGGCCGGGCAGTGAGGGAGCCGAGGGTGCGAGTGCCGGCTCGGCTCGCCCGGGCACCGCGGGGTGTGCCCGGTGGCGGTGTGTCCCGGGGCCGGGGCCGGGCTGGGAGGGGCGGCGGGTGGGGGCTGGGGCCCGTGTGCGCGGCCGCACGTGCCGGGGCTGCGGGGACCGGGCCCGCACGGCTCGCGGGCTCCGAGCCGCCGCCGGGGTGCGCGCTGGCTCTTTGTGTGCCTGGCAGGGTGGCTGGGTCTGGCTTTGAAACTCCCTGCCCACCCCCACCCCCACCCCACCCCGCCGCCGTCTGCGCCGCTCTGCCCGCTGCCCGGCCTGTCACTCTGCCCGAGCTTGTCCGGGGGGAAGGGGCTGCCGCTCCCCGCGGGGGTGACAGGGCACCCAGTGGGGAGGAGACCCGGCTCCCCCTCTCCCGCAGGCCAGGCCTCTCCCTGCACCTCTCACTGCCTGTCCCCCAGCCCCGTAGGCCGTTTGGGGGTGTACACTGCAGCAATGAAGGGAATCGGGGTGACCCCTGGGGACCCACAGATGCACCAGAAGCTAGGTTTGGCCGAGTAGCTCTTGGAGGAATTCATTCCTGGCCTGTCCGGCCTCCCATCCGTTCTGGCCCCCAAGGGCGCCTGAAGAGGGGGGGTCCCCCCTGCGGAAGGGGGGCGGGGAGTTCCTTGGCAGGAAGGGAAATGAAGGAAAAGCTGGGCTCCACCCGGGCGGGCAGGCCGGCGGCCTCCGGGCCCCCGGGGCAGGCGGCAGCCGACCGAGCCCACTGGTGGGTGGGACTGGTGTGCGCGTGGGTGGGGATGACCCCCGGCTACTGCTGGGGGGACAGCGAGGTCTCCCCGCGGGGCCAGCCTGAGAGCCCCGGGGGCCCGCGGAGGGAAGCGCTCTCCACCGCGGCCCTGACCCCACCCCCTGGAGGTCTAGCCCCGGCCCGGCCCCGCCCCCGGGCCCTCCCTCCCACCCCAGGGCCAGATGTTCAGCTGGCGGAGGCATCGGCTGGGGGAGGGGTGCTGAGGCCGCAGCCGGCACTACTTCCCTGCCAGCAGCTTCATTGTGTGCGCGAGGAGCGAGCGGCGGCGGAGAGCGGGCGGGCGGGCGGGCGGACGGGCGGCAGCAGCCCGAGCGCCGGGAGAGGGAGAGCGAGCGCTGGGAGCGTGCGAGGCGGCGCCCGCGGCTGCGCTCCGCCCGCGCCCGCAACTCTGCCCCCGCGCCGCCCGCCGCCCCGCCGCCGCCTCCACCGCCCGCCGGCTGCGGTCGCCGGCAGGGGTCTGGCCGGGACAGGGGTGCCCGCCCGGGGACGGTGGCATCCCGGTGCACCCGAGAGACACGGAGCCCGCGGGGGGCGCCAGTGGCGCTGCCGTGCCCGCTCGCGGAACTGCGTGGGTAGGAGGGCGGTGGGGCTCGGGGCGCCCCGAGGGCAGGGCGCCCTCACTTCCCCCGGGGGAGCCCCCGTCCCGGGGAGCGCACAGAGCGAGCGCGCCCCGCAGCCGCACCGGATCTTGCGCTCGTCCCCCTGCGCACCCCACTTCTACACAAACTTTTCCGACGCCCTCGCCCGTGGGGGTCGCGGAGAGCGCGGGGCTGCCCGCTGGGCTCCCGCCTCGCCGGACCCCAGCCACGCCGACCTCCTGCCTCTCGCAGCCTCAGTGGCGACCTCTCCAGGCCGGGCCGGGCACGGCACTCGAGGCGAGCGCGGCAACCCCCGGTCGCTCTCCGAAGGCTCCCGCGCCCCCCGGGGCAGCTGGGCGGGGTGATGCCCTCGGTGATGGAGAAGCCGAGCGCGGGCTCCGGGATCCTGTCCCGCAGCCGGGCCAAGACGGCGCCCAACGGCGGACAGCCTCCCTCGGAGGATGACAGCAGCGAGGAGGAGCACTCGCACGGTGAGCCCCGCGGCCCAGGGTTAAAGGCCCCCCCCGCCCCCCGCAGACTCGGAGTGGGGGGCGGGGCGGGGAGGGGAGAGTGGCCGGCCACTGGCGCGTTACACTGATGGTTCCTGCCCCCCTTGGCTGGAGCCGGTGCCGTGCTTCTCCCCGAAGCCTGGGGCTGCCGGCACGGAATCTGGGGGCTGGGCCCCTAGCTGCCCGCCCGCGCCCTGAGGGACTGGGCGTCCCTCACCCTCCCACCCACAGGCTGGGCCCCTCATACCTGGCCACCTTGCAGGGGACTGAGGTCTGGCCGGGCAGGGTCTGGGAAGACACCACACCAAGCTGGGAAGCTCATGTGGTGGGGAGGAGCCTTGGATTCCTGCAGGGCTGTGGTCCAGGTCTAGGGGCAGCCCTCCAACCGCCCCCCACCCCCCGCCAGAACAAAGGGCTCTGCCTGGTCTGGGCTCTAAAACTGGCCCCTTGTCCTCCGTCCTCCCCTGAGCCCCCAGGCCCTCATAGGCTATGACTAGGCAGGGTCTCTTCCTATTCCAGTTCCTTGTATGGCCGAGGGTAACAGGGGGAAGATGAGGGGAGAGTGAGCCTCCTGGAAGGTGGGGGCCCTGGGTACTCAGGAGGAACTCCAGGCCACCTCCCCCGCCACATCCTCCCGCCCTCCCTGGAGCCCTGACTGCCTCCTCCTGGCTCCACAGACAGCATGATCCGCGTTGGAACCAATTACCAGGCTGTAATCCCCGAGTGCAAGCCTGGTGAGTGGCAGGGCAGGCTGCACAGGGAGGGGCGCCCAGGGCCCAGGGCTTGGCCCTGAGCCCCACCTAGGGGGAGCCCTTGGCTGGCGCCCACTGGAAGGACAGCCAGGCGGGCAGGCGGGGGTGGGTGGCCCCATGGCATGGCTAGTTTTCCTGCTCTGCCTTCCTGTCTGGGTCTCTGCCCCTCCTCCTTTCTGGGCCTCACCTCGCAGGCCCCACTGCTCTGCCGCCCTCTGGCCATGCGTCCAGGCCAGCGCAGGAGGCTGCTGAGTGTCTCCCCTCCGCCTCTGCCTTTCAGAGAGCCCCGCACGCTACAGCAACAAGGAGCTGAAGGGGATGCTCGTGTGGTCGCCCAACCACTGTGTGTCGGATGCCAAGCGTGAGTGGGTGGGAGCCTGGGTTCATGCCAGTCTGCCCCAGAAGTGGGCTGGAGGCTGAGGTGTGGGTTCAACCCCTGCCCTGGGGCTCAGGCTTGGAGGCGGACCCCTGTGTGTGTGTGTGGGGGGGGGGAGGGCAGGAGTAGGAGTTGTAATCTTTCATCCAAGATCCGGCCCCACCCTCCCACAGTTGACAAGTACATTGCAATGGCCAAGGAGAAGCATGGCTACAACATTGAGCAGGTGAGCCTTGGCCCCACCGGGGTGTGGGTGGGGACCGGACAGTGCCGGGGTGGCTCAGACTGAGTTGTGCCCTCCCCCCGGCCAGGCACTGGGCATGCTCCTGTGGCATAAGCACGACGTGGAGAAGTCACTGGCCGACCTGGCCAACTTCACCCCGTTCCCCGACGAGTGGACCGTGGAGGACAAGGTGCTGTTTGAACAGGCCTTTGGCTTCCACGGCAAGTGCTTCCAGCGGATCCAGCAGATGGTAAAGCCCTCCACCCCCGCCACCGCTCCTCAGCCCCTCCTTTCTGATGCGCCTGCCCGGGGCCCGCACTCGGTGGCCCCAGCCTCTGGCGTTGCCCCTCCAGCTGCCCGACAAGCTGATCCCCAGCCTGGTGAAGTATTACTACTCTTGGAAGAAGACCCGGAGCCGGACCAGCGTGATGGACAGACAGGCTCGGCGGCTGGGGGGCCGAAAGGACAAAGAAGAGAGGTGGGGCCCAGGGGCGAGCCAGGGTGTGGGAGGGACCAAGCGGAGCCCCTGGGGGCCCTGCCCCTGCCTCACTCTTTCTCTCGCCCTGTGTCAGCAGTGATGAGCTCGAAGAGGGACGAGGAGCTGTGAGTGAGGGGGAGCCAGATGCCGGAGACCCCAAGAGAGAGGTGAGGCCCTAGAACTGGCCGGCCCCCTGGCCCGCCCTCTCCTTGGGCTCTGCGCCACCACCGTCCTCTCCTTTCTCCGGCAGCCTCTGCCCTCTCGGCCTCTGAATGCCCGGCCCGGCCCCGGGAAGAAGGAGGCCCAGGCCTCGCAGTATCGCCACCACCCACTGAGGACGCGGCGGCGCCCCCCCAAGGGCATGTACCTGAGCCCCGAGGGCCTCACTGCCGTGTCAGGAAGCCCAGACCTTGCCAACCTCACGCTTCGAGGCCTCGATTCCCAGCTCATCTCCCTCAAGCGTCAGGTGGGGCCCGAGAGAAGAAGGGACGGGCAGAGGGAGCCGTCGGCAGCTGGGAGTCATGACTGGGCAGCTGAGGTGTGAGGGAGACGGTGCCGGTGCCGAGCCTGCTTCTGCCCCTGCCTTGCCCCCTGGGCTGCTGGGTGACGGCATTCTTCTCCCACTGGTCTGTGAACAGGAGCGGCGCACAGCGTCGCCCCTGCCGAGCGGCTGTGAGGGTGGAGGGAGCTAGTGGTGGGTGGCAGAGAGCTTCGTGGGAAGTGGCACTGGTGTGTGCAGAGCTGGAGCCCTGGCGAGGGCTGGTACTGAGGCCCCCGCATGGAGAGCTTGATACCCCTTCATTGCCTGGCCTTCCAGGTGCAAAGCATGAAGCAGACCAATAGCAGCCTCCGCCAAGCCCTGGAGGGCGGCATTGACCCACTCCGCCCCCCTGAGGTGAGGCTGCTCTTGAGTTGGGGGACAGGAAGGGGTCCTCTCTGGAGGTGGAGCAGAAAGGGGTGTGCTGCTTGGAGAGCGGCGCCTCCATTTTTATGTTTTTGAGTGTAAAGGAGCTATTCCTTGCTCTTCAGGCCAACACCAAGTTCAACTCCCGCTGGACCACAGATGAGCAGCTCCTGGCTGTACAAGGTGGGGTGTGACTTGGAGGGAAGGGGGGGGGGGCGGAATCTCTCCCCACCCTCGAAGGAGCTGGGCAGAGGGGAAGGGTCAGGAAGTAACTCGTTCTAAGGTGTTCTCTCTGCTACCCTTTGGCCCTCGCAGCCATCCGCAGGTATGGCAAAGACTTCGGGGCTATTGCAGAGGTGATTGGGAACAAGACCCTGACCCAGGTGAAGACCTTTTTTGTGAGCTACCGGCGCCGCTTCAATCTGGAGGAGGTGCTGCAGGAATGGGAGGCTGAGCAGGATGGGGCCCCTGGAGCCCCGGTCCCCATGGAGGAGGCTAGGAGAGGGGCTCCCTTGCCAGCCCCAGCCCTAGAGGAAGATGACGAGGTGAGAAGGGGTGAGAGAAACCCTTCAGAGAAGAGAGGAGAGGAACCGCCTACGTCCCTGGGTTGGGCTGAGGGTGTGGCGGCGCCCGGCTTCTCACTCTTCTCTTTCCTTTCAGGTCCAGATTACATCTGTCTCAACATCTGTGCCCCGACCCGTGCCCCCTGCGCCACCCCCCCCTCCACCTCCCACCTCACTGTCCCAGCCGCCCCCACTGCTGAGGCCACCTTTGCCCACGGCTCCTACCCTGCTTCGCCAGCCGCCCCCACTCCAGCAGGGCCGCTTCCTCCAGCCCCGGCTGGCCCCCAACCAGCCCCCACCACCTCTTATTCGCCCAGCTGTGGCTGCCTCCCGCCACAGTGCCCGCCCTGGCCCTCAGCCCCCACCCACCCTGATTGGAGCCCCCCTGGAGCCTCCAGCCCCCTCACTCTGAGCCCTGAAGCCCTCCACCCAGAGGCTCCAGAACACCTTTGCTGGATGTGTTGGGCACCCCTGGCTTCACTGACGACAGAAGGGACTAGAACTCTTGCCAGGTCTTTCAAAGACCCACAGCTGCTGACCATCTTGGGCAGACCAGCAGTTCTGACTGTCTGGCAGCTGGCCCATCTCCCACAGCCCAACCGGGGTGGGGCTCAGGGCCCAGGGCCTCTGAGCTGGCCTGAGGGCACTGCTCTTCCTGGAGGGGCGCAGTGGCTGCCTCCTAGTCAGCTGGAGTTTGGCCTTTTGGCCCTAGCCTTTGTGTAGAGGGGGTCCTGATCGTAGCTTGGGGGGTGGGGGAGGACATTTTGGCCTGTTGGCGGTTCTTCCTCTTCCCTTCTTTTAGCAATAAGTCTGGGGTGAGGTAGGGAGGGGCTGGAGGGGGGAGGGGGCCGAGAGTCCCCTGGGGCTCGACAGCAGCTGAGACTTAAGGGGCAGCTCTCCCGGCTTTGGCCACACAAGAGGCCTCCAGGGAAGTGCTGAGCTCTGAGGGTGCCCACTTCACTCGCCACCTGAAAGCTTAGAGAAAGGAACAGATGCAGACATGGGTTTATTTTTCAATGTTTTTTAAAGAAATAAAACCTTCCAAGCTCACTGAGTCCTCTCTCCCTGTTGGTGTAAGGACCCTGGGCTTCCTGACTGCCATGAGGGTAGGGAGGGTGCGCCCCGCCCCACAGGAATCCATCCTCCTGCAGGAAGGCGGCTAGGCTGCGTCTTGCCCACAGGGACTGGGTCCCTGCCCAGTGGGGAGAATAAAAAGGAGGTAGCTCAGATTCCAAACATTCTCTTTATTACGTGTTTGATCCAGAGGAGAAACGAAGTGCAGGAGTGGGGGGCTGGGTGGGGAGGGCCGCCTTGCCTGGGAGCCCCTGGCCACCATCCCCCCCCTTGGGAGCCAAGCCATGCCCTCCCAGCCCCTCGGAGCACCAGGGCTGTTCCATAGGGGAGGAGGGGAGGAGGGAGCCCTTGGTCGGAGCCGAGCCCGAAGCTGGGCTTGGGGGCAGGAGGACTGAGGTTGGCGTGGCCCCTTCCTGGGACCCAAGGGCTTTAATGGCCAAGGAGCCTGGCCTGGGAGTGGGGGTGATGAGTAGGGGTGGAGTCATCATAAATCAAAAAAATAATAAAATAATAAAATAAAAAATAAAACCCATCACAAAAAATGTACAACTCAGGTGAGGGTAGGGGCAGCCTCTGTGCTGGACCCCTTCCCCCAATTTCTCAAGAACAGAAACAGCAGAGAAATAAATTAAGGGATGCAGCGGCCACCACCAGCCAAGCGCCCACCACCAGCCACTCCCACCCTGGCCACAGGTCAGCAAGCTGGGAGTGGCCTGGCCTGGCCCCCCCCCCAGTGGAGGGCAGAGGCCGGCCCTGCTGCCCTATCCGCCCCCGCCAGTGGCCTGCAGGCTCTGGGCAGTGTCTCCTGAGAGGAGGGGTGACAGTGTCAGGAAGAAAGGCAAGGCCAGAGATGAGTGGTGAGGGAAGTCACTGCTATGGAACTAGCTGGTGCCCAGATTAATGCCAATGACGGAGCCGTGGGGAGAGAAGAGCGGCGAGTGAGCGGCTTCGCTCTGCGCTTTCAGACAAAAGGCTCTCCCATAATGGAGAACGCCCAGCCCAGGCGGCCCCCTGGGGCCCAGGAGCCCATCTGCCCAGCAGTCCCCTCCCCTATCCCAGCCCTAGGGTCAGCCCCGCCTTCTTCCCCCGGGAGGGGGTGGGACAAGATGGCACAGACTTTTGAGTGGGGGACCAAGGTCCCCACAGCAGCTTGTGGAAGGAAATGCCCAGCTCTGGGAAGGGGGGCAGAGGATACAGTGTGGGGGGAGGCTGGAGCCCCACGCCTCGCTGCCAGCCCACCCACCTCAGGGCTGCACAGCACCCCCACCCCAGCCCCTGGCCCCCCAGGCTCCAGCCCAGGGGCCTGAGGTCAGGGGAAGGCCACCTCTGGTGGTTTGCTTGGAGGGGAGGGGGAGAGGGGAGAAGCCCGCAGTGGGCCTGGCGGAGGGCCTGACAGGGAGCTCCACCACTCTTGCCTGAGAGTGTTCCAGCCCTGAGCCACCCTCCCGGGAAACCCCACAGATCCAGTCTCGACTGTCCCAATGGGGCAGGGAGGAAAAATGGCCGCTGGGATTTTTTTTTTCTTTTTTCTTTTTGGTAATAAAAAAGTTCTTGGTTTAGGCGAAATACTCTGTGCAACCGCAGTACCGAGGGGAGCCCTGCCCCCACCCTCCCTTCCTTTACCTCCTGTGGGAGAGGGGGAGGGCGGCATCTGGGCAGGGGTCAACGTGGGGGAAAGAACCATCTCCCATCCCCACAAACATGGAAGAAAAACTGAGCAGGGCGGGAGGGAGAAGTGCCAGCAGGGGGAGACACGCCACCCGTCTGCAGTCTCGCCCAGGCGGGCCGGAGCGGTGGGCCAGCAGCTAAGTCCAGCGGCCCGCCTCCGTCGCCCCCCACTCCTGGCAGCCTGTTAAAGCTTCAGCTCGTTGGCTATTTTGGAGGCAATGTTTTTGAAGGCCATGGAGGTGCCCGATATCCGCTTAAACCGCACCCCGTTGAGGGAGAGCCGCGGCAGTTTGCACACCTCCATCTCCCACTGCACGAAGTCCTCGTGGCCCGGCGTGCCGTGCATGCACAGCAGCATGTACTTCTCGTGCAGCTCGTTCTGGCAGCTGTTGGCGTCCAGCACCTTGCGGATCTCCCGCATCATCTCGTTGGGCTCCATGGAGCTCGTGGTCTTCATGCTCCAGGTGAAGCGGAGCGAGCGCGGCTTGGCCTCCCGGGACTCCTCCTTCTCCTTGTCGCTGCCACCACCGCCCACCACGTGAGGTCTGCGGAGAGGCAGAGCCGGTCAGGGGACCCAGGACCCACCCGGGGCACCACCCTGGCGCCAGGGACCCTGAGAGCAGAGCAGAGAGCAGCGGGCGGGCGAGAGGCGTGGGCAGTCCTGGCCTCCACCCGGGCAGAGGTGAGGAGCCAGGCAGAAGCCGCCGTGGGCGGGGCAGGGGTACAGTCGTGCTCCCCTTTGAAGAGGGGAGGGTCAGGGAGGAACGGGGAGCCCGCTCCAGCCTGAATTCAGGGCTGGACACGGGAAGCACGGAGGCCCAGACAGGTGAGCAGGGCTCCGCCTTCCAGAGGCAGAAGGGCCCGCCCTGCGCTGGGGGTTCTCTGAGGAAAAGGGAAGCCTCAAGAGGGTGGCGAAGGGGTGGCAGGAGGAGAGGAGCGGGAGGCGGGGCAAGCCCGGAGGCCGGGGCGGGGCCGGTGCTGGCTCCAGCCCTCTCACCTGAGAGTCTCCACTCGATCTTTGCTTTCAGGTTCATTCAGGTTCCTCAAAAAACAGAGCGAGGGAGAGTTTAGTGCTGGGACTTCTCGCTCCTTCCACCGCCGCAGACCCAGGTGAGGCAGTCCAGGGAGGTGCCACCGAGGGCAGGCAGGACCCAGCCCTGAGGCCGCTTTCCAGTCACCTGGCAGGCCAACATGGCTCTGCGGCCCCTCACACCGGCAGCTCGTCCCTTTCCAACAGGGAGCCCGCCCCTCCCCACAGTCCCAGAGGAGTGTGCTGGGGAGGGAGGCTGTGGAGGTGCAGGCACCCGCACCCAGCAGTCACCGGGCAGGCAGGGCCCTGGCCCACGGCCAGGCTGCTGTACAGGGGTCTTCTCAGAACCACAGGCCTCTGGGGGGAGGGGCTGGGAGCTCAGAGGGCCAAGCTCTGGAACTGCTTTGATGTGCTCAGGGATGGTGCCTGGGGCCGGTGGGGAGGAGAAGGGCCCCAGACTAGCCCACCTCCCCCATTCTTTGATAACTCCCCTGCCTGCCAGGCTGCCAAGCCATCAGATTATACGGAAGAGAGGACGCAGGGCAGGGCCGGGCAGACACCTTGGGTGTGGGGAGAGGTCTGGCCCCGCTGAGCGGCTTCTCCAGCTCCGGGCTGGAAGATGGGTGCCTGGAGCTGGGAAATTGGGGGTTGCAGAGGAGGGCAGGGTGTGAGGAGAGAGAGAGAGAGAGCAGCAGCACATGTAAAAGGAACACAAAGACATCAGACACACAAATGCAGACACGCGCACTGCGCGCCTGGAGCCTGGCTGCTCTCTCCGGCCACACCTGGCTCTTGCCCTGTGGGTGGAGGCGCCTGCAGGGCTGGCCCCCACATGAGTCAACAGCCAGCCATGCAGTGAAGAGCTGGGTGGGGTCGGGTAGGAGGAAGGGGAAAGCCTGAAGACCCTGTCTCGGCTGTTTCTCTGTCAGCTGGGGCACCAACGTGCCTACCAGGTGTCCTAGCACAGGGCCGGGCTGACAACCTTGGAAAACCTGGCCCTTGGTATTTGGCCCACCCAGGCCTCCAGAGAGGATGAGGAGGCCCGGGGGTGGGGGCGGAGCCAGGATCCGGCCTAGGAAGGGAGATGCCCGAGGGAGGGGGATCTCCCCGTTTTGCCAGGGCTCTAGAACATCCCAGCTCCTGGCTCTTTGGAAACCACAGGCCATGGCTGTGTCAGCCCAGAAGGGAGGCGGTTTGGTTCATTCAGATACTGCTGGAGGCAGCAGGTGTGCTGGGGGGTGGCCCGAGCTCTGCAGGAGCTGCCAGAGGGGTGCTGTGCCCTATTTGTGAGGCAAAGGCTCCTTGGGCCCAGCAGCGGCAGACTGTAGCCCTGGGACCCGAGTCCCTGCGGTACATCCAAAGTCCTGCCACCCCTGGGACAGGGGCACAAGGTCACAGAGCCCAGAGGTTCGCAGGGACAGAGACAGGGAAGCCAGGAGACCCAGAATAAGAGACCATCCCAGGTGCACTGTCGACCTCGGCAGGGAGACCCTCTTGGGAGCGCATGCACAGACAGGGGAAGGGCCAGAACACAAACCCCATGTTCGAGACCAAAGACCAAAACCCAGAGGTGGGGTGGGGGAGGAGCCAATCTTAAAGGGAGAATTCCCTGAGAAGACCCCCTTGCTTGGGGATAGGCCCAGCATCTTCAAAGTCACCTGCCCGAGTAGGCAAATGTGGCCTCACGCGGCGGCCCAGCCCGAGCCGTCTTCATCCCTTTAAGATGGCAGAGGGCCACACAGATGTGGTTAGCAGACGGAGGGGGAGCAGGAGCCAGAAAAGGGGAGTTAGTGACAGAGGAGGACACGGACACAGGACACAGGACAGACACACACACACACAGTGGGCTCAACGCCTACCTTCTGGCAAACCTGAAAGACAGATTTCTAAAAAAACAAACAAAAAAAGACAAAATAAAAAAAGAAATAAAAAAACAAAAACAACAAGACGGTATGTGGATAAGCAGGTAGGGGTGGACTTTACAGGTTCAAGGGTCACCCCGTCTGTGGAAGAGCCGCTCAGCGAGACTAGAGTCCCAGGCACGGGATCTGCTCGCGCCCACCTGCAGCCCTGCACCTGAATTCCAGGGCTGGCCAGGGGCATGGTTTCTCTGTCTATTCCAGCTGAGCGGGCTGAAGCAGGAGGAAGGGCAGGCCGCCTGCTCTCTCCGGCCTCCGGCTGCTTCCTGAGCTACACTGAGGGGGCAGAGGAAGGGTGGGATAGAGACAGGGACTATCCCAAGAGGCCAGATTGCTGGATGCACCTCACGAATCAAAATTGTCCCATTGGGGTGGTGGGGAGCCAGGTGTGGGAACCCTCATGAAGAGACTCCCCACCCTGGTTCCCACACAAGAAAATCAGCGCATCAGGCTGCGAGGGAGGAGGCCGCCCTGGGCCCCCACCAGCTGCTGCACTTATGGCCTTCATCCTGGCAACCCGGGGCCGGAGAGCATGGCTGTAGCAGAGGGAGTGGCTGCAGCGAGACCCAACCAACCACTGGGTTCGGGGAAAGGAGGTCAGAGGGGGCAGACAAGAGACCAGGAAAAACTCCTTGCTGGCCCAGCCTGGCTCAGGTCTCATGACTTTGCAGCTGCGTCACCAAATATAAGTTTCCATGGGAACCCAGGAGAAGAGGGGGCTTTTATTTTAGCATCTGAGTTCACACTCTCCTAGAGAGGAGGCGGCATCAGCATGGGCCATCTGCTCAGGCCAGAGAATGAGGTGTATGTATAAGGAGTTGGGGAGACCTAAGAGGGACAAGGAGGGTCTAGGCACCTGAGTTACTGACAAAGACCAATTTCGTAGGCTTCCAGAAGCCTCTTTTAACCCCAATTCCAGGTACCCCCATCCCACCCCAGGCAGGCAGGAAGGCCTGGCCTCACACTCTGCCACCTTAAGGCCCCTACTCACCTTCGTACAAACTTGGAGGTGAATTTGCTGAAAATGCTCCCGGAGGCCCCCCTCCGTCCCTGGCTGTTGCCAGAGGGAGAGGCTGGGGTTACACCGTAGGGCAAATTCTGCTGGTCCCGCACCTGCCGGAGCTGCCCAGCATGGAAGGTGCTCCGACTGGATACACCCCGGGGGAAATTAGTTCGGTCTGGGGCTCCTCCACTGCTGCTGATGTTGTGGGCGGAGGGGGAGGCGACAGGGACACGCTGGGGGGCTGTGCTGTGGGAAAAGAGGTGGGGGTGGGGAAATGCATCAGGGCCCGAGAAGCCATCACGGCCAAGCACCTGGAGCCCTGGTGGGAGCAGGGAAGGAAGACGCTGGGGCAGAGGCAGCCATCACAGAGGACACAGGAGGAGGGGTGTGACCACTGAGGACACTGGGAAGGAGGACATCTAGGTGAGGTGGGAGGAATGGTTTGGGGGAGGGAGGGAGGCCAGGAGGGATACGTGTGTGGAGAGCAGTACAGGCTGGAGAGATGTGGCTCCTTGGGAGCTAGGCAGCTGGAACCTCAAGGGGACAATGTTGACCAACCCTCAAGGGTGAGTCCCTGTGATGCTGACTGTTCCTGGGTCCTAAGGAAGTCCAGGAGGCTCAGAACCAAAAGGCTTCCTTCTGGAGCCTCGGGACGGCTTCGGGCATATCTGCTCTGAGGGAAGACTGCAGGAAAAGAGGGGGGCATTAAGCCATTTTTTGTTCCTTCCACTTCCTGGCTGCAAGGGACAAAGCCATTTCTTGTGGCTAAGATGACAAGAACAGAGCAGGACCAGGTGGGAAGAAACGGTTGGACGCAAGGGGTGGGACAGGTGTAGGGCAGCAGGTGCACCAGCTGCCCCAGCACACTTGCCTGGGCCGCGGCACCTCACAGTTACTGTCCGTGGGGGGCAGCCCAGTGGCCTTGTTGGGGTGCACGGAGGCCGACATGGATTTCTGGTGCTGGCGGGGTCGGGCCGCAGAGACTGCGGCAGAAGCAGAAGCCGTGGAGGCCCGGGACCCTGGCATGGTTAGGCTAGGAGACAAAAGCAGCGGAGAGGCCTGGGTTAGGGGTGGGTGGGGCGGGAGGCTGGGTGAGGAAGCCAGGGCAGGAGGGAAGGGCCAGAGCTGGGAGCGCGGCAGGATGCAGGTCAGCCCCAGGAGCAGCAGCGGGACACCAGTCAGAGCTGAGGAAGGCGGAGCTGGGAGCGAAGGGCAGGGTGAGGAAAGCGAGGTGGTCCAGGGCCTGGGGAGGAAACCAAAGTGCAGGAAAGCCAAGGGGGCAACTGCCTCCAGCCACACTGGTCTCCTAGGAATTCTGAAAGCAGGGCTGCTTCCTCTCCAGAAAGAGCAGGGGTTGCTCAGGGGAGTCTTCATTAGGCTCAGGAGAGGCGGAGCCAGGGACGCACAGTAAGAGATGCTGATGGTCAAGGAGCTGGGGGCTCTGCTCTCGGGCACAGCTGGGGTCACCTCCATGTGCACACCCCGCAGGTGGGCACCTCAGTTCTGCCCTGCCCTGCGCCTGGGGCCCCGGAACAAGCCTCAGCACTGAGGCCCAGAGGAGCGGGTTGCCAGGCCCTGATGAGATGACCAGGGAGTCACACTGGGTCCACTGCAAGGAGCGGTCGCAGGAGCACAGGGAAAGGGGTGTGGGGAGGGGGAAGGGAGGAGGTCTGGAGTGTGGAAAGCTGGACTGGACAGAGCGACGGGACTCCAGGGAGCAGGGAGGGGAGTGGTGCCACTGACAGAGGTCACCGCCGTGAGAGGCGGCTCCTGGCCCGCCTGCTCACCTGTCTTTGCCATTCTGGATGGAGGCCTGGCCCAGGCTGGCCCTCTCCAAAAGCGGGGAATTCCTGCTTCGATTTGTGCTGGTGGAGAGGATGCTGTTCTGTGGGGAAGAGAGAACAAGGCTGTTACAGAGCCTGTTTCACTGGCGGGTCACAGCACCCCTTTCCCTCCACCTTCCCCCAAGAGCGGGCATGGGTCGGCAAACAGCGGCCTGCTTCTCCTGCAGGGGCTGGGCTTTCTAAGTGAGCAAAAGCGGCCCAGAGGAGAGGCCAGGTAGGCAGCCAAAGGGAGTGGGTCTGGACCAAGAGCTGCCTGGAGAGGACAGGCCGAGGGGGTGGGGAGGAAGGGCGGAGCGGGAGGAGGAGGATGGAAGGAGGCGACCAGGCAGCGTGGCTCACCGTGGAGGGGGTAGGGGTGGTCTTCTTCCTCTCTAGGCCGGGCAGGGGGCTGGCAGGCACTTTGGCTGTGCTGCTGGCCTTCCGCCCTGACTCCCGGTCCTCCTCAGGCCGCTTATTTTCCGCGTTGTTACTCTGAGTCTTCTTAGAGTAGGAATTTGAGGTGGGAATGGCAGGACCAGCTGCTGGGCCAGAGTGACAGTGGGAATGGGGAAGACGGGGCTCACAGCGTGCCCCCCCCCACGCCTGCTCGCCTGCGGTCTTGCCAGCAATCAGCAAACACCACTCTCAGAGGCTGAGGGAAGGGACCTGCCCAAGGTCACGCTACTAGTAAGCGGCTGAATGGGGAGTAAAGCTCAGCTATGTCATCCAAAGTCCAAGAACTTGTGACCTCTCAGCAGAGGGTGGGTCCCCCGCCTGCAACTCCCCAAAGCACTTACCCTGGTCGCTGAAGCGCCGCTGCTTGGGGTTGGCAGAGACGCTGCGCTGTACCTTGTGGGAGGGGGAAGGAGCACTGCTATTGGTCATGTCAGCTGAAGGCCTGGGCTTCAAGGTGATGGCATCGCCTTCCTGCTGCAAGAACAGAAAAGGGAGGGCAGAAGTCAGGCAGAGATCCACAAAGCCACCGGTGCTCCTATGACCAGGCCCTGCAAGGCCAATGTGCAACCGGACACTTGTGGAAACAGGTGCCCGACACAGACCCCAACAGACACAGACGGACACGACCCCACCTCCCACAAAGGCCCCCACCTCACGGAGGGATACACACGCCCACAGGAACGCAGGTCCAGACACAGACCTCTCGTGTACCTCCTGGGCAGGCTAAGGGGAGAACCAAGAGAGGGAGCCCAACACCACCAGGGGGGGCAGGAGGGAGAGGCCATGAGTGCAGCTGGGGACACAGATGGAGACCAAGACCCCCATCCCACAGACCCCACGGACTCCGACATAAGACACGATGACCCAGATGCACAGACGAGAGGATGGACATACATGCACACAGCTACACGTATCCAGAAACAAGCACCAGGCAGAAGCAGCACAGACTCGAGACTCTTCTAAGAAAAACACAGGGACCCTTACGTGCAGAGACCCAGAGATACACAATTCCCAAAACAAAGAGAGACAAATATGTGGAAACAACATTTCTAGAGGAACACAGAACTGACCCAGTCAGAGGGACTGAGACCCAGTCTAACCAGGTCAGCTCGCCCACATGGAAGCCCAGACCCCACCAGCTACCTACTCCTCACTGACGGAGGTCAGCGAGAGCAAAGACCAGCGGACTCTGGCCACCAAAGCTGAGGCTTCAAATTCATCAGCAGAGGCAGCACACCCACTCAGACACAAGCTTCTGCCCTCAATGGGGTATGGAAACATGGGGGTGCCACGGCCAGCGGGCACCGGGGAGGGGCAGGGCACACACCTCCGAGCTCTTGTAGCCGAGGAGCAGGTAGGTGGCCATCACCTCGTTGTACCGCTGGCCCACCAGCGAGTCCTGGATCTCTTCTCGTGTGTAACCCATGGACACCATCAGCTCTACACAGGGGGTACACAGTTAAGGCTGGTCCCGAGTCCTTGGCAGGCTCAACCTCACGGCCCAGCCGAGCCTCACCTGTCCGCCGGGGGTCCTTGTAGTCAGGGAGCGGCTCCACATAAGGCTTTAATTCATCATCTTCGTGACCCACATTCATCCATCGATCTTTCATGATTTGCTGGGGGATAAAGTGAAGGGGAAGGAGCCTCAGTGTGAAGGTTTCCTTGGGAACCCGGGACCTGGCGGCCAGCGGGGCCCTCAGCTGCTCACCTCTAAAGTGCCTCTCTTGCTGGGATTGAGAATGAGAAATTTCTTAAGCAGGTTTTCACAGTCTGTGGACATGTAGAACGGAATACGGTATTTTCCCCTCAGTACCCGCTCCCGCAGTTCCTGCAGGAGGGAAACGGAAATCACCCCAAAGCCAAGGGAAGAAACCTAGCATCCGGGCTCCTGAGAGCTTAAGGCTGGCCAGGCAGCTAGAAATGCAACACAGCAGGAGGCAGAGAGCAGGGACAGGCCCCCCAAGCCCGAGGCCTGCGTCCTGAGTGCCCACAACTGGTGCCATCCCTGGAGGAGGACTGAGGCAGGTGACTGCCCTGGTGCAGACCTTCAGCTGCTACCTCTGCAAGCCCTTCTCCGAGGCTCTGGCGTGGGAGGTGTAGAGCGGTGGCAAAGGGGAGAGGTCGGGGTAAGACTGGAGGCTGCGAGAGGCAATGAGAAGTAATAACAATGATCTCAGCCTGCGCTTCACTCCACCTTGAGGTTCTGTCCATCAAACGGCAGGGATCCGCTGACCAGTGTGTACAGGATGACGCCCAGGCTCCACACGTCCACCTCGGGCCCGTCGTACTTCTTGCCCTGGAAGAGCTCTGGGGCCGCGTACGGGGGGCTCCCACAGAACGTGTCCAGCTTGTTCCCAAAGGTGAACTCATTGCTGAAACCAAAGTCTGCGATCTTGATGTTCATGTCGGCATCCAGGAGCAGGTTTTCTGCCTGAGAGGGAAGATGGAAACCGTCAGGGACCCGAGTGGACCCACGAAGGCACTGGGAAGAAGCTGAGGGGATGGGAAAGCCAACAGGACGCCCTCTCCAGGCTTAGGACCTTCTCCTCCAGCCCTAGGCAGGCCTTCCATCAGCTTAACAGGTGGGGCTGGAAGAGGGCAGCACAGACTACTCCTCAATGGGCAGCCATGGGAGAGCTGGGATCTGAAGGCTCAGAGACGCTCTGACTGCGAAAGCTTCCGTCAGGCGCAGGTTAACCACGGTCATGTCTGCCTCACATTCGAACCTCTCCGTGCACATGCACTCTGCACAGCAGCTGTGCGGCGGGGTGAACGCAGTGAGCATTCTCCCTGCAGTCAGCCCTGGGCCGTCGGACGGCCGAGCAGAGTTTGGAGTGCCCCTGCCTGGCAACACTGGAGGGTGGTGGCCCAGAGCCTCTGCCCACTGCGGGAACAGGATCCTGCGTCTAGTCTGAGGCCTACATTAGAAGCAGACCAGGGCTTCCTCATTATCTCCAAAGCAGTAAAGGCTGGTGTTGCCTTGAATGCTCAGACCTGATGGTCACGTCATGGTGAATGGAAGGGAACAACCTGCTCTCACTCAAAGGTGCAGGGGGAAGAGCACGCCTACCTTTTATTTAAAAATGTTTTTAATATATTTTTATTTATTTCAGAGAGGAAGGAAGAAGGAGAGATAGAAACATCAATGATGAGAGAGAATCATGGATCAGCTGCCTCCTGCACGCCCCCAACTGGGGATCGAGCCTGTAACTTGGGCATGTGCCCTTGACCAGAATCAAACCTGGGACCCTTCAGTCCACAGGCTGACACTCTATCCGCTGAGCCAAACCGGCTAGGACAAGCACACCTACCTTTAAGTCTCTGTGAACAATAAACTTCTGGTGGCAGTACTGCACAGCAGACACTATCTGAAAGGAAGGAAGAAGGGTTAGTCCAGAGCCACCTGGGGGAGGCCACAAGAGCTGCCACAGCTGTGACCTTGGGATCTCATTCTAAGCTGCCACTCAGATAGCAAAGCCTGAAGGACCCTTCAAAGGCCACTTACAGACAGGCAGCCCCTCCCTGTATGCCAGACCCCAAAAGGCCAAGGTCAGACCCGTACTCCGGGAGGGAGTCACACCCACCTGGCGGAATTTGGCTCGAGCCTCTTTTTCTTTCATCCTGCCATGAGCCACAAGGTAATCAAACACCTCTCCTGCAAGAGACGGGCACAGTGCTGGGTCAGAGCTTGCTGGGGCCGGGCAGTGGGGCACAGAGGAGAGGCGGTGCCATACCTACCTCCACTGGCATACTCCATGACAAGGTAGAGAGTTTTTTCAGTCTCAATCACTTCAAATAATTTAACTACAAGAGAAAAGGCCAAGCCATGAGTCAAAAAAGTAGGAGGGGCCACATTGAGCCCCAACATGTACAGGGGGCATCCTAGGGATGAAGACTCCCCCCCGCCCCCCCTCTTGCTTCCCAAGGACAAGTTCCTCTCAAGCAGCCACGCTACTAAGGACAGCTCGGCGCTCAGGCAGAGCTGCACTGTGAGCTGGGCTTCCCCAGAGGCACCCCGAGGACTGCAGCCCCCAGAAGGCGGAGCCCAGGGGAGAAGGACAATACGCCAGGGAGCGGAGCCCTGATGTGCGGGAAAAGAATGGAGCGGCAACTGGTTCTCACCTATGTTGGGATGATTCAAAACCTTCATTATTCTTACTTCCCGGAACAGCTGAAAAGTAAAACAGAGGGGTCATGTTTGCACCACTGGCTCTCCCCAGGCCTCTCCAACAGAGGCACTGCTAGGAATCTTTTTCCAAAAAGAAAAAGATTCGGGCAAGGAAAAGAAACAGGGCAATGGTCTGCACCTTCCGTGCCCAGCCCTGAGGGCTGAGAACAGGTGAGGGGCGGAAGGGTCAGCGGGAGGGAAGCTGGGCTCCGACGGCTCGTACCCTGAGCTTCGGCACTGGGGCCAGCTGGCCACCCTGCTGCATCACCCAGATCCTGCCCCGCACAGCAGAAGGGTTTCGGTTGGGTGCCTCTCAGGGAGGGACCGTGAACCTCTGTGCATGAATATTCAGAACTAAAGTTCAGGACAAAAGAGACTCCGGCTTGGTCTGTGTGAAGGGGGGTGCTGAAGGGGAGCCCGTCATCTGATTTCCAGAAGTCCGAGGGCCCTGCACCAGTGGGCAGGCCTCTCTCTCTGGGGCCCTGGGGTGGGGACAGGAGCCACTCCTATATATAGCTGATGCCAATTTTAATCAAATCCACCTCCACACACTCACGCTCTCTTTGTGAAACAAAACCAGGGACTCCAAACCATACATTTCCATAAAGAAAGATGACAGCACTGAACTCCATCCCCTCACGGGGGCCCGCGGACTGGAGGTGGGGTTTCTGTAACTTCCAGGCCTCTCCACTTGCACAAAGAGCAAAACTAGTTTGCTTAGGGTGGAGGGTGGGTGAGGGCTGGAGTCTAGTTTGTGAAATAAAGTGAACACATTTTTCCTTTCACAAAACCCCAGCACCTTCATGAGCTGGAAAGGGGAAGTCGAGGCAGGCTTCCCCTTCTTCAGGACCTGGTTCTGACCCTGGCTCCCTTCTCTGGTCAGAGCCCAGGTTTCTCTTGCTTTCTTCCCTGGTCCAGCTGCTGTTTTGGGTGAAGAAGCAAAAAATCCTGGACCCTACCTCAGGGGCAGTGATGGGAAGCAGCACTGAATGGGGCCCACAGGCAGCTGCCAGGGTCCTTCCCCCAAGGGTGCCCCTGGCCTGGAAGGGCGCTCCTGGGAGAGCATGGAGTTTTCTGGGCTTTCTGGAACCCCGAGAGGCTAGCTTCTTCAATGATCGTCCTTTAGAGTCATTGCTGGATAAAATTTAAACAGAGTAATTTGGCCAGAATCAGACTGGCCTTGGTAACAGAGCTGTTAAAAGGCTTCTAAGATGGCTACATCTGTCTGGTACTGGTGCCTTCCAGCCAGGCAGGAAGAGGCAGGGAGAAGAGAGGTGGGAAGTAAGATGCCCGCTGGCGCTGGCCATCACAGTGACGGCAGGCTGGCCTGCTCCAGAGACCAAAGGGCCCCACCACGCCGGCGTCGACTCTGTGGGGTCTGAGCCAACAAGCGAAGAAGACTCTTTCCCTTCCTTCTGCAAAGCTCCAAGCAGGGGAGCCCTCGTGATGACAACAATGTTTCCTTTGAACCAAAGAACCTTGAGGGGATCCCACGGGCAACAAAAAAGGAAAACACTTTGGTTGTGCCTGTCAGCATGTCAGGGCACCTCAACCCACACGCTCAGTTCCGAGAGCATCTCTACAACAGGCCTCAGTGGCCACGAGGTGGAAGGCACTAGGCTACTCCCGGTCAGAAACGGAAGCCGGGGCAGCCGGAGGATGAGACACAAAGGAGACCTGACTTGACCTGAAGGGGCAGCTTTCTGTGAGCCAGATGGGGGGCTTCCTCCTCTCCTTCCTGCCTGCCCCCCGGAGCCCAGGATGGAAGGAGAGGGCAGCTTCCAGCGCCACGTCAACGGTCACTAGCACGCTGTCCCCTCTGCCAACGAAAGTCTCCTGTCCTGCCTCCTCCAGCGTCTTGTTCCTCGAGCAGGGGGGCCACCTGGAGGGTCCCCCACCAGCTAAAGGAGACCATGGCTTCCCGCTGTAAGTCAGGAGGGAAGGAGAAGCCAGCCTCGGCACATGACCCTGCGACTTTTAGCCAAGAGGAGCCTGGAGGTGAGCAGGAGAGCGGGGAGTGCCTGCCGTCGTCCGCACTCCCTGCCACAGGTGTGAAACAAGTGCTGACTCTAAAGCCCGTCTTCAGTGCCCACTCCCTAACCCGCAGCTGGCACAGAGTCCAGGGCAGGTTCCCGTCTCCTCTTGTCCCTGTGCTTCCAGAGTGACCCACCTTCATCACCCCAGGTCTTGGAATGCGTTTCTAGTGATGGCTACAGCATGAGTTTTGCATAGGGCTGGCCAAAGGCCAACAGATAACAAGGTGCAGAAGTAGGTCAGATAGGTAGGCCAAGTGGCTGGGAGGGGCCAGAGAGGCCTTGACAGAGAGCGCCTGTGGCCAGGGAGCCCAGTCAGGAGTCAGCCCAGAGGATCAGCCAAAGCCCTACACGCAGCACAGTCCTGCAGAGGGACAGTGAGATGACCAGAGAGTTTACACTAGGGATTCAAGAGAAGATCCCAATGGGGTCAGTAGATCACTGCCCCTGGCGAGAGGTTAGAAAGGGAGGGCTGTCTGCTTACTTTCTGGAGGCTGGAGGAGTTCAGTTGAGTCTTGTCAATGATCTTCACAGCCACCTGAACATGAGACAAAAAGCCCAAGATTACCTCTTTGACCAAACTAAACCCAGGACTCGAAGCGCCTTCCTCCTTCCTGTTCCCACCTCCTTTTTGTCCCATCCCTCTTGGCACTCCTGTTTGTTCAGATCACATTTCTGTCTAGTAAACAAGAGGATGGCTGTGGTAGTAGAGCCACCACTACCTATGGGGTGCCAACAGTTGGGAGGTGCTGCCAGGCTCCCCACCCCAGCGCTCACCTCTTTCCCGGTCAGGATGTGCCGAGCCAGCTTCACCTTGGCGAAGTTGCCCTTGCCAATGGTCTTGAGGAGTCGATAGTTGCCGATGTGGGGCTGCTCGTCAGCAGAGGTGGCTGAGTTGCGGCCCCGCAGCATGTTGGGCTTACTGCTGGGCTTGGAGTCGAGGTGTCCCAAGGTGGGCTGCAGGGAGGGACAGCACCCCTGTAAGTACACTGCCCTGCCAGCTCCCCGCATGCGCCCTGGTGCCTGCTCGCACCGGGAGAAGGCTGTATCTCCAAGGAGCAGCAGCAGCAGCAGAACCACTTCCGTGCACTCACTTTACATTAACCTTCCTCTTTCTCACTTTGCAGTGATCTGCTGTCTATCCCAATGGAGTGGAAGTTCAAGAAGACTCGTGTACGCACTGTTACAGCCCAGCAACTAGACAGGCAGGGTTATGGTAGGTGCTCAATGAATTCTGTGTAATGAATTAACTGAATGGCAGGGTCTGAGCAAGGTAACAGTCTGCCCTTCTTAGCCACCCCACTGCTCACATAAGGGTGAGGAAGCAGAAATAACAGCAGCACTGACCAGGTGTAGAAACACAACTCAGAAAGGTATGGTCCAGAGGAAGACATACGAAGACTGTACATTCCTCAAAGGGCTAACTAAACACAGAAATACTGCGACACAGCAATTCTACTCTTAGCTACACACCCAAGAGAAGTGGAAATGTATGTCCACACAAAAACTTTATATGCATGTTCATTCAAAACATCCCATATTCATAATAGCCAGAAAGTGGAAATGACACAGGTGTGCATCAACTGGTGAACAGATAAACTGTGCAATATCCACACCGTGCAATATTCATTGGCAATTTAAAAAAGTATTCTGACACATGCAACAACACGAATGGACTTCGAAAACATGGCGCCGAGTGAACGAAGCCAGTCATAAAGGCCCACATATTGTATGATTCCACTTCTATGAAAAGTTCAGGATAGGCAAAGCCGTGGAGACGGATAGCAGATTCGTCGAGGGCTGAGGGCAGAAGAGGGTGGGGAGGTTGTGGTGATAGATGCATAGCTCTTTTAATAGTCCACTTTAATGGGTGACCTGTATGGTATGAGAATTATATCTCAGTAAAACTGTTCAGAGTCTGGTCCGAGTCTTGTCTAGAGTCCTGATTTATCTCTCAAAGAATACACGACATCATCAATCCAGCAAATGGGACAAAGCTACTGCCAGGGCCTCCTCCCAGAACCATCCACGCTGCCTTGGGAAATTCAAGGAGATCGTCTGGAGGGGAGCAGGGTGACCAGAGGAGTGAGTCAAAGTTCTTCCTCTCACAGCCCCTTCTGGCTGTAAGTGAAGCAAGCCCACAAACCACAGAGGAGAGGCAGGACTTGCTACACCAAGGAACTGTCCAGGGTTCCCAAGCGTCCCCAACCAGATGCTTTTCAGAAAAACAACACAAAGTATCTGCTACGATGTTTCCCTTCTTCATTGTGTCAATGGAGGCTCTCCTTTCTCTCTGCATAGCAGTAGCTGCTGGCTGGTTTGGGGTGAGCTGCTCGGCTCAGATCCCAGAAGCACATGGGTTGAACCTTTTAAAAAAATGTATTTTTATTGATTTCAGAGAGGAAGCGAGAGGGAGAGGGAGACAGAAACATCAATGATGAGAGAGAATCATGGATCGGCCTTCTCCTGGGGATCAAGCCTGCAACCTGGGCATGTGCCCTTGACTGGAATCAACCCAGGACCCTTCAGTCCGCAGGCCAACGCTCGGGTTGAACCTTTGAGGAGAAAGGATTTCATGTGTACAGTAGGCCGGAAAGGAGAGGCTCCTGGGCCTTTCAGGGCACCTTCTGTCTTCTGCAAGTCGAACTCCCCCAAGCCTTGCTGTGTCCCCCAGCCCACAGCGCTCTCTTGCCCTCTGGTGTCCAGACATCATGCAGCTCACATAAGCCTGGCTGGTCCTCAAACAGCATTTGCTAGGCCAGTAGATTTTCAAATACTTGTTCTTTCCCTCCAAAAGGGACTCTAAGGTTTACACCCCTTGGAGAGAAGGACACGTCGAGGCTCCACGGTACTTGCTCTGTCTACTGAAGGGCACACCAGGTCCCATTCAACAGGGTCCTGAAGGCCTGGCCTCCATGGCCCACTGCTTCTCAGCCCCATTTCCTGCAGGTGCTGCAAGACTGCTACCAGGGCCCTTCCTATGTCCCAGCTCCCATGAGCAGAAGGTGGGTGGGCAAGTTCCTTGGCAACCTCTACTTCACCTCCTGACTCTCATCACGCCCCTCTTTTCTGAGGGTAGGATCTGGCAGTCTCCAGGTCCTCAAAATTTGGAATAGGGATTTAGCATCTACCTGAGAATTCGGGCCCTCTGCCCCTCGGGAGCCAAATATCAAGGACCCGTACCGCCCGTCTGTGCTCTGCCCATACCTCTTGGTGTTTCTACCCCCGGGGGCTGCTCTGCATGGCATAGCAGGACAGCACTTCCTGTCACGATGAGCTGCATGCTGGATGGACTTCAAGGAACAACAGTTACAAGAGGGGCTTAAGAGTATAGGGCCAGAGACAAACTGCCAGGGTTCAAATCCCAAACCTGCCACTTACTAACACCGGCTGACTTTATCATCATCAACACCATCCTTAAGAGGGAGAAGATTATCACAAAGGGAGAAGGAAAGCATCCAAAGATGAGTGGTGTGGGGTGACCCCACACCTGTGTCAGGAGACAGTCCGGTTGATGTCGCAGAGCTCTGTCCAACATCACTTGCTTCCACCCACCACCCACTGCATCAGCTTCCGTGTCGTACAGTGGATACACTATTCCCTACTTCACACTGGGCAGCTAAGAGAACACACACACAATGCTTTATCCAACAATCAGGAAAGAGCAACTATTACTGCCATTATTTTTAGTTCCCAAATACCACTGTTCTTAAAACCAGAGTCTTCTTGTCAACAAGACTTGGCATCTAAGTCGAGTCTCCTGAGCTGGCTGCAGCCCAGATGGAGGCTGGAAAGAGACGCTATGGTCCTCCCCGCTGGAAAGAGGTCATGGCTGAGCGCTGGCCACCACCCACCCTGACTCCTGTTGCCGGCTGACACCAGCACCCCTACTCTTCGCAGGAGAGACTGGACAGGGCAGCTGGGAAGGGCTGGCTCCACGCTGAGTATCCAGGACAGTAAAAGAGTGGAGATTCTGCTTGTCTAGGGCCCAGAGGAGCAGAGAGCACTGGTGTGTGCTCGTTGATCCCCTGCCCCCAAAGTCACCCGCTCCCCTTTCAGGATTGAACCACCCAACTCTCAGGACTCAGTGTGTAGTTCTTCTCCTAACCCAGTGGTCGGCAAACTGCGGCTCGTGAGCCACATGCGGCTCTTGGGCCCCTTGAGTGTGGCTCTTCCACAAAATACCACGTGCGGGCGCGCACGTACAGTGCGACTGAAACTTTGTGGCCATGCGCAGAAGTCGGTTTTCGGAAAGGAGATGGACGAAACAAGTATACAAGACGAGTGTGGATGGGAGAGTTGGAAGGGGTTAACCTTGGCGAACGTACCTCAATCAGATGGAGGACGTTTTTAGCAAAGGCTGGCTTAGGAAGACCCTAATTAAGTTCATAACAACGTACCTACCTATATAGTTTAAGTTTAAAAAATTTGGCTCTCAAAAGAAATTTCAATCGTTGTACTGTTGTACTGTTGATATTTGGCTCTATTGACTAACGAGTTTGCCAACCACTGTCCTAACCTCTTGGCCTCTTCTAAGTTGTAATATGTCCCCCAGAGCAGGGAAGTGGAACCGGGTGAGGAGAGCCCACTGGGGAAAGTACAGAAACGAGAACTCTCCAGTAGAAAACTGTTTCTTGGACCCAGGCCCCCAGTGAAGAGGCTTCCAGGAGGCCAGAGAAGAGGTAAGAGAGTCCCTTCCCTACTTCTGTCTTGGCCCATCCGCCTGGACCCACATCTCACCAACCGGTGGAGGGCTGAGGACTGGTGGCCCTTGCGGGCCAACCAAATAGGGTCTGGCTACAGCCATGCTCTCCCCTCTCCCTCTAGCCTCTTGCCCACAGGAAGACCAGGGGCACCAGACATTCCTAAAGCTTTGGCTGACGCACAGCCCAGGCAGCTCCCGTGGTCTGAGGAAGCTGGTTGAAAGCAGACCCCATGGCGCTCAGACAGCCTTCAGACAGAACAAGGGAGTCACCCTTCGAGCCGTCCTTGGAACCAAATGGCAGACCACGCCGGTTACCAAGCAGGCCTGGCGCAGAAGTAGGGCCTCAACAGCTGCAGCGTCCTCCACAGAGAGGAGAAGAGAACACAGGATGTGGGGACGAAAGGAAAAGAGCCTTCCATTCAGTGGGCCTTCCGCCTGGGATCCCAGCCTGGCCTAGGCGGCACCGGCTGGCCCGGAAGACAGCCTCCACCCGAGGCCGGGCGCTGACTCAGGTAGGCAGGGCCCCTTCCCTGAGGCTGGAGGCTCCTACCACCAGTTCTTCCCCAGGAAAGCTCCGCTCTGGGCTCTGCATTCAAGTGTCCCGAGGCTTCCGGGAAGGGACCGAGCTGGGAGGGTGACAAGCAGGCACTCCCTGGCCAGGACAGAGCAAGCCGGGCACTGTGGAGTGGAGGGAGAAAGTGTCCCTTGGCACTAGCCCTGGGCGACCACCCGGATGCAGTCTCCCTCACTGTCGTGCCCGGGAGCCCGCCCTGGGCCTCTGCCCCACCACCCCTACCGCTCACTCCGGCCGAGTCTGCGGACTCGATCGTAGGGGAGACTCTTCTGTTGGTGGGTGCTCTTCCTTTCCTGGCCAATGCCTCTTCACCTTCCCATGAATCTCACTGCAGTGCCAGCAGTTCTTCAAAGAGCCCGTGTTTGGGTGGGAGGCAAAGAGGAGGAAAGGGCAACCCCAGAGGAAAAAAAAAAAAAAAAGAGGAAAACATACCCGGCTGGAGAAAGCGACAAGGACTACCAGCAACTTCCATCCAGCAGAGCCACAGCAGAACCTGTCAGGCAGCGAGGGCAAAGTACAGAGGCCGGGAAGAGCCAGGCCCAGGGCGGGGGCGCTCCGCCAGCCACCCTTACTCAGCCGAAGCAGGCGACACCTTCCACCACCTCCTCAGTGAAAAGCAGCAAAGCAGCCAGGCCCAGCGGCTCCTGCCTGGGAACCTGGACTATGTCGCAACCGAAACTACCACTAGCAGAGAGCCCGGGCTTGGCAAGGAGAGCAGCGGGGACGAGCCGGCGGCTTCTTGTGGGCCAGGCCCTCGTAGCCAGGAAATACAGACAGCTCAGGACACGACACCAGGAGCAAGGTGGGAGGAAAGGGGCAGGAGGGGACCAGGAAGGAGGGAGACTAAGAGAGAAAGAGGCGGGTTTAGATCAACTTCCTTCTCCCTTCCCCTCCCCCTCACCGGAAGTGGCTGCCCCACCCTCCCCAAGGTGCTTTGCTGGGTAACAGCTGGGAGAGGGTGAGGAGGAGACTCACTCGAGCCAGGGCTGTCATAAAGTCCTTATCTCACCTGCGGCAGGTGGGACCTGGGAAAGGGCTGAAGTCGGAGGCAGGGTAGAGAGGAGTATGTGAATCAGACATGCTGACCCAGAGGGGGCAAGACCAGCAAACCACCCACCAAGAACAAGGCTGGGGGACAGGTGGCAGAGTCCAGCTATCCAGCAGTGGCAGATGGACCCTTAGTCCACAAAAAGCAGTGTTTAGCCTTAGAAAAGTCCATGTGACTTACACGCAAAATATCTTGGACAAATTTCAGGGGGTCCAGGGATCCAGTGAAGCCCTTTAGAGGTCTTTGGGTTCTAAATTTTACCCAAAGGCTGAAGAATGAAATGTCCCTCTAAGTCCCTTCCAACCCTGTTTCTGGGAATCTATCCCTAAGTTCCCACCAACCTCCAGCCCCCCATCTCCTGCCCCCTTGCACGCGCGCGTGCACACACACACACACAACAAGGCTGCTCTCTACAA
This sequence comes from Myotis myotis, assembly GCF_014108235.1. Classification (NCBI taxonomy): domain Eukaryota; kingdom Metazoa; phylum Chordata; class Mammalia; order Chiroptera; family Vespertilionidae; genus Myotis; species Myotis myotis. The sequence goes on from NW_023416314.1 coordinate 79,971,222, forward strand.
GCTCCAAGGGCAGTGATGGTGAACCTTTTGAGCTCTGCGTGTCAGCATTTTGAAAAACCCTAACTTAACTCTCTCCGTGTCACATATAGAAATTTTTTGATATTTGTAACCATAGTAAAACAAAGACATATTTTTGATATTTATTTTATATATTTAAATGCCATTTAACAAAGAAAAATCAACCAAAAAAATGAGTTTGCGTGTCACCTCTGACCCGCGTGTCACAGGTTCGCCATCACTGTCCTAGGGCCTGGGGGCAGCCCTTCCTCACACCTTCCTCCTGCAAAGCCCCCGTTGACCTTGTCTGTGCTCTGTGTTCTGATCCTGGCCTTTCTTCTGGCTCGCCATCTACTTCCCGTTCATTCCACTACCCTAGGCTAGGACCCTTCCCATGAAGCAACACCCTAAAGACCCCATGCTGGTCGGCCATAATCCCCTCGGTGCCCTCCCACACCTGAGCACAGACACCTGAAGATCACGCTACTTCGGCGTTTGTCTTACACATGAGATCAGGCATTTCTGATAGCAACGTCTGCCAGCAAGCACTGCTTGTGTTCACACCAGAGGCCGACGGGGTAGGCAGGGCCCGCACTTTACAGATGAGACACTGAAGCACAGGAGTGAAGAGACTTGCCCAGGCAGAGCTGGGACTGAGCCCAGGGCTTTTGTGCCCACTTGAGTGCTCTGCTGTCCCCTCTACCAGCCATCAACCCTTCTTGATGCCTAATCTGCTTTTACTTCCCCCAAAAGGTAAGTCCCTGGCTCTTCCTCCAGACCAGAGAGGTGAAGAGGGAAGATGCAGGGAAGGTGCTGGGACCACAGGAAGGCCCCTGCCTGGAAAGGTCAGCAGTGGAGGGCTGTTTGAAAGGCCTCCCAGGCGGTCCCCTAAGTGGACCACTCCTTTCCAAAGTGGGCCCTGACCTGGACCGTGGGCTCAGGCTGGCCTGGGACCACCTGCCCCTTACTCAGAAGCGACTGGAAGGAGGTTTCCTCAGTCCTATTTGCAGGGCAGGAAGGGGCTTTCTGTACTGAGGAAGTACCAAGCACTGACCTCAGGCTGGGACAGACGGGGTAGGACTAAGCTGCAAAGTCACATGGCCCTGGCAAGTCACTAGCTCTCTAACCCTTCCTCCTTCACTGCATCCAAGCGCTTTCTTTGCATCCTTTGATCCTGAATAACTGTCACTCTCAACTGCCAGGAGGTAATAAACCAGTGGAGCATTCTGGGTAGGAGATCTTGTAAAGCTGTGGTAAGCACTGACCAGTGGGGAAGCTGGATGCAACTCCCACACCCCTGAAGCTAACTGTGATGGCTGCACCTGGGGGACCCCCTTTCCTTAATACCCCATTGCAGAGAGGAGGTGAAGCTGTGGCAAACAGTCAAAGGGCTACTCCGTTCTCCAGCCAGGGTAGTGCCTCCCTGACAAAGGACACAAGCAGAGCCTGAAACTGAAGCAAAGGCAGCATCTTTAACGCCCTGGGCTGCAAGCCTCATCTCCAGCCAGGGTGACCAGCACTGCAGCCTGGGCCACGAGGGGAGCAGCCTGCGGGCCTCAAAGCAGCCACAGCCGAAGCCAGGGCCTGCCTGGGAAGTCCAGCAGGCAAGAGCTGACCTGGCATGAGATCAGACTGAGCCACCTCCAGCTCACCCCCCTTAGTCCACTGAAGCCACAACACAATGAGCACCCCTCACCGTCCTGTCATCAGAGTCGCTTGAAACACTGGTGGAGTCCACCGAGGGAGTGCTGTCTCATTCCCCAACTACTGCTGTTGCCTCAGCAAACCTTTGCTGAGTGCCTACCTCTGGAGCCAGGGCCATTGCAAAGCTCAGAGACCTGGTTCCTGCCTTCTAGAACTTAGGGAGGGGACTGCACCTTAGACTCACTGCAGCCTCTCTGCCTGCTGCATTATGGGAGGAGAGGCTCTGGAGAGAGACAGACTTGAGTGGGAGGGAGTCCTGCCTTTGGTCCTTACCAGCTGACAAGCAAGATGATTTGCCTTCTCTTAGTCTGTGTCCTCACTTGGGACACGAGGCCACTAGCTGTCCACACTCACAGGATCAGTGCGGCTAGGACATGGTGCTGACTGGGCCATGGTGCCTGGTACACGGTAAGGTCTCGATAATGTTTCCCAATTTCTTTACTTTCAGGTAGGACCGTTCTTCTCATCTCAAGGGGTTCTCTGAGCCCTAAGAAGAGCTTTAATCTCCAAGATCTTGACTACAAGTACCAGAGGAGCAAAGCTGGTATTCCTTCTAGAATCAAGTCATAATTCTACCACGGCTGGGCTGTCACGTAAAGACCCTTTCCTAACATGAAACCACTCCTGCCAAGACGAGTGGGTGAGCGAGAAGGCACCCATCTCTGCCCCCGAATAGCCCAGAGGAGGACGGAGGGGTGCCTGTTCTTCCCTTCCTCATCAGTTCCTTAACTCCTTCCAGACAAGGCCCAAGAAACAGCCACAGACCCGTACCACATGGTGCCAAGGGCTGGGGGAAGCTCACATTGCCAGCCTCACACTCCATTCAGCTCCTCCCGTACCAGTGGGTTACTGTAACCATGGAGACCAACAAGTTCCTCCATATCACAGGAGAGCCAGCCTGCCAGCAGCCCGGGCTCTGGGGGAGGCAGAAGGCAGCCTGCAGCAGAAAGGTTTGGCTCATTCCACAGAGGATTGTGGGGAGCTCATGGAGACTAACCAGTGCAGCTGAGGTGCCTGGGCCTCCCTCGAACTTCCTTTTCTTTGCAAGTAATTCGTGTTTTTAGCACACTGCCTGCCTGCATCTAGTGTGGGAGTGGAGGGCGTCCTCTGGAGTTCGCCCTGTGGTGGGGCCCCAGCTACCGGCCCGGGGCAGGTAGGAAAGGGATCTGAGCTATGGCGGGAAGAGCTGCCACTGCTGCTCACTAAAGCACAGCGCCAGCTGCCACATGATGCCTCCCTTTAAGTGGTCCAGGTAAGTCAGCCCTCTCCATCCCTTTTGTTGAAAGAATTATCAAGATGCCTTCTCAGTTGCGAGTGATCTCTCCCGCTCTGGACTCTCACACCATCCTATCTGTACCCGTTTGTTGCTTCTGACTTTGTGTTTCCATGAGCTCTGAGTGATCAAGACAATGTCTTGCCCACTTCTGTATGCGCTTAGTGCCTAACAGTGCCTGCACCGAGCTGGCCCATGTTAAAACACAGTGGAACCTCGTTTCTCAAATTTAATTATTTCCAGAAGGCTATTCAAAAACCGAATCATTTTTTCCCATTAGAAATAATGTAAATTGAATTAATTCGTCCCAGACCCCCAAATGACTCCCTGTTTTAACCTTTTGTATATATAGTACATGTCTAATCTATAAATAAACACTTTAAAAACAAAAAGGACATGAAATATAAAAGAAAATTTAATCAAAAGGAAATGTACAATAAAAATGAAAATTCAATAATTATAATAAGCAGCTACAAAAGTAAAAAAAAAACAACCACACACACAAAAATATTCACAGCACAATATCCCGAGATGTCAACCGTGGTAAACTGGCTCATACTCGGGCATCCTCTGTCGCCTGAGACTTGTGACTGGTCATATAGCTTTCATGAAAGGGTTGTCAGGTTGAGAAGCGAATTGTTCGAGATGGGAGACATTTGAGAACCGAGGTTTGACTATACTTACCAAATCAAAGTGGTGTAGCTTTTTGGCCTTGAAGTCACCCTACCCTCTGTCCCCCAGGAGAAAAGACAAGGGCAGAGAAAAGAAGATCAAAACCTCTTGCCACAAAACCCCTTCCCCCTCTTTCAGGGTATCGGCTGCCCTGTGAAGCGGCTTGGTTACTGTGTGCCCTTCCCACTATACTATTCTACAAAGGGAGGGGCCCTGGTCTGTCTAACTCATGGCCCACAACAACGCCTAAGCACATGGCGGAAGTATTCAGCAAGGTACTGCACAAACAAATGTGTAAAAACGAGTGAGAAAACATGTTAGGACGTCACCAGTGCACTCTGCAGACAGCTTCCACGGGGCAGCGAGTGCGCGATCCCCTCTCCCGTGGACAGATGACAACTATGGAGTGTCTGTTCCGCCAACAGCCTCCTCAGGTGGGCATAAGGCCTTGTGCTTCCTCCTAACACAAAGCTCAAGGCAATCTGGAGACAGATTCAGATACAGATACAGGCACAGCCCAGAACCAGCAGCACCCCCCTCCTCCAATCTCTGCCCCCCCTCAACCAAGCCCAAACCCTCCTTTCATCACAGAGGGGAACCCTCTCCTCCAAACTTCCTGCTGCCCAACCACCACCAGGCTCTCTCACTTCAGACAGTTCTCTCTGCTTCTAACTCAATCCTTCCACGGCTTTGCTATCAGGACCACTGTGTCCTGCTGTGACAAGGCAGTGCTGCTGGAGCCATTCTAAGAGGTACAGATTTGGGAAAGCAACAGGGACTTGGAGGAAACATTTATTTACTGTTTGCCACACTGAGAACTCTGCTTTAAAATTTCTTCCTTGAATCAACGTACTGATTGTAAGGCCCGAGATGGCCAAAAAATGTCACCTATACACACCTGCCTCCGAGTCCTGCTACACAAATCAGCAACCACACCCTGCCCCCTGCCCCTCCCCCTCCTCAAACTGCCTCCTAGTACAGAAAAGCAAAGGAACTAAAAACAGCAGCTGGGGAGCGCAGTTGACTCACCCAGCATAATCATCTCCTCCAGAATCTCCCATCTTCTCCTAGGGTTTTTGCCAACACAAAGTAAAAGAGAAGCACGAGATCTTAAAACACACAAAAAACTCTCAGCATTGATGCAACAGCCTTGCTACCCGGGTGCCGATTTCACCCTTTGTCTCTGCCCTTTCCAATGTGTTTCCTAAACCATTCATGCTGAGCCGGGAGCAGACCCAGCCCCGCGCTGGGACAAGGGCCTTCGGGGTCCCACCCAGTCCGGCACCTCCTACACTGCGAGGTGCTGAATAAAGCAAGTGCCCCTTCCCACTGCATCTCCGTCTGGAAGTGGGACAAATATTGCTGTCCTCCTCCTCCAGTTTCAAAGAGGGAGTTCAAGGAGGAGGAAAAGTCAGAAAAACACTGGGACAAAGTTTGCTGCCCCAGAAGTCACCATGGCCAGAGGTCAGAGCTGAAGCAGAAGAAAAGACACCACCTGAGGCCATCGCCGCACTCTCGCCTGGGACTGTCCCCACCTAGCTGGGCTACAATGCGGCTGCTCCACTTGTGACCAACAGAAACTCAACGCTGGTCTTTCCGCACATCCTGCTCCTGCTCCGGCAGAGGTGCTCGCTGCCTCCCGCCGCAGAACATGACAAACCAGGCGGGCGAGGGCACCGGTGCCCAGTGCTACCTGCAACGGGTCGCCTCGGTCAGAATGGAGAGTTCACTCTCACCTGGCCAGCAGAGCAGCCACGGGAAGTGAGTACAGCTCTCTGGCAAGCTTTGTGGGGAGGAAGTGGTGTGTGTGTTTCTTTTGGTCATTGTCATTTGCATACAGCAGGACCATTTTTGTGATAGATGGTGCTGTGACTACAAAGTAATGAGGACACTTCCACAAGCACATGCAAATCTCTTGCAGCGTACCAAAGAAATCCCCAGCTTGCCAAGAGTTCTGCTCTGAGAAGGAACTACTGACCCATAGAAACGTGTCAGAAACAGAGGCTGTGTCCTCAGGCCAGCCCGTGAGGGCCCACCATTGTAGCTGAATAGTTGATTAACCATATTTAAGATCGTAACCACAGTCCACAGCAGGGCAATGAGTTCTGTGTTCCCCATGGAACCTAGGAACTTTTTCTGTTCTGCAAGCAGCATGGGCAGCAGAAATGGGGCTCCCTAAACTTCAAATCCTGGGTGACGGCTTGAAACAAGAGGACTTGAGGTAAAAGAGGGTTACTCTGAAGTATTTGGGGTGGCTGAGCAGGGCAAAAGGTCTAAGGCAGCGGTTTCCAACGTGGGACACACGCCCCACAGGGGGGCAATTTGATTTTTAAGGGGGGCAATTCAAAAATGAGTTATTAACAGTAAACTTTTTGCATTTCTTATGGTCCTAGAGGCCTCATACATATTATATAAGTATGTATTGTGACATATTTATGCATTTCAGTTCTCTATTATGTTTTGAAACTATTTTCTATTTTTTTCATATTATGATTATTTTTTAAAACAATTTCTTGATGATTTCTTCCTCAGCACTTCAACTGTCCTTTTGTCCTTTTATTTTTCTCTCTCATGGATGCCATGTTCTTTGGAAGCTTGTTTAGACCAAGTTCATGGCCTTTTAGGCTTCCTCCACTTGAATAGCTCACTTTTTGAATGAGAATTATACGTCCCAGGGGGGCATCAGGTAGAGATGCTTAGGTGGGGCATGGCCAAAATAAGGTTGGGAACCACTGGGCTAAGGAGATATGAACCAGGTGGAGATGAGGAATGAGGCTGGAGAAAAGGAACCGTGAGTGGGTAGTGCCTTGCAGGAGAGAAGGGCTAAGCAAGGAGCCGGGAAGAACTTCCAGCAGAGAGAGAAGGAAAGGGAGCCTGGGGCAGTCCCCTGACGCATCAAAGAGCAAATGCTCTTTAGAACAGTCTCCCTGCTTGGCAACTAAAGCCGGGACATGCCTCATATCCACCTCACCAGGCCCGTCACTGCTACTGCGATCTTGACTCTGGGCCAAGGGCAGACTGCCGGACCCTATTGCTAAGGGGCCACAGGGGCAGGTGCCTTGGCTAGCTGGGCAGATCAGTGGTCAGAAGAGAAGACTGGAAAATACAGCTTCTCAGTCAGACTGAGTACATGTCGGCTTCTGGCTTTAGGCCTAGGTTGCCCCCAAAGCCATACACCGTTGTTCATTTTTGGTGACAATGACAGTCCTACTTCAGGGTGCCCTAGTTGTCTAGGCACTTGGCCTAGGAGTAGAGTATGGTAAAAGAGATGACAGCCATTTTCCATTACAAGTGTCTTCTTAAAAAGCACCTTTTAGCCTGGCCGGCGTGGCTCAGTGGTTGAAGGTCGACCTGTGAACTAGGAAGTCACGGATCAATTCCTGTTCTGAGCACATGCCCAGGTTGTGGGCTCGATCCCCAGTGTGGGGCATGCAGGAGGCAGCCGATCAATGATTCTCATCATTGATGTTTCTGTTTCTCTCTTTCCCTCTCCATTCCTCTCTGAAATCAATAAACACATATTAAAAAATAAATAAAAAGCATGTTTTACCGTTAATTCATCTTTTCGGAGAGTCCTAGGAAGAAAGTCTCTTGGAGAAGGGAGTGTCTGGAAAAGGCCAGCTGAACCCTGGCCAAGGCATCAGGGAGGCGTGGGCTGGAGGGTCTGAGGATTCCGACCTCTGTGATCTGAAGCTGGGAGTGGGGCTCTGTACACATCAGCTCATGAACTAGGACCACAAATGAACAGATGGTGGGGGTGGGAAGAGGGCCACTTTGGGGCATTGTTAGATGCACTATTACACCGACTGCAGACAAGAGCAGGCTGGTTGTTCTGAAGGAGGCAGGCAGCCAAGTCTGTAGCTCTTCACCTCCAAAGAGGGCAGGGAAGAAAGGGTGGCTACAAAAGGAACACAGATCTTCCCCAACAAATCCTGAAGGGTAGCTCTACTTGCCAACAGGCATGGTGGCCTAAAGAAAGACCTGAAGACGGAGAGAAAAACACCACCCAGACATCTCCGGTTGGAAGACTCTAACTGGGCAGCAGGAAGCCACTGCTACCCATTCTGTTGTTCTGTCTAGTCCGTACCAACAAAGACCCCAAGACATAAAGGGGTCTCTATCAAGAGAAAACAGATTTTTAAAAGTCAGAAATTGCTGTATATCCAACACCATCCAAAACACTCAGAACAATGCCTGACATATATTAAATGCTCATGACATACTGGCTATTATTGTAATAACTCCAGATGCTTTCCTAACTTACTCTGTAGGGTGCCAGAAAAAGATATGGGGAGGGAGGTGGATTATAAAAAAAGGCTTTGGGCTTTCCCTTATTTACCCAATGATCACCACAAATGCTCTATACATGTAAAAAGAGATGGACCTGCCCTGGCCGTTTGGCTCACTGGATAGAGCGCCTGTCTGGGGACTGAAGAGTCCCAGGTTCGATTCCGGTCAAGGGCATGTACCTTGGTTGCAGGCACATCCCCAGTAGGGGGTGTGCAGGAGGCAACTGATCGATGCTTCTCTCTCATCAATGTTTCTAACTCTCTATCCCTCTCCCTTCCTCTCTGTAAAAAAATCAATAAAATATATTAAAAAAAAAAAAGAGATGGACCTTTTGAACTGGCCTAGAGCTCCAGGGTCAAAGGCCAAGTTCTATTCGCACCGCTCGTACTTGAGCCTGGGTTTCTTGCAGAACCAGAAAAAGTCTCCAGCAGCTAACATGTCTTATCCCCTCCATAAAAGTCCACTCTACTCTCCCCCGATAAAAACACTTGAAACATACACATCCCACCCTAGGAAAATCCAGAGTACACAACACAGTTCTTGAGACATACAAGAGTTTTTAGATAGAGGGACCTAGAAACTGCAAATCAGTGTCACAGTGGGAAATGTGACTCGCATTTAAGAAACACACACACACAGTGTGGCTAGAGACCCCGATTGTTATGTGCTGAAGAGCACTGCCTCTTCAGCTGTGAGGGGGGGAAACGTGTGTGTGTGTGTGTGTGTGTGTGTGTGTGTGTGTGTGTGGGGTGAGAATTGAGCTCCACTTCCAACTCCCGAGTGTCTCTGGGTGGAGACTCTTCCATGGCAGCCAGGCTCCCACCGCCAGCTGTCCTCCAGGCAACACAACAAGAACACCGTTTGGGAAGGTGGGATTTTTGGTGTTGGGTTTTGTATCCCATGAACTGGCATACACGCATCTGTCTCGGGGGCAGTTTCCTGAAACAGCTGCATGCCCCGGCCCCGGCCCCTCCAGACAGGATGTGAGAGACAGGAGAAAGAGAAATGAGATGCCAGGAGTCGAAATGCAGGGACAAAAGGCAACAGGGAAGGAAACTGTCTCCGCATTCCTGTCAATGGCAGCTGACTTTTCCTGCCTGGTCCTCACTGAGGACCACACTCCCTAGCACTCCCCTTCCTTGGCAGACCCCGGCTTCCTCCTGGCATCTCCCCTTCACCCTGACAGCTCTACCCCATCAAGTGCCTGTGTATCTACAGCTGATGCTGGTTACCCCATGAAGAGATAACCAAGGTCATGTGAGCTGGCCTGACACGTTCTGCTGTACTTGTTTATAGGCAAGAGGATTAAAACAACCTGTCAGGGGAGGGAAGGGGGCAAACCCTGTACACAGGGCAAGCACTGGGAACACAGCACAGAGGCCTTCCGCCAAGAAATCTTTTGCTCAAATATAAAGCAGAAAGCTCTCACCAAACACCAAACCAGCTAACTATGCCAAATACCACTTATGATCCAGTGACCTTGAGGCGCTGTTCAACTTTTTCCATGTTCTTTGTAAGAAAGGTTTGGGTTTGTTAGCGGCTGGGAGAGAATACAGGGATGAGCAACACAAACCAAAAAAATGAGTGCCCAAGCAAAGCTTTCCTGGCCCACCACGGGATGTGATGAGAGCTGAAGAAGGGAGTGTTCAGGGCGTATTCGGATAAAAAAAGCACTCGGCTCCCAGATGCCCAAATGCCCAGTCAGAAGTCCAACCACCAAAACGGAACTTCCTGTGGCCACTTCTTGCCCCCCTCAGTCAGACCTGGGAGAAAACTGGGTCCAGCTCTAGGGCAGAGGTGCTCAGGCAGCAGCAAGCCGAGACCAGGTCAGGGTGTCCTCTCTAACCAGAGGGTCAATCTGACAATGACAGCACTAGCGAGAGACCCAGCAACAGGGGAAGGTGGTCAGCACCCGAGCCGGTGGCTCCGGGCAGCTAGGCTCTCCCCAGCAGGCCGCGGTGCTGGGCCTGGCTCTGCAAAACCGCCCGTCACAGCCCCTGAACTCCGAATCCCCCCTCGCAGCAAGCTTGGGCTGCTCTGCTCTGGTCTGTGCTGTAGGCGCTCCAGCCTCAGCAGCAAGAGGCTGTTTGCATGTGGGTGTTCCCGGGGCTGGCCGAAGAGGTCAGCAGAACAGGGTGAGGGTGTCCCTTCTCCAGCCAGCCAGCGGGGGAACATGATCCACCCGCTGGCCACCTGTGCTCCCCTCTCCAGCATCCCCTTTCTAACAACAGAGCAGCTACCACTTCCCTCACCTTCCTAAGAAAACTGAAGGTAGTAAGTCCAGCTTAGAAACGAAAGCGACTGGCTTAGAAAAAAGGGGACATTGTGCTGTAGGAGATTCCAAGAATAAACGCCCGACCACCCACCAAGCGCCTCTGAAGGGCAGGCGTATTTAGAAGTGCTTTCCGTCCAAGTCTTAAAGAACAAGGTGGCTTAGGCACACACATACCTGGCTGGGTCACCACCTCCCCTACAGAGCCCTGGTCTCCCTACACCAGAGTAAGTCCACACCTGCCACGGAATTGCAGGCCGAGGCGCAATGTACTCCCTGTTCACATACTCACAAGCCCATTAATCTTCCTCCAGATCGCTGCTGCCATGCAGAGCAGTGAGGCGGGCTGAGTCCCTGAGTCCGGCTCCAGAGCCAGTCACTCCAGTTTGCCGGCAGTGTTGCAGGGGTGAGGAGGGGGAGGGAGAGGAGGAGGAGGAGGGAGATTATGATTCTCTATTTTCAAACCCCGCCCCTAAAACCAGGGAGGACAGCAGCTGGGTTCCCCTTTCAGGAGAGCTCCAATCTCTGGGCACCACAGAGCCAACCAGCTGCATACGAACTCTGGGGAATGTGCACATCACACACGCTGGGAAAGCAGGGGAGCCAACCGGTGGCAGGGGGCTGGTCTCCAGCCAAGAACTTCCAATGGCTCTCCTATCAGAGCTGGAACATAACAGGAGGTGGGCAGCTTCATGGTCTCTGGGGAGAGGCAGGAGGGAAACAGTAAAAGCCGGGCCAGCATGGGAACAAGGCTCACTCGCTGGCAGGAGAGGGGACAGCCCAGCTGCCTACAGGACAACATCTGCATACAGTCAGAAGTGAAACGCCGCCCATACACCGAGGCACGCTTTGCCGCTGGGCCCTGAACCCTGCAGTTTGGAGCTGGGTCATTTCTACAAACCTCTAGTTAAGGGCTGCCTCTCAAGCACAGGAGGGAAGGGGGACTCTCACTGGCTGTGTTGTGCAGTCGAGTCAGTGACCAAGGGCAGAGCAGAAGCCACAGCTGATGGCGCCTCCCACGGGGAGGGGAGCACCTCTGTCAGCGCAGAGCCGGAGGCTGCCACAGAGAGGTGCTGTTGAGCGAGAGAAATGTCTGTCAGGAGAGGCAGGCGGGATGCCACCAGGTGCTTCCTCTTTCTCACCAGGTGCTACCATGGGCCTCCATGGGCTGCCTCTGAAAAGCCTGCAGAACCCCGGTGGCAGCACTGGGATATGAGCCGTCACCACCACCCCCAATGAAAAGAAGGAAACTGGTGCAGACCCTGGGCCTAAAGGAGTCCCACAGGGTCCTCAGCCAGCCCTGCTCCAAAGCTAAAGCCAGTCCTCCTGCCAGGACAGACACCTAAACAGCCTACTCTCCACCCCACCCACAGCCGGTCCCTTCTCTACACCACATGGTTTGGGGGTGGGGGAGACACCAACAGTCATCTCAGCAGGGCACCCAGCACTGGGACAGGAAGTGATGGCTTTATATTCACAGCACCACTTCAACGTGTGTGTGTGTGTGTGTGTGTGTGTGTGTGTGCGCACGCGCGCGCACACACACACGATTTACATATCCGTGTGCGTATATGTACATATGTGTATGTACATCTCTATGTGTGTGTATATACGCAGACATGTAAAACTAATTTTCAGACCCACATGACTCCTGTTCCCGGCCTGCAGCTCCAGCCTCACCCTGGCCCCTTCCCAGAATCTCACTCTGGGCTCCCACCACTGGTCTTCAAATGCACAAAGTTCTCAGAGCTCCAGGCCTTTGCTATACAGCCTCTCACCCCACCCCCACCCCGAACACTTTCCCTCCCAAATCTGCTCACACTCTTCTTCCTGGCTGGCCTCAGCTCAGATACCACTTCCTGCAGGAAGCCTTCCCTGCTCCATCCCTGACTTCACAGGGCCCCTCAGTGTGTCCCCAGGTACCTGCAGGTCAGCCCTTCCCACACTAGGTAGGACTTCACTGCTTGCTGAGTGGCCTGTCTCCACAGCTCTTGGTGACTGTCTTGTTCACCATTACACACAACTGAGAGCAGCCTAAGGGAAACTTCTAGCTAGGACTTACTAGTAAGTCATCTCTGTGTCCTCAGTGCCAGATACCGAACAGGCTTTGAAGAAAGGCTTTCCTAATTCATGAGGAAAGTCAGGATCAGGGTCTTCCTGCTTTTTCAGAGGGACTCCTCACCTAATAGCACAACTCCTTCCGTGTGACCCTCCAACTGCTAGGGTGCAGTGCGCACTGCGTAAACCCGCTCCCGGGGGCTCCTGGCATGGGCAGGCTTTCGGGACTCCTCTCCGTGGGTCAGCAGGGGCCTGCGTGCACCGCCCCGCTTCTGCCATGAGGCCTGCAGGTGGCCCCACAGAGCCTGTCTAAGCAACAGGAATGCCTTTGAAGTGGAAGCAATCGGGGGACAGTGCCAAGGTCCCCAAGGGAGTGCAACTCTAGACCCAGCTCCGCCCAAACAAGTTACATAACCTTGAGCGAGCCACTCGCCCTCTTGGGACCTGTGTCTCCACTTGCAAAATGAGGGGCTGGAGATGAGCTCTGAGGGTCTGTCCCATGTGGGCGTGAGGGCTCTCGGTGCCTCTGTACTCACAAGACTTCCAGGCCTGTGTGTCCCTGAGACCGGAGCAGGAAGTGGGCACAGACTGCACGTCCTGAAGACCACATCCTGACCTTGGTTTATAACAGTTCAACCTGCCAAAAAGTCTGGCCCCATAGTGTCACCTCATCTAACAGGCCTTGGACACCAGGCTCACCCTGGGAACTTTCTCCCGCCTAGGGCTGGAAATTAACCTACAGGCTACTCCAGACTGGGCAGCATGAAGTCCCAAACCTAGTGTGCCCCTGTCCCTGCCCAGGCTTCATTTACGCACAATTTACAGCTCCTCACCCTTCCCCGCTCTCTGCTCTCTGCATACCATGAATGTGGCCACAGGCCAGGGAAAGGCGCTATGACACAGTCTATTTCCAGGAGCCCCAAGGCTCTGCGGTCTGAGCCGCTCTGAGTAGGCGCAGCGAGGGTCTGGGCACATCTCGCACCTGCCGCACCTGGAGCGTGGCTCCCGCAGCTCGCCTCCTCCAAGGGCTCCTGGGTGGGAGCAGGCCTGCCCACCGCGGGGAGGTGATCCAGGAGGAGAAACTGACTTGGCAAAGCCCAGCAGCAGCAGTTTCAGTCTCCCTGCCCAGGGGGGGCGGGCGGGTCCAAGCAGACCAGTCCAACAGGTCCTCTTCCACCACCCGACACGGCCAGGCCTCCTGCGCCAGCTCAAAAACAGGAGCGTCAAAAGTCAGGTGGGGCTTTCACACCCTGAGTCACAAAGACAGGGAACCAGGAAGAAGAAAATGGTTCTCGTTCTCGCTCTTGCCCTGTTCACAAACGTGGTCCCTGATCTACTCACAACTGTGGGTCAATTCAGAAAAGCAAATGATCTCCCCTGAGACACTCAAGACAAACCTGGGTCCTCACAGCAGCAGGCGCTGGGGCTGTGCTGTTTCCTGTCCGATCTCCGGAGCTTTCCTCCCGCTGTGAACAACTCCAGCCTCGGATACACCACATGATCTCTCCAATCCCGACACAATTCCACCCCTCAGTGAACTTCTAATTCACCCATCGTAAAAGGGGGCAGTTTGAGGCCAAGTTAACCAGAAGCCAGAGGTGCTGTGGGTCAAGGCAAGAAGAGAACTCGGCAAAACCAGGTGGGCTTGGCTTCCTGGCTCTGGTTCCTACTTCTAAAGGCCGGACAAGGTTTTCTCAGTCCTGCAATCTCCTCTGAGTTCTTAACCCAGTGATGGCGTAAACGTCCCCCCTCATCCTGAAAAAGTCACTAATGTACCTATTAAGACACTGTGACTTACATGACCAAAAACTGAGTAGATACAAATCAATACGGACACACTTCCCCAAGTGTGCTTACAAGTGGAGAACAATGCCCGTGTTACAATTTAGCTTATGTCACAAATAACTGGAAGATGACCACACACAAAGCACTCTGAAGACTCAGGGGAAGGAAGGGACGCAGAGACGGATAAAATACAGTCCAGCCTTCAAAAGAGTTGATTTGCTAGTAGGAGATATGAGCACAAATCACACAGTCCGACATGGGACCAAATCCAGGAACTAAAGTTACCGTCTGCCTATTCCGCCCAACTTGCTAAAAGGCTGTGGCTTGTTATTTCTCAGAGGAGCCATGCTTCGGCCGAGAGGTCTGAAGACCCCAGTCTCACTTCTCGCTAGGACCTGAGCGGGGCCAGGCGGACTAAACCCTGGGGCTTCAGGAATGGGGCTGCTCGCCCGCTGAGTCGACCTGGTGAGAGCTGTGCCGTGCTGACATGGGAGAGCTAACCCAAGGAGACTCACTGAAGAAGCAAGCACTTAGCTCTCCTTATCTCACCCCAATCTGGAAACTAGGGATGAGCCCAATATGCAAGCCAAGGTGACATGGGAAGAGCCTAAACACAGTCAAAAAGTTGCTCAGGCCCTAACCGGTTTGGCTCAATGGATAGAGCATCGGCCTGCGGACTCAAGGGTCCCAGGTTCGATTCTGGTCAAGGGGGCATGTACCTTGGTTGCGGGCACATCCCCAGTGGGGAGTGTGCAGGAGGCAGCTGATCTATGTTTCTCTCTCATCGATGTTTCTAACTCTCTATCCCTCTCCCTTCCTCTCTGTAAAAAATCAATAAACTATATTTTTAAAAAAAAAGTTTATTAAAAAAAAAAAAAGTTGCTCAGGACTTAGGTTCTGGAAATAAAGTCAGAAAAAGCCCCTAGCAACAGAACACGAGAGGGGAAGAGCTGGAAGGAATTTTTGTTGTTGTTAATCCTCACGCAAGGACATTTTTTCCATTGACTTTTAGAGAGTTGGGGGTTGGGGGAGAAAAACATTGATGTGGGAGAGATACATCAATTGGTTGCCTCCCACATGTGCCCCGACCAGGGCCGGGGATCAAACCTACAACCCAGGTACATGCCCTTGACCGGGAATTGAACCCGAGGCCCTTCGGTACAAGGTTTGCCACTATAACCATTGAGCCACACCACCCTGGGCTGGAAGGAATTCTTGAAGCTTTGCACCCAGGACCACCATATCTCAGCGCGGGCTGTGACTAGGGAGGCACAGTTATGTAGTTTTCCTTTTATTTCCCAATTGTATGCTGTCAACCTGGTCCCCTTCCTAATTCCCTTCCAATCAGTGCTGTAGCTCATGCACACGGAGGCCTGTAAGCCAGGTTTTAAACTGTGCCCTTACCCATCAGGCTACCAGCAGTGTCAGAACTCTTCTGGAAGGTGGTAGGGAGCAACAGCTGGCAGCAGGGAGGAACAACTACTAGTACGAATTCCTGAAAGTGCTTGGGAAGACATAAAATTCCCCAGACAGAAGATTCTATGCCATCTTAAAAGAAAAAAAGTCAGTTAATTCAGAGCCCAGTGATTGAGGCTCAAGTGTCCTCCATTAAGAGGAAAAAAAAAATTCTGAAGCTGGACCTATCTTAAAAATGGGAAAAGCTGGTGAGAGATGTGGTCCAAATATCACCTCAAAAAGAAACCGCTTCCTGAAAAAAAATGTTTTAAGTGGATATGGGGGACTGGGGATTGGTTTGTTTAAAATCTTTCCTGTACAGTCGACAGCAGAGTAGCTTCACAAGACTCTGTGGAACGGGTTTACCATGAAGAATTCCATAATGTAAGGATTCTGAATGTGCAACTGGAGCTCGG
Source organism: Myotis myotis (assembly GCF_014108235.1). Classification (NCBI taxonomy): domain Eukaryota; kingdom Metazoa; phylum Chordata; class Mammalia; order Chiroptera; family Vespertilionidae; genus Myotis; species Myotis myotis. Next base: position 79,987,144 of record NW_023416314.1, read on the forward strand.
CACCTAGACATCTATTATTGAGAAAAATTCTCACGCCCCAATCACAATGAAGGTGTAGCATCAGTGTCTGACATTTTGTCACTGAGGATTGGTCTTAACACTGTGGCTTTGGCAGCTTGCCCTATCGGCTGTTTCACAAGCAGTTTCTGTAGTTTTAAGAAAGGCAGGGTGTTTGCTTTTAAACACTATCTGAAAAATATATTTCCAAATAGAGTGCAACCATTCCACGACAGAGAGGAGGGAATGGAAACGAACCACATAAAAGAATCGGGTGCTGCCGGACAGAAAGGGAGCACGCCAGGGGTGCCAGGGAGGAGAATAACGCCGTGTTAGTCATCACCTGCACCAAAATGGCACCAAAAGCTAACCGAGTGCCTCTTACTACCAAGTTAGAAAATAAAGACACAGAACCCTGGCCAGTGTGCTCAGTGGTTGGAGCCCTGGACCATGCACTAAAGTGTCGAGGGCTTGATTCTGTCAAGGGCACGTATCTGGGTTGCAGGTTCAATCCCCAGCCCCAGTCAGTGCGCATATGGGAGATAAATGTGTGTCTCTCACATCAATGTTTCTCTCCCTCTTTTTCTCTTGCTCCCTCCCCACCCCTCTCTAAAAAAAAAAAAAATTTTTAAATCAATGGAAAAAATGTCCTCGGTGAGAATTAACAAAAAAATAAAGTAAAATAAAAGAAGGATATAGAAATGGCATTAAAGCAGGGGTCCTCAAACTTTTTAAACAGGGGGCCAGTTCACTGTCCCGCAGACCGTTGGAGGGCCGGACTACAGTTTAAAAAAAAACTATGAACAAATTCCTATGCACACTGCACATATCTTATTTTGAAGTAAAAAAACAAAACGGGAACAAATTTGTATTTGCATGTGGGCCGCGGGCCATAGTTTGAGGACCCCTGCATTAAAGACATGAGACTAATAAATGAAAATCCTTATAGAGATCTTCATCTCTCCAAAATAAATTTACCTGGCTCAAATCTGTTTGTTTAAAAACAAAACAACCCCAACAGTTCCACACCAATGCAAAGGACTGTCACATCTAATCAATTAGCAGCCACACCTCTCTGCCAGCGTGAGGTGGTAATTAAGGTAGAGTTTTCTCCCTGGGACACCAGGACAGAAGGGCAGAGCCCCTGTGGACCTAACCGATTATGACAGCCTTTTCATTAGCAAGGAAACGCGGCGTGCACTCTCCAAGGAGGCAGCGGCCCGCATCCCTGAAGCACACCTGTGCACGGCAGCGACCTCTGCTGAGACAAAAATGTGCAGGATGGGGAGTGGGGAGGGGAAGAATCGCTCGTGAGGAAGCTGTGCTTGTCAAAGTAATTGATGTGGACCTTGGTTTTTCCACTGTAAGAAAAAGATGGGTTCTAAGTAATTTAGAAATGGCACCTCACCGTGATCCTGGAGAAATGAATCAGGCTGGAACACAAATACAATCAGACCGTCCAACTCCCTCTCTTTCTCTGCTAGGGCAGCAGAGGGGCGTAAGTGGATAAACGATGCTTACACCAAGGGCAGCAGCTCAACCCTTTATCCTTGTAGCTGAAAACGGGCTCGAAATTTTAGGACTTTGTGAATAAAAATGAAAACTTCTAACAGGATAAAAGAAAAGGCACTACTGCCAGGGTGAGACAAGCAAGTAAATCAAACCATAAACTCCAGTTAACGGAAACTGCGCAGAGGCGCACACAGCAACCACTCTCTCTCAGAAACAGCACGGACGCCTCGGAGGACCGCCCGAGAGCTGCGGGACTGGCTTCAGGAGAGAAGGGAGCCCAAGAAAGATGGAACAAATGCAAACAGGAGCGGTGGCAGGTGACACACGCGACGGGAGAAGACACAGCAAATGGCCAGAGTTCCGCTCCCGGGATGGAGCTGGCAGGTCCCAGATGCACACGGAGGCCTGGCACGGCCAGCTCGGTGCTCAGTGCCCGCGGCAGTCAGGGGCAGAAGCAAGTAGCTCTGGGCCCCTCCCTGTGTAAGGGGCACATGGAGGGTTGTAAAGAGAGAACGTTAGTTTCATTAAGGATAAAACGTCTCCAATTAAGAAACACAGACAAAAGCTTTCTCCTTTTTTTCTTTTTTTGTGGGGAAAGGGGAAGTGCTTACAAAAAAGAGCCCTGGAATCCCAGCATTCACGGTGCTACAGTGCAGGACAGTCAAACCCAGGAATCCAAACTGTCCTCTTCAACGGGGACTGACTTGTTCGTTACCAATTTTAGGTTTCAGGACTCGTTTTTCTCAAGGGGTTCTTAAAATTCCAGATGAAAAGAAATAGAGGAGAAGAGCCAGGATTAAAGAAATTTTTAGTTTCCCACAGCTCTTGTATGGTACAGTCAAGACCAGGGAGGTAAGCCAGAGAGCAGCACCACCGTGTCTCCACCACCTGTGCCACTTCGGCAACAGGCCACCAAGGGCAGAAAGAAACGGTCGGAGCCCATGCCCGACTCTAAAGCCAACGAGGGAGACGTCTTACCCAGCACTGACCGGAAGCTAATGAGAAAGGATCAACCCATGTCCTACTGTCTGGGCACAACAGAAGCCAGAGCCGAAGGGTTCGCCACAGTCAAGAAAGTTTCATTTGACACCAACCTACATGCCAGACCACTTGGGTTTATTACCTTAAACAAGTTACTCAACATTTCTGGGGCCTGTTTTCTCATCTGTAAAGTGGGGAAAATAATAAGACCTACTATCTCACAAAGATCAAATGAGTTAATGAATGTAAAACAGCTAAGCAAGTACCTGGGACAAAGTAAGTGCTCAGTAAACGTTGGCTATTATGTTTATAGCTAAAGACATAGCTATAAACACTCAAGGCATACCATGCCCCGTGAGAGAGAATGGGTTGGGGCACTGTCTGCCCTTAAAGTACCCAACCACTTAGCGAATGTAGGGCCAACAGGAGACACCGTGACTGAGTCACTGTCTTAGCTAACAGGGTGAACAAATCCTTTTTGAAACCAAAAGTCTATCTTCTGTACAGACCAACGGCCAAAGAGAGGAAAAAGCACATCAAGTTCAATTCTGGAACTGAAATGAAAGCCACATGTGAATCCAAGAAGAAATATGCTTTGTGTAAAAAGCACAGGACTGCGGGACTTGCTGAGTGACAGGAAATACTAGTAGAGCTATAATCCTGCCAAGTCTGTATGTAGACTCAAACTGATATAAGTGAAGCACTTGACGAAACAGGTTTTTTAATGACTCTGATGAGAAGTGATTCTGAACAAATGAGATCAGTCTAAAAAGATTTGCTTAAAGCTGGTCCAAGCGACTATTAGAGCGGGGCCCAAAGGTCTGTTAGTAACCGTACTAAGGGAAGCTTTGATAAGTTAGAGGTACTACGGAAATCAGAGGACGAGTATAAGCAAAAGGACATGGCCGAGAATGATAATATAGCCAACGTAACTTTACCTGTCTCTTAGGGAATCATCACACAAAGATAAAGTCCACACGCTGGCACACACACCAAATCTGCTCAAACAGGGCTCACAAAGGGTTAAGTACAGAAGAAATAGCAACAAAGTGTGTTGGCCCTACAGCCTGGGGTGGGGGTGGGGGGGACATACTGCTGGGTGCTCTGGCCTTGGTGACTGGCGGAGCCTATCGGCCTTCAGCTATTGTAGGCACAAGGTTCTTCAAGGTTAGAGGCTAAGCAAGCTTTGCAGTTTTCAAATTTGGAATTGACCAATAGCCAATTTATAAGTTTTAAAAAAACCTACTGTCATAATGAAATCCAAGTAAGCCAAATGATCTTTTTAATGGAATAAAAAAAAAGGCCAATACTCTGTTAGGAGGAAAGAAGCCAACTTTGGTCAGAGTCCCTGAGAAGCAGCTTCCTCAGCTAGAAGGACTGCAGACCAAAGCAGCGGAGTGCCGTCCAGGAGCCCCGCCAGGACGGGGAATTGCAAAACAAAGGCTCACTATGAGGTCATTGCAAGTAACCAGCCAATCAAGGCCCGGGAGATCAACCCCACGCTTGTCTACAGAAGCGGCTCTTACACCTGTCTGGAAACCTTTCCACTCTCAATTATAAGGACCTCAAATAGCTTGTTTATGTGGGTTATAGCGACTGCATTATAATTAAAACAGAGAAAATATTAAACTATTAATTAATTTAAAATAATAATACTACACCCATTACAACTACATCTTAATAATTATTTTTCAATATATCAACTTACTACATATCATCATAAAATCTAAGTTAATCATTTTTTAATCCTCACCAAAGGACATGCTTAGAGAGAGGAAAGGAGAGAGGGAGGGAGAGAGACCAATGTGAGAAAGAAACACCAATCAGTTGCCTGCCATACACACCCCAATTGAGGACTGAACCCGCAGCCCCAGGCATGTGCCCTGACCAGGAATCAGACTGACAGCCTTTCCTGGTGTACGAAAAACAATCAATTGAGCCTCTCTGGCTGGGCAAATCCAAGTTAACTTTTAAAACGGAATTAAAGCTAAAACATGTGGCTGAGCCTTGAAAACATTATGCTAAGTGAATTGAGCCAGACACAAAACAACAAGTATTGTATGATTTCATTTATATGAGTTATCTAGAATAGGAAATTTTTTTTTTTAAATATATTTTATTGATTTTTTACAGAGAGGAAGGGAGAGGGATAGAGAGTTAGAAACATCGATGAGAGAGAAACATCGATCAGCTGCCTCCTGCACATCTCCCACTGGGGATGTGCCCACAACCCAGGCACATGCCCTTGACCGGAATCGAACCTGGGACCCTTCAGTCCGCAGGCCGACGCTCCATCCACTGAGCCAAACCGGTTTCGGCTAGAATAGGAAAATTTTATACATAAGTATAACAGAAGCTCCCAGAGGCTGGGGGCAGGGTAGATGGGGAGTGATTATTTAACTGACAGAGAGTTTCTGTTTGGAATGATGAAAAAGTTCTAGAAATAGTGGTGATGGTTACATAACATTGTGAATGTACTTAATGCCACTAGACTAAACTTAAAAAAATTATTAAAATAAATTATATGGCCCAGCTGGTGTGGCTCAGTGGTTGAATGTCGACCTATGAGCCAGGAGGTCATGGTTTGATTACCGGTCAGGGCACTTTCCGGGGCTGTAGGCTTGATCCCCAATGTGGGGCGTGCAGGAGGCAGCCAATCAATGATTCTCTCATCATTGATGTTTCTATCTATCTCTCCCTCTCCTTTCCTCTTTGAAATCAATAAAAATATGTTTTTTTTAAGTAAATTATATGTTATGTGTATTTTACCACAATGGGGGGGGAAAGGATTAAAGCACAAGGCCATGAGAAAATTTCAGACTACCATAACTGAGGAATGTTCTATAGAACACTGACCAGTATTCTTCAAAACGAGTCCTGAAAGACACAGAAAGATTAAGAAATTTCACAGATTTGAGGAGACTACACAGACATGACAACTAAATGCAATGCGGGATTCTGGGCTGGATCCTGGAACAGGAAAAGCACCTCAGTGGAAAAACTGATGAAATCTAAATGAGTTCTGTACTTTGGTTAATAGCATTGTACCACGATTAATTTTTAGTTTTGATACATGCTCTATGGTGAGATGTTAACATAGAGGGAAACTGGGTGAAGAATGTACAGGAATTCTTTGGACTATTTTTGCAACTCTTCTAAGTTTAAAATTATCTCAAAACTTAAAAAATAAAATTTAACAGTTAAAAGAAACTCACCAGGCCAATGCTATATACTCAAAGGAAGAAATGAGCCAAGTTTGGTCAAAGTCCCTTGGGCCACTGAGAACCAAGACAGCACACCAAGGCAGCGGGTGGCTTCCTGAGAGCCAGTCGGGACTAAGTAGGGGCTGGGAATTGCAAAATGAGTTTTTATGAAATTACCAAGAAATTGACCAACCAAAGCCAGAGAGAATTAACTCAAGTTTTGTCTACAACCAGGATTCTTACACTTTTTGGTTTCAGAAACCCTTTGTACTATTAAAAATGATTGAGCCCCCCCAAAACTTTTGCTTATATAGACTGTATCCATTAATTAATACATTAGAAATTAATATGAGGAAAGATTTAAATATGTACCCATTAATTTAAGAGAACATTCATAAACCCATTACAGGTAAACCTGAGTTTGTTTGTTTTTTTAATACAGGGAGCTTTTTTTTTTTTAATATATTTTTATTGATTTCAGAGAGGAAGGAAGAAGGAGAGAGAGATAGAAACATCAATGATGAGAGAGAATCATTGATTTGCTGCCTCCTGCACATCCCCCACTGGGGAACGAGCCTGTAACCCAGGTCTGTGCCCTTGACCAGAATCAAACCTGGGACCCTTCAGTCCACAGGCCAACACTCTATCTATCCACTGAGCCAAACCAGCCAGGGCCTGAGTTACTTACTTTTAATGAAAAAACTGTATTTTCCAAACCACAACTTCACACACACCAAAGGAAGTGCCTGAGGAACTGATCTTATAATGCAATCAAAAACACAATGCCAGACCACAAATCTAAAAAACCAAATATTAACAAACAAAAGACACAAAAACAAAGAGATAAAATTAACGGAATATGATTTTTTTATGTTGTATGAAATGCCAAAGAAAAAAGAGGGAAAAAGTGGGAAAATTTGACAAAAAAAAAGAGAGAAAAATTAAAAGTAGAAGAATAAAGAGAAAATAAGAAAAAGAAACTCAAGAATAGAGAAAAAAGAGAGAGGAGCCGGGTAGCTCAGCTGGTTATAGCATAGTCCCAATGCACCAAGGCTGCAGGTGCGACACCTGCCAGGGCACATACACAACCAATGAATGCATAAATAAGTGGAACAACAAACTGATGTCTCTCTTTCTCCCTCTCTCTCTCTCTCTCTCTCTCTCTCTCTCTCTCTCTCTCTCTCTCCCACCTCCTCCCTCCCCCTCTCTCTGTAAAAAAATAAATCAATAATTTTTTTGAGAGAGGGAAAAGAAACAAACCAACCACAGATAAAGCAACAAACTCCTTATGAGGCCAGTTACATGTACTAAAAGAAGGACATTAATTTGGGTCAGTCTCTCAGGCGTAAGCAGAGATTATATGGGGGCTGGTAATTACAAACTAGAGCTCTTTACGAAGCCATCACAAGTAACCAACCCAAGAGGGACCATCAACTCGGGTTTTGTCTACAACAGAGGAATCTCACTTTTTGGTCTCAAAATAACCTATAACCAAATAACCTATTCTTAATGAAGAAACTGTATTATTTAAAAGAAAATAAGCCCGAGACTGTTTGGCTCAGTGGATAGAGTGTCAGCCTGCGGACTGAAGGGTCCCGGGTTCAAATCCGATTCAGGACACATGCCCGGGTTGCGGGCTCGATCCCAGTGTGGGGCGTGCAGAAGGCAGCCAATCAATGATTCTCTCTCATCCTTGATGTTTTTCTCTCTCTTTCCCTCTCCCTCTCTGGAATCAATAAAAATATATCATAAAAAATAAAATGAAATTCATGACGGGAGTTGCACTGTTTTACTTTCTTGTAGCTCTCTTTCATGTCTGGATTAATGAAAGAGAACCAACTTCTCACATCTGCTTCTGCATTCAATGTGTTTCAAAATGTTGTTTTGGTTCAAAGATATGAAGACAATCTCACTTCACACAGACCTGTAGCTGGAAAATGGAGTTTAACAGCCATTCAGATACGGCAGATTTTTTTTGATATTAGACCAAAACTCACCAAGTGGTCTTTTTTGTTTGTTTTATCCTCACCAACGATATGTTTATTGATTTCAGAGAGAAAGGAAGGGAGAGAGAAACATTGATAGGTCGCCTCCTGTAGGCGCCCCACCTAGAAACTGAACCTGAAACCTAGGTCTGAGCCCGGGCCATGATTTGAACCCCCAAACTTTTTGGTATACAAGACGACGCTTTGACCAAGCCAGCCATCCAGCCGGGGCAGCAGTGGTAGTTTTTAAAGGCCAGTGGCAATGTACAATCTGAAATTTTATCAGTGAACCTTTTGTGTACTTTTACATTAAATCCACCGGTCATCTTGCACTCTGAATGGCTCTTTTATCCACTGGCAATTTGGAAAATATTCCTTCGTTGACTCATGCAGAATTTCCAAATATTGGCATTTCATACAACATCAAAAGATCATATTCCATTAATTTTACCACTGATTTCATTTAAAAAGTCTTTGACAAATACAAATTTTCCAAAATTCTGATTTTCACTTGAAAACTTGAATTGTATCACTGGCAATGGTGACAGACTCACTTTGTTCAATTTCAAGAAAATGCATTTCATGAAATACTCAAGTCTGAATAACTATAGTTGTCCATCAGTTGTTCTTTCAAGTAAAAATGATGACCCACGCAGCTGGTTGAGTTCCAACACACAAGTACATTTGCTCAAGCCAGTCACTGTACTACGGTGCACAGCAGCAGCGCTCCGAGGAGACTGCGTTTCTCACTCAGAATATTAAAGAAACCTTTGCTAGAGGATTGAGATTTCATCAGAATTAATAATGTTTAGTGCTTTATCCAGGACATTAAGTGAAAATGGCTTTTTTAAAAAACCACAAGTGTGTAGCAGGAACAAAGTCCATGACGCCGCCCGCCAGGAGTTCGGTGTCACTGCCTGGGCGTGTTATGTGCCAGCAGTCTTCTCTGCCATGGCCGCTGCGCCCACAGAGCAAATGGAAATGAAGTTGTTCTGGGAGAAACAATCAGAGTCAAAAAAATTATTCAGCCCTGGGCATATTTCCCACCACTTGTGTCTGCTGCTGATCATTCGTATAAAAGTGTTTTTTGGCCCTGACCAGTTTGGCTCAGTGGATAGAGCATCAGCCTGCGGACTGAAGGGTCCCAGGTTCGGTTCCAGTCAAGGGCATGTACCTTGGTTGCGGGCACATCCCCAGTAGGGAGTGTGCAGGAGGCAGCTGATCGATGTTTTTAGCTCTCTATCCCTCTCTATAAAAAAATCAATATATATATATTTTTTTTTTTTAAGTGTTTTTTGAAGTGTAGTTGATGCTGACACAAGGTAAGCCATGTCTATAAAGGTGCTCATTTGTAGGATGAAAGTTAAATTCTGTAAACAAAATATTAACTCAATCTTCATGTTTGCAGCTAAATCTTTTTTTTTTTTTTTAAATATATTTTATTGATTTTTCACAGAGAGGAAGGGAGAGAGATAGAGAGAGTTAGAAACATCGATGAGAGAGGAACATCGATCAGCTGCCTCCCAGGTACATGCCCTTGACCGGAATCGAACCCGGGACCTCTCAGTCCGCAGGCTGACGCTCTATCCACTGAGCCAAACCGGTTTCGGCTGCAGCTAAATCTTTAATTTGAGCAGTCACAGTCACAGATGAAATGGCACTGCCCTGAATTTTGCTAACTTTTCATCCAGTAGGCACACAGGAATGTCAGCTGTTCAAGACTTCATTGGTCTCTTAGCTACTGGGTGCAGTATCCCAGCCAAAGCAATGTGAGAACCTATCCTAAGAGGCTTCAGTGACTTTTTCATTTCTAGGTTGAAAAGCTGGAACAAGTTTTGGCTTTGAAAGAACTCATGGTGTGTACAGTTAAAATATTCAATTCCTTTTTCTCTAAACTCTGACTGATGGGTCTTGAACTGGCACTATAATACTACACAAAAAAGTGCTGTTGCGTAAGGCACAATAAGGTACATTAGTATCTATAAAGCTAAGAAGAAAACTTTTGCTGTTTTAATTATTATTTTGCATTTCTTAGTTTTGCCCTGTCTCTGTGGAGTCATTCCTCCCTTTCACTTGTTTATACATCCATTTCAGTAAACAGACATTGCAGCTATGTGTTGAGAAAGCAAGTCTTCTAATCTCCCTTTTTTTTTTTAAAGGAGTGAATTTTTTTTAATATATATTTTATTGATTTTTCACAGAGAGGAAGGGAGAGGGACAGAGAGCTAGAAACATCAATGAGACAGAAACATCGATCAGCTGCCTCCTGCACACTCCCCACTGGGGATGTGCCCACAACCAAGGTACATGCCCTTGACCGGAATCGAACCTGGGACCCCTGAGTCTGCAGGCTGACGCTCTAGCCACTGAGCCAAACCGGTTAGGGCTAATCTCCCTTTTTTAAGCCAACAATCCATCCCTAAATATAAGAGAAATATTATACACTTTCTTCTAGAATTAAGCGCTAAAATAACTTGAAAATAAAATTTTAAAAAATTACAAGTTTCCCCAAAAGTGAGTTGTACTTACTTCTGTTGTGTTTTCTCAAAGATGCTGGGAAAATACAGGGATTTTAAAATAATGATTTATTGAACAACTAGAGACCCAATACACGAAATTCGTTCAAGAGTGGGCCTTCCGCCCTAACTGGTTTGGCTCAGGCATCTTGGTTGCGGGCATATCCCCAGTAAGGGGTGTGCAGGAGGCAGCTGATCGATGTTTCTCTCTCATTGATGTTTCTAACTCTCTATCCCTCTCCTCCTCTCTGTAAAAAATCAATAAAATATATTTAAAAAAAAAAAAAAGAGTGGGCCTTCCTTCCCCTGGTTGCCGGCACCGGCTTCCCTCCAGCCACCGGCAGGCACCCGGGACCCGGGCTTCCCTCACAGCCCTGGCTTTATCCGGAAGGACAGGAGAATGGAAGGACGTCCGGAAGGATGTCCAGCCTAATTAGCATATTACACTTTTATTATTCTAGATTATTATAGATGAGATTTACAGAGATTATAGCAGACACAAGTAAAGAAAGTAAGAGCATGGAAGTACTGCGAACAAACAGATGATCACTGAAAACTTCCATATTTATACCTTAAGGCATTACCTTAAAAATTCTAGAAAACAAGAATACAGAAACACATGTTTCATTAGGCAAGAGTGATGATGTCAGTGCACATCATTCCGCCTCTGGAAACTCCAGTGTACACTGGTGAGAGAGGAAGAGTGAAGCAAATTGCAAAGACTGCATTGTAATAATGAAAATAAATTGTTTAAATTAATCCTCACCTGAAGATATTTTTTCCAATAATTTTTAGGAGAGTGGAAGGGAGAAGGGGGAGGGAGAGAGAGATGTGAGAGAGACACATAAATTTGCCTCCCACACACACCCTGACTGGGGCCAGGGATCAAACCTGCCACCCAGGCACCTGCCCGCAGCTTCACCGGGAATCGAACCTGTGACCCTTAGGTCCGCAGGCAGATGCTCTAACCACTGAGCAAACAGGACTGTCAGCTGTTCAAGACTTCATTGGTCTCTTAGCTCTTAGCCGAGGCTGTGCTACCAAAATTAACAAGTGCTTCCTCAGATTTCTCCCAAGACAGGGTCTAGATTGTGGCATTCCTAATAGGCAGAGGAAGCAGCTTAGACCCCGTCACCAGGGAAACTGGGATGCCGTCCCTAATAAGTTGTCAGGTTGCCAAGCCTGGCTTTACTGAGGTAGGTGGCTCCAGAGACATAAAAAGAAAATGTTTCTAAAGCAGTGAATCCTTAACTTCACAGAAATCAGAGGAATAGGAGAGTGAAAGGACTGGGTGGTGCTGGGATTCTATACATCAAGGAGATCTCAGACTATCAAAATTCCTCTCCTGAGCCAGGCCACAAAAGGGGCACAGAAACAGGTAAGGCAGAGTGGGACGTGGAGATGAAAACCTGAGACGGACGGTGATAATGAAGGAACGGAGTTCAAAGAAACCAAACAGGAAAAAAAAAGAAAAAAGGGAAGTGAGACAAGTCAGCAAAGGGTCAAAAGGAAGAGGAAAATACAGTGAAAGAAATACTCCCTGATGAGCTCTGAGGCGACGCTGTTGCCTTCCTCCCTGGCCACAGCCGCAACGTGAAAAAACTAAGCAACTTACTTGCTGTTCTGACAAGGCATTCGGGCTCTAGAAGAGCAAGATATGAAGATAAACAAGGAACTGAGACCAAACCTCAGCCCCAGATTCAAAGTCCACAAATTCACAGGAACAGCTGAGAAATGGCTGTGCCCTTCCAGGCATCACAAAGGGGAGGCTTTCTACTCACATCGGGGGAGCCAACAGAGGCACAAGAACCTGCCTTTGAAGGCCCTCTGCTAATGAAAAAGGAACCTACAATCATTAGCTGCTAAGGCCCCACGTGGTCTACAGGAGAAACAGGGTAAATACTGCCCCTGAAGAAAGGACCGTGACGAGAGGAGTCCCTGCATTTGGTGGCACTTCCTCTAACACTCAGAAAAGCCCGTGCTCTGGTGACTTTGGATTTGGCTTTCCAGCCACTGATGAGGGTGCACATTCACCACCACCACCAGTCACAGCACAGAAACATGGGCAGGCAGATGGTCGTGGGGTTTTTCCTTTAATCAATAAAATGGCATAATATTGATACTTGAAAATAAATGAACTTTAAAAAAAGTGCTCTTTGCCGAAACCGGTTTGGCTCAGTGGATAGAGCGTCGGCCTGCGGACTGAAGGGTCCCGGGTTCGATTCCGGTCAAGGGCGTGTGCCTGGGTTGCGGGCACATCCCCAGTGGGAGATGTGCGGGGGGCAGCTGATCAATGTTTCTCTCTCATCGATGTTTCTGACTCTCTATCTCTCTCCCTTTCTCTCTGTAAAAAATCAATAAATATATTTAAAAAAAAATAAAATAAAATTTAAAAAGTGCTCTTAAAAGAACATAAAAAAAGGAACATAAACCTTCCCAATAGCATTCGATTTCTTTTAGATAGCTGATTGGTAATAATAATAATAATAATAAACTAAAAACAAACAGAAATACTATAAAAAGCACCTTTGGGAACCCAATGGCTAGAAGAGGCCAAATTCTTTTTTTTTCTTTTTTGTTATTTTTTTTATTATTATTTCTCTCTTTTCTTTTTTTCTGTCCCTCTGGCTATAACCTTGGGGCCAGAAGGGTATATAAAAAGTCACCTTAGGCCAAATTCTTTCGATCAATTGCAGAGAAATTCCAAGGGACCAGACCTAAAGTTGTGTGGTACTCAGAGAAAATCTACTGAGTTGCTCATTTAAACAGTGATGATGATTACATCCTGCCAAGATCTATTCTAAGTGCTTCATACTCATTAACTCTTTTAATAGCCACAACAACTACACCTAAAAGATAGGTACTATTATTATTCCTTTTTTGCAGAGAAGCAAGCAGGCCTAGAGCAATTAGGTAAACCCAAGGTCACAGTAGGGGCTAACCCAAGATTCCAATACAGGGAATCAAGCTGCAGAGCCTGCTCTAACCACAACAAAACCACTCACTGAAGTCTCAACATGCTGGGACCTCCTTTCAACTCTGTCATAAGCTCAACTCACCCAGAAGCTAAGCTAGACAGAGAGGGCCCACCGTGACTGGAGAACCAGAAATTCAAACTCTTTGGGGCAAAAACAAAGCAACAAGCACCAGTGCTGCCAACACGACCTGCGCAAACAGTGGAAGGAAGGTGGGGCAGTGACGGAGGGGAAGCCAGCCCACCCCCGAGTCTGAAGAAGATGGTGGGAAAGGGGGCCACCCTCCAAACAGGATTATCAGCAACCCAAACACACACCTCAGCAAAAGGCTGCGTGGGGGAAGCAATGAGCAGATCATCGCAGAGGCAACAGGAGCAGCCTGCCCGCCAGGGCCAGGGCACAGCTGGCGCTGTTTGCAGGTGCCTCACTCATTCATTCCCAAGCTTACAGACTCGGCGGCTTCTGCTTGTGAGAGACGGAAAACCTGCCGCGTTAGCAGCCCTGACGGTCACAGGAGCCTCGGAATCCTGCTCTGCCCTTTTCCTTCTGCTGTTCACGAAGTGCCAACATGTGACTGGTGGCTCCCACCTCCCCACAGGTACCTTCCCAAACTGTGCCCCTCCGCTGAGGGACCTGCTGCCAACGACCAAAAACCGTCTCTCCCTTGTCCGCCCCCACAGGCCTGGACAGGCGGTCCGCTGCACTGAGGCAAGAGGTCTGGGGTCTCATTGGATTGAGCAGCCAGATCTCAAGAGTCCACACTTCCTTCCAGATCAACAAATGGGGAGCCAATCACAGAGCCAGTCCCTCCCTCCTGCCAGGCTGAGGGCCCTTTGCCAAGCTGTGAATTGCCCAGGGGCCCACGAAAAGGAGCTGTACCTTAGCTTCCCGTGACAACACTGCCTGCAGGTGGATGGGTGCAGAGAAAGCCCGCTCACATGGAGCCTCAACTCAGAGAGCACTCAGTGTTAGGGGAGAGGGTGTCCACGGGCATCGTCCCAGCGCACCCTCAATGAGCAGAGCCCCAGAGGAGACAGACCTGCGTACTGCCAACTTCCCAAAGAACACAGAGGAAAATAGGCCGAGGCTGCCCCAAACCAGCCTGACTGGTTCCGCAGCAAAGCCTCTGGTCTGCTCTGCCTTCCTATGTGAAAAAGAAAAAGATGGCTTGGAGCCAGCCATTGAACACACTCACCCCTCCTCATCTCCTCGCCCCACCCCCACTGTCCCACAGGATCCATCTAGCCACCAATATCCGTGTCCATTTCACCCTCTCGCCTACCAAACCTTGTGATTACATAGCTTTTAAGTCTAAAATTAATTATTTGATTCAGAAAAAGAAATACATGGAATAGGGGGAAATGAGTACCAACCCAAAGACGGACATCTGTGGAAAGAAGTCCCTACAGGGACCAAGAAACTTCAAACACTATAGACAAAAACAGACAATTCAGGTGAAGCGATCTAACCTATTTCTCCCCCAAAAGGAGGAGCAGGTCTAGTGGGCAAGAGAAGGATCTGGGATCCCGCCTCCTCTGAGAGAGAGCTGGAAACCAAGCCAGATTCTCTCTCGGTGGTGGTTCAGAGTCAGATGTGCCTCTCAAAGTCTAAAAGACAGCAATTACATGCAGCGAGTGTGGTGGGTAGTGAGTGACACTGTGCTCAGCGCTGGAACTCCCTGGGTTGACACGGGGACAGAGGGCCTCTTCCCAGGCCAGAAGCGGGAAAGAGTGGTTTCCTCCCCCACAAGGATTGTAAAGGCTGACTCTTCCCTTCGCTGAGACAGAGGGGAAAATGCACAGATAACACTTCAGTGACTCACTCGTGTTTGATGAAGGCTGGGAGAAAGGCTGGAGAATCCAAGCTTCAAGTGCAAAATGTACAAATGCTGGAATCTCCCCCCCGAGAGAAGAAAGCTCAGCCGCCTAACTGGTTTGTCATTTTGCTGAACTTCCGCGCAAGGAGGAAGGGCCATGTTTAAACTCCACCCACCCTGTCCACATCCCTCTCAATTTATATTTTGACAGGAAAGTGACAAACCGGGCAGCACCCCCACAGCTAACAGAAAATGAAACCCTTTCCACAGCTCCTCTCAACGCAGAGGACTGGTGCCACCGTCTACAGCTGACCGGGGCAGAGAGCGGAGGGACTGCCTCACCGGCGGTCTCGGGGAAGGAAGGACAGCCACCCTCCTCGCCCTTTCCATTTGCTGAGGTTACTGCATCCCAGGCTGCTAATGGGCTTCAAAGAGCCGCGAGGGGGAGTCCATTTAGTAGAGACACAATCATCAGGCCAAAGGTGGCGCCCAGCCCCCATCCTGCTTGTAGATAATGGGCCACAAAGTCTGAAGCGTGGCTGCACTCTAGGCATAAAATATTCATTCCAGACGACTAATATATATATGTAGGAAGTCATGGAAGCTCCTGGGGGGCAGAAACGCCAGCCAGGTGGCTAAGTGCTCAGTGAGAGAGCTCATGAAGGCATGGGTTGGTCCTGGTCAAATGCCTACTGAGCATTAGGCTGTTCGGTCCACAGGGAAAGCAGTCTAGTCTGAGCAGCTTTTGATTCTCAAGAGATCTAACCAGGCAAATCTCTCAGGCAAACAGATTCTCAGTCTCTTCCTACCTCAGAGGCATCAACTCTACTTAAGACATTTACCCTGAAAAAAACCATGGGCCCAATCTTTGGTCGCCATTGGAAAGATTCAGTATCCCTCTGCAAACCTGATTTTAAGCAGGCCAAGGTGCAATGATTGCCTTCTATCCATCTGCTTAGCTACTTCCCCAAATCCACAGGTCACAGAGAAATTGAGAACTTACTAGTAGTTACCTTTACTGGGTTCAAAGGTTATGGTATGGCAATTCTATGAACTCCAGGGGCTCCAAAGCCCTTGCTCTAAGAACACCTGATTTCTAGGCCAACCAGAAAATGAGAATCTATGGTCTGACATTTACCCATATCCCTAACTCGAAAGCAGCACATTAAGGAGTCCCTGGCCAGAGTCAAAGAGCAGAGGTCAGAGGCAGCACCCGGAGCGCAGTGCTGCACAACTCGCAGGGCACGCCGTGAAACGAGGTCTAACTGGGCTCGCTACGAGATGACACTGGAACCAATTGCTCACTGCGACATTCTGCCAGAACCAAGCCTGGGATCCAGGCGATGTGTGTGTCTGAAGTGGCTCCGTCGGTCTTTTCGGGACCCTACGTTAGATTTGCTTTCTTCACCCAGACCTCCCAATTCCTCTTCCCAGAACTGGGAGAATGAACAGTGTCCCTCCCTCCCCAGGAGAGTGACAGTGCCACCCTCCCTTGCCCCCTGCAGCAGAAGTGGGGTGGGTAGTGGAGGCTCCTCAGGCCAGCGGGGGAGCCATGCAGCCCTTCCACAGGTGGAACAGAAAGCTCTGGGCGGCCGCAGGTGAACTCTGAAAGTTGGACCCCTCTCCACACTGGCTATTGCTGCTGCTGCTGGCTGGGAAGACAGTCATCTTGCTGATTGCTTTCACCACTGCCAAGCCTTCAGGCCAGAGGAGCCATTTGGAAAAGTGAACAGAAAGCTCAGCTCACAGACTAAGAATCCCCCAAACTACCAGCCCAGGTCACAAACCTCCTGCAAAAGGAAGAAGAGTCTATGGCTGTGAAAAAGCACATCCGAAATCAGGTGTCACAACCACCATGCTAGGACAGGGCTTGGCTTTCTTTTATCTCCTACTTTCACTATTAGAAGCAGCGTTGACAGCAAACAGGCAATCTTCCTACAACGCAAGGTTTGTTTTTCTGCTTTAAATCTTCTCAGTGTGTGTGTGTTTATGTGTGTTTAAGTCAGATGTGATCAAAGAGCTCCTGGGAACATCAGCCACATGTTTTAAAGACGGGGAGAGGGAGAGCAAGAGACTGGAACTTGAGGACAACCAGTGGAGTCTGTTTACCTATTTCCTGGTGAAGCCAGTTTAAATCATTTAAATCTAAATAAGGTGACAGAGGACCTTTGGGGGGAAGAAGTCAGCCCAACCAAATGCCTTGCTCTTTGCTTTTTGTCTCCTAGCCTTCGGCTTATTGCAGCGCCCGCGCTCCCACAGCTACTTTAGCTAGAACTGCAACAGGACCAGAAGAGCTTCCTTGCTCTCCCGCGTGGCACGAATTCTTCTAAAGGAGCCCAGTGCTTCCAACACCTCCGGTCTTGTGACCAAAGGAGCTGCGACATGTCTTCTTTCTTGTTTAAAAAAAGACAGGCACCTGCCTGTGACAGGTGTATCCAAGGTTTTCCAAAGTCTGTGCTTTTAATAGGATGAGACTTAATCTCGAGTTGATAGTAAGACTGGCTACCATGAGAAGCTATGAAGTGGTTCGGGGGAACCTAAGGCCATAAAGAATAGGAACGGGATGAGTGACTGGTAATGGGGAACAGAATGACAATGTGTGCAGCCACTGCTCTGGACAAGGTTATCAAAGAGCAGCTCACATTCCCAAAGGTGCACTGATTGCTGCTATCATAAAACCAACGGGAGTTCCTACTATGCGCTCAGCATGTACGGAGGAGAAGAATTAACACACACATCACGAGAAAAAGACCATGGCAAGGATACATTTACATTTTGTAAACAGCACAAAGAGACCACACTGAGGCAGCCAGGTACTCCATGCTGCAGGACACAATGCCCCCCACAGCCTCCCTGGGAGCAGGCACTCCATCGCCACTCCCCAAATGCCTGAGGGTGCCAGTCAGGCACTTGGCCTCCTCCTGCCAGCTCATAATCAACAGCCTGGGAAAGTTCTCTGGTTAAGCAGGGTTTACCTGCTACACCAAAGATTGAGATAGGAAAAGGATGGAAGAGGCAACTCCAAGAGGGCCTAGAAAAAGTGGTTCCCACAGGAGAGAAAGAGCAGGCCAGCGACAGACTGTGACAAGCAGACCACACTCCCGCTTCCAAAGACCTCCGTCCCATGCAGAACCAGCTGCCAAACCAGCGATGAAATGGAAATCATCCACCCCTCTCTCTCCACCTCAGTCATAAAAGGGTCAACCACTGCGCAGGAAAACTCCGTCCAGACCTCTTCCTGAGTGCCTGGCTGCCCAGGTGACCGGGAGTGAGGGGGTAACAAGAGAAAAATGTAGGAAGGATGAAAAGAGGGAATATTTTTCGGAGGAAGATGTTAACATGCAAGAAAATACAGCAAGGGTGCCAATGGGCTAAAGGGAAAGAAGGGAACAAGAGGAAAACATAAAGAATGGAATGAGGCAAAAGGATGCAAAAAGCACTGCGGCCCCAGGGGAAGGGGGCTCCTTTTTCAAGTCCGAGTTTTTTTGAAAGTCCCGTAAAAAGAAGGTGTGACAGGTAGGGAGCACTCCACAGAGCAGTCAGCAAGGGACACTAGAGATGGTGAAAGAGAGGGGAGGGCTGGAAAGCGGACGCTCTCAGCTTGGAGGTGAGATGACACAGAAAAGCTAAGGCCTGGGTGACAAACCACAGCGGTGATTGTCAGGATGCCGGGGAGAGAGGAGCTCCAGAAACTCCCGTGCAAAATGCCCGCAGGGGAAGCCACAGAGACTAGTCAGTAGGAAGGGAGAGGACAGGAGCGTACGTGGGAAAAGAAATATGTGCAGGCAGGAGACTAATATGGAGAGGGAAGGCAATCCTGATTTAGAGGCACCGTAAGGAAGAGGGGGTGAGAGCAGACACGGGAAGGCAACAGGCAAGGAGAAAGACACCATGAAAAGTGACAGATCCAGGAGGGAAGCGACAGGCAGGCATCACGGTCTGTGTTGCAGCTGGGGGGGAAAGGCCGGGGCAGTGATGGAGCAGGGCGGGGAAAAGGCTGAGCAACAGGTTGTGCTCTGGGGGTGGGCTGCCACAGCAGCATCGTTCCCGGCCAGGGAGAGGCCAGGAAGGCGGGCAAAGCACTCGCAGTGAGAAACGGGGGGCCTGGCGATTTAAAAGCCAAACCCCAGGGGAAAGAGAGCATGAGGGATCCAAAGACTGAAGGGAGCGAGGACTGGAACCCCAAAGACAACCTGTGGGAAAAGTATGCGCATGACAGCTGTAGGGGAAACGCGGAAGCAACACATGCCAGCGCGAGGCAGGCACCGGGGAGCTGCTGGAGAAAAGAAGGGAAAGTGATGAGCAAAGAGTAGGCGAACGATATGGAAAGGTGATGAGGGTGGAGCTGGTGGGTTGCAAGCAAGAGGGAGAGCACGATTTGGAGCAGGAAGAAGCAGGGTAAAAAAAAAACCGAAACAAAACAAAACTGGGGAACTGGACGGGGGAAAGGGGCCGAGAACACATTCCGGGGCAAGGACCCTGAGGGGGACAACCGGGGGCCGGGAGGACCGGTGCGGGCGGAGGGGAAACCAGGCTAGAGAGGCAGAGGAAGAGGTGGACCACGACCTGGAGCAAATCGCGGGGTGCTATCCGCTGAGCAGAGGGTGGCTGCTGCAAGCGTGGGTGGAGGAAGACCAGAAGGGCCCCCGAGAAAAAAGGGAAGAGAAGAGGAAGCTGGGGAGGTAACACGGAAGAGCGCAGGAGGGCGGCGAGGGGGCAAGGGGGGTCAGCAGAAAGACAAGTGTGCAGCCTGCAGCCCGGAGGAGGTGGGTCCCAGGACAGGACTCGGAGGGGGATGTGCGGGGCCGAAAGACAGATGACAGGGCAGCTGGAGCTTGCAGGCTGGCAGCCGGGGCACGAGGAGAGCAGAGGAAGGAGAAGGCTCTGCAAGGTGCAGGGGCCCAGCCGAGAATGCTGGCAGCCCTCGGAGCTCCTTACCTGCTCCGTGTCCCTCTCGTTCAGCGTGGGTAGGGGGGTCCGGGCGCTGGACATGGCGCCGGTATCTCAGGGGAGGGAACCGAGAAGCTTGAAGGGAGGGAAGGGAAGGCGCGGAGCCCGGCCGGGCGGGGCTTCTCACAGCAGAGGCACCCGCCGCATGGGCCCCGGCCGGGGGTGCGGGGAGGCCGGGCAGCCGTTCACGCCAGCCCGGGGATGCGCCGCTCGGGCTAGGCCGCGCCGGCTCCGAGCGGCTCCGGACCGCACCCCCCCGACCCCCGGCTGGGCTGTGCCGCCTTTCGCCGGGCCGCGCCGCTCCGCCTACTCTCTGCCGCCGCAGTCGGCCGCCTGCCTCGCTCCTCCCCTGCCCTCAGCGGCACTGCTCCGCGCCCGGCACACAGGCAGCCGCCGCCGGACCTGCTGCTCCCAACATGGCCGCCGCCACCGCCGGCCCTCGGCTCTTTCCGCCGGCAGCAGCCGGAAACATCCGAAGCGGCCTGGAACGGGAGGGCGGCTTGCCTCCTTCTCCCGGCCGCCGACTACGGGTGAATTCCGGAAACACCGAAGAAGGCAACCCCCGGGGACGCGCGCGCCTCCTCGATCCCGAAGACCGAGCTTCGGCTCTGTTTTCGGAAATCCACGAAGCGACTCCAGGTGCTCTGGCCACGCCCACGGGCCTTCCCCCGCCCACTTCAGCCGGCTCTCGGCAGTTTCCGGAAACACCCGAAGCCGTCCCGCGTGCGGAGACCCGGCCACGCCCCCGCCCCGCCCCGCAGCCGACGGCGGCGGCCGTCGGCCATTTCCGGCAACACCCGAGGCCCGGCGAGCCCCGGGTCATTCCCTCGAGTGGCACCGAGTCTAACTCTTCGCTTCTTTCCGTCAGTTTTCGGGTATTTTCAAACCTTGAACGGGGAGCGTGGAACTCCTGTGCGTGCTATTATTTGACTAAATAGGAAATAAGGCTGTGAGGCGTCCCTGCGATTCTAAAGCAACTTCCTCTCCGCGTGCCCGCTTGTTGTGGGTGAGCTCGTAAAATCCATCTCTTTTGTCACCCAACCTGTCAATATGTCTATCAGCTGTCAAATATAGCATTATTCCATTACCTATCTACCTACCCTTTGTCACCTACCATCTTCTGTCGTGGCTTCTCGTCAAGGTCCCAGACAAGCACCGGGTCTGCGTCCTTGGCTCCCGACTGTGAAAGGCTGCAGAGGTCGCCCCAGCCCAGCATGCCAGCCCCAACCCCACGGAGTGAATATGCTGTGTGATCTTGGAAAAGTCACATAATGTGTATGAGTTTAGCCTCCTCGACGTCCCTCTATTGAAAGAATCACATTCTAAATAACATCTTTGAATTCCAGTTACCTTTCCCCCCCAAAAAAGTTTTAAATTGTTCAAAATAGCACAAAACAACATCACAATATAGTCATATGGTCATGCCAGCTACCTTTTCATTTATTTTTAAAGTACTAGTTATTTTTTAAGCATTTTTTTATTGATTTCAGAGAGGAAGGGAGAGGAAGAGAGAGAAACATCAACGATGAATCATTGATTGTCTGCCTCCTGCACGCCCCCTGCTGGGATCAAGCAGGAAACCCAGGCATGTGCCTTGACCAGGAACGAAATTGCGACCTCCTGGTTCATAGATCAGTGCTCAACCAGAGCCACACCACTGGGCGCCAGTTACCTTTTTAAGTACTCCTGCAAAGCAAGATAAGAAAGACAGTCTCATCTTAATTCACATTTCAGTTCTAAGACAAAGAAACTCAAGGAAAAGAATATAGAACCTGATTGAAAGTGAGAATTCCGCATGATGGTGCAAAGAACGGGTCACTGGAAAAGTTCCTTTCCTTCCTGGGACTCATTTTCCCCATCAATAAAGCGAGGTGATTGGATTCATGGACTCTGAGGCTCCGCTCACCTTTGGAGAGCCCCTGCTCACCTTTGGAGAGCCCCTGACTCTAACAGGAAGTCTGTGTGGCAACCCAGGCCCACTCGTCCCTTTCCCCTAGATCAGTGGTTCTCAACCTTCCTAATGCCGCGACCCTTTAGTACAGTTCCTCATGTTGTGGTGACCCCCAACCATAAAATTATTTTCGTTGCTACTTCATAACTGTAATTTTGCTACTGTTATGAATCGTAATGTAAATATCTGATATGCAGGATGTATTTTCATTGTTACAAATTGAACATAATTAAAGCATAGTGAGTAATCACAAAAACAATATGTAATTATATATGTGTTTTCCGATGGTCTTAGGCGACCCCTGTGAAAGGGTCGTTCGACCCCCAAAGGGGTCACGACCCACAGGTTGAGAACCGCTGCCCTAGACTGTCTCCTCAGGGCGAGGCAGTAGGCTAGCCTGATTCCTCTGGCTTTAAGCTGCCCCCACCCCTAGTACTCCAGACATGTTAGAACTTGCCCCCCTTTCCCCGGGCTCAGCAGCAGCTTAAGGTGGGCAGAAGCCAGAACCCCCACAGGAGCCAGGTTCAACCAACAAATTCCCAAAGTGCAGGAGCATGCCAGCCCAGGGGTTGTGGGGGGCGGGGAGTGCTGGCTGGAATGCTGACCCTTGACTTCCAACTCCCAGCTACAGTATCTTGAGCAGAGCCCTTGGTCAAGTCAACCAGAGAAAGGGGCAGCGAGGCAGCTGCAATGAGAGGATGGTATGAAAATACTTCCTAAAGCAGCAGCTACCATCTCCAGTCTCAGTAAGTGCACCCGATTCCAGGACACTTCCCCATGCCCCACCCCAGCTCCATCCAGGCACCCAGCCATTGCGGGAGAAGTTGGGGAAGAAATGCAGAGGAGTCGAGGGAGAAAAAAAGGAAGAGGTGAGAATAGAGGCTATTCCACCCGCCACCGCCCCCCACCACCCAAATTCATCTTGAAAAATCTGTGAGAATGATCTGCCCTCTGGTGGCCAGAGGGAGTGGCACTGCCGATGTCTGGAAAGAAGGGAAAAGAGGAAGGGGTTGGAGGAGCAAAGGGAGCTGGGTGTTCAGAAGTCTTCCCCGGCCCATGCTCTTGCCTAGACTCCCTCCAACCTGCCCCGCCAGACATGCCAGAACAATCTTCCTAAAGTCCAGCTCCAATGACAGGTCTGTCCCGCTGGAGGCTCTCACCGGCTCCCTCATGGGACAGGCAGGCTGGCTTCATGGGCCTAAAGCCTGTGCAGCCACCCAAAGCCCTGCTCTGAGAAGGGCCTTGAGCTTGATTTAATACTCAACTCTGCTGTCATTCTGACATTTTTCCAAGGGGGCCCTGCGTTTTCATGTGCACTGTGCCCCATAAGTTCTGTAGCTGGTCCTGGCAGTAGGAGAAGCCTGTACCTGCATCTACTAGTCAAGCTTTGCACAGTCTGGCCTCAACTTAGCCTGCTAATATCCTCTCCAACTAGGTATCACCGGTTGACACCTCCCCCCAGCTCCTGCCCTGCCGCCAAGCTCTCCCACCTCCATGCTTTTTTCAGGCTGATCAGTTGCCCGTCACCTACCTCACCTTCCAGGTGTACTACAAGATCCAGTTCAGGTATTATCTTCTCTAATCCCTGAACCCACCTACTTCTCCTCAAAGATTAATTCTACATTACCACGAATTTATCCCTCTCTAATTTGCCAATTCATTCATCCACAAATCTCTACTGAACACCTACTGTGTGCAAGGCATTGTTCCAGGCTCTTCAGGTATAAATAACGATCTCCGATCTCCAATCTCTGTTATCAGGGAACTTACATCTCAATGGTGGTGGGGGGTAGGGGGGTGGAGACAGACAGCAAACATAATAGAAAGAATTAAATGCCACGGGGAAAATAGAGCTAGCTATAAGGGGGATCCAAACTGCAGGGCGAGGTGGGTGGAAAAGGAGTTGCAGTACTAAGGTGGCCAATGTAGACCTCACTGAGAAGGTGACACTTGAGCAAAGACTTGAAAGAGGAAAGGGAGTGAGCTCTGCAGATATTGGGGAAGAACATTCCAGAAAGAGGTGACAGCCAGAGCAAAGGCCCTGGGGCAGGAGCAGGCCTGGCTGCTTAAAGAATAAGGAGGCTGCCCAGGCAGGCGTGGCTCAGTGGTTGAGCGTTGATCTATGAACCAGGAAGTCACGGTTCAATTCCTGATTCCCGGTCAGGGCTCATGCCGGGGGTGCAGGCTGGATCCCCAGTGTGGGGCATGCAAGAGGCAGCTGATCAATGATTCTCTCTCATCATTGATGTGTCTATCTCTCTCGCCCTTTCCCTTCCTCTCTGAAATCAATAAAAAGATATTTTAATAAAGAAAGAAAGAATAAGGAGGCCAGTGAGCCAGGGGGAGAGCAGTAGGAGAAGAGGGCAGAAAGGCTATGTGGAGCCAGGCCGGTGGCCACGGCTGTGGCTTCCCTGGGAGTGAGATGATCTGACTGGCTGCTGGGCTGAAAACAGATGAAGGGGCAGGAGTGCAGGAAGGAGGCTGTCATGATAAATCAAGTGAGAGAGGACAGGGGCTTAGAGAAGGCAGCAGCAGAGGGAAGTGGTTGGATTTGAGGTATACAGGGGTGGGCAAAAGTCGGTTTACAGTGTGAGCACACGAAACACAGAATTTATTCTTGTATTACTACTTTTTAAATAAATTTATTTTTAAGACATTTTTATTGATTTCAGAGAGAAAGGGAGAGGGAGAGATAGAAACATCAATGATGAGAGAGAATCATTGATCGACTGCCTCCTGCACGCCCCTCACTGGGGATCTAGCCCACAGCCCGGGCATGTGCCCTGACCAGGAATTGAACCGGGACCTCCTGGTTCATAGGTTGACGTGCAACCACTGAGCCACGCCGGCCGGGCTATTTATTAATTATCATATTATTTTTCATACAAACAACATCGGGCTAGTGCTCCAGGGCAGCCGTGGCGCCCACTGGAACCGGAGAAGACAAAGGCATGGGATTCCGACCCCAGCAGGCACAAGAGGCCTTTGAGTAGCAACCCCTCTGGGGGCGGGCAGGGAGGAAAGAAGTAAAGGGAGGCAAGGGTGCTGGAGTGGGAGACACCCTCATTCTCACGCCTCTGCAACATGGCAGCTCTCCTCAGCCCGCCCAGCCATGGAGCCGGAGGGCAGGCTCGCTCTGGGCAGGCCACGCTGGAGGAGGGGAGTGGTCCAGAAACTGTCACGGAGGACAAGGCCCACTCCTGCCCTCTCACCCCTCGGAGTCCCTCCCATCCTGCAGAGCCGGGCCCCACTGTTCTCGGTGTCTCTGAATTTCCATCACGCGCTTTGCCACTATTGCCACGTTCCATATTGAATTTAGAACATTTTAGAGATGTTAGCGTGTGAACAAAGTGTGCACCTCAGAAGCGATGAGCTAGAAATGTCTGTGATCGGTGCCCCCTTGTCCAACCACCACCGACAGCCAGGACGTGAGCTACACAAGGACAGGGACTGCCCGTCTCGGCCCTTTCCTGGCTTTGCCGGCCCGCGTTGAGAGCTGTGTACGGTGTGGACATTATGGCAGGCACAGTAAACAGGGGGCACTGCTATTACTCAATCTACTAATAAGGAAACCAAAGCCGAGAGAAGCCCAGTCCCTTGCCAGGGGAGTGGGCACTGGGCAATCAGCCCAGAGAGGCGGCGTGTGGGCAGAGGGCCGACACCCGGACTTCTCAGCCCGCTGCTCCTCAGCCGCTTTGCTCTAAGCCGCCTCACCTCTGTCACCTTCATCTTCCCATCTCTTAATAGGGACAGTGAACACACCAGCCCCATGGGGCTGAGCTGCGAGGTTACAACGAGTTAATACAGTAAACATGCTCAGACAGGAGGATGGAGGCCCACTTTGTGTGGGCTGCTGTTATTACCAGCACACTCCAGCCAGGCTGCGGGCCCTCACGGTTCTCGGCTCCATCCTCCCCATTTCCCGGAAGGACAACAGTGGATCAGAAGTCAGAGAGCCCGTTCTGTCCCAGCTCTGTCACGAATGGGTCACGTGAGCCATTAGGTAACTCTCTTCCCCCCCCCCCCCCCACAGGGTCCTGGGCCCCTTGTCTGTTCAATGAGGGGGAGCTGAACCTTTTGCTCCCTGGGGTCTTCTAGAATGCTATAGATAGAATGTGTGCCCCCCCCCTAAAATTCGTATGTTGAAATCCTAACCCCCACGGTGACGGTATTAGAAGGCGGGGCATTTGGGAGGTGATTAGGCCATAGGGCTCCATTTGCCCCAATGGGCATAATGGGGTTCGTGCCCTTAGAAAAGCAATTTCACCCTGGCCGGTTTGGCTCAGCAGATAGAGCGTCGGTTGCAGACTGAGGGGTCCCGGGTTCAATTCCGGTCAAGGGCACATGCCCAGGTTGTGGGCTGGGTCCCTGGTGGGGGGTGTGCAGGAGGCAGCCGATCAATGATTCTCTCTCATCATGGATGTTTCTGTCTCTCCCTCTCCCTTCCTCTTTGAAATCAATAAAAATGTATATTTTTTTAAAAAAAGAAAGAAAAGCCATTTCACAGAGCTCCCTTGCTCCTTCCACCGTGTGAGGACGCAGCGAGAAGGCTGCCTTCTATAAACCAGGAAGAGGGCCCTGGCCAGACCCGGAACCTGCCAGCGCTTCCATCTTGGACCTCCCAGCCTCCGGAACAGTGAGAAGTGCATGTCTGTTGTTTGTAAGCCACGGGTCTATGGTATTTTGTGGCAGCAGCCCGAATGGGCTAAGACACTGTCCCAAACCCTGACCCAGCAACAACACTCGTCTTGCCCTTCCTCACCCATGACCTGGACTCGCGCCTGGCACGGAGGGGACGACACCCCTGCCAGCCTGGCTCCCGTGTTTTCTGCAGAAGAAAGGTCCGGCTGCTCCCAGCGGCCACCGCAGACCAACCTGAGGGAGGGGGGAGGGGCGCCAGGCAGGGAGGGCACCTTCACAGTCTGTTTTCCTGGGAGGAGGTGCCCTTCAGACCAAGCCACACCCCCACACGGGTCGGGTCACTGTCTGGGGGTTCTGCCTCCTCCATGGCTGAGAAGGCCGAATATCCCGGATGGGGGGCCAGGCTGGTTTTGGCAGAGGCCCTGTGAGAAGCAAAGGAGAAAGCAGATGTGGGCAGTTTTCATGGGGCGCAGAGGGGTACCCAAAGCAAACGATCTGGGGCCTGCGGGAGCAGGGGAATGGGACTGGATGGAGTAACTTGGTGAAAACGGACTTTTCCAGGGAATTGTAACATCTTCGGGATCATCACATTTACTCTAGGAAGCTGGGTTCCCGTTTTAGTTTTAGCACGTGCTGCGTTTAATGTAACTCGTTAAAAATGGAGGGTTTTTTTGGTTTATTTCAAGTAAGTGCTCTTTCCAGAGGAAAACGATGTTTTTGGTTTGAAGGTAAGAAAGAGGGGGTGACGCTGAATCTGATGCCAAGGACATGCAAAGGGCCGCCAGGAAGGACTGGCAGGAGAGGGAACGGCCCAGGGAGGTAAAGAGCCCAGCCCTCAGGGAGTTCCCACGTGGGGGAGGCCGGCAGACCAGCCCGCAGCAGCCTCAGGCTCGGAGTTGGTACCAGCTGGTGTCCAGGGCTCTCCCTGGCTTCCTGGAGGAGGTGGGCAGGCCGGCAGGCCAGATGATTTGCCCACGTACCCGGAGCCCGCGGTAGCCCCGGAAGCCAGCAGGCAGGGACATCGCTGCTCTCCTGGAGGACGGTGTCTAGGTCTCCAGCCCCAAGGAGAGCAGGGACATTTTCTGGTTCCCAGCGGGGTCCTTGGCGCCTCCAACAATGTCTGACATGAAGGCAGGGTGCCTGTGCGCCCCTGGGGAACAAAGCCCCAGGGTTCTGGCCTCCTTGTCCCCTCTGCCCTGAACTCCCTTTCCCTATTTAGCTGCATGGCTCCGTGGAAGCCCTCAACCCCACACCGCATCCCCCCAAGGAGGGACCTGCAAACCCCTATTGGGTAAGCAATCAGCCAGAACCAGAA
Organism: Myotis myotis; assembly: GCF_014108235.1. Lineage (NCBI taxonomy): Eukaryota > Metazoa > Chordata > Mammalia > Chiroptera > Vespertilionidae > Myotis > Myotis myotis. Next base: position 80,014,986 of record NW_023416314.1, read on the forward strand.
CAGGACATTCTGTCTACAGAACACAGTGTTGCGTGTTTTTTTAAATTTCTTTTATTTCTTTTTAAAAAATATTATTTTTATTGATTTCAGAGAGAGAGAGAGGGATAGGAACATCCATGATGAGAGAGAATCATTGATCAGCTGCCTCCTATACGCCCCACACTGGGGATGGAGCCCACAACCCGGGCATGTGCCCTGAATGGGAATCGAACCGTGACCTCCTGGTTCATAGGTCGACGCTCAACCACTGAGCCACACCGGCCGGGCAGAGCACAGTGTTTTCAATCAAGGAAACAGAAAGAAGGAAACACAGAGGAAGGAAAGGTTGTTACAGGCTGAGACGCCAGCCAGTGCAATGTGTGCACCTTACTCAGATCCTGATTCAAACGAACCAGCTGCGAAAAGACATTCACAAACAGTCCTGGAGGCTGGCGGCGCCACAGGAATGTACTTACTACGGAGCCGTACACTTACGGGTGGCTGCCCCGGCCAGTGCGGCTTAGCTGGTTGAGCGCTGTCCTGGGCAACCCAGGGTCATCAGTCCGATTTCCAGTCAGGGCACATGCCCGGGTTGTGGGGCTCGATCCCCACTGTGGGGCGTACAGGAGGCAGATGATCCATGATTCTCTCTCATCATTGATGTTTCTGTCTTTCTCCCCCTGCCCCTTCTTCTCTGAAATCAAGAAGAATATGTATATATTTAATATATATATTTTAAAAAGAGTGGTTACGATGGTAAATGTTATATGTATTTCACCACAAATTTTTTATTTAATTTTTAAAATCTTTATTGTTGAGAGTATTACAGATGTCCCTATTCCCCGCCCCCCACTGCCCCCTCCACCCGGTTCCTGCCCCACTGGAGGCCTTCACCAACTTACTGTGTCCATAGGTAAGATCTTTGGTTAATCTCTTCCCACCCACCACCCTTGCCTCTGAGATTTGTCAATCTGTTCCATGCTTCCATTCTTCTGATTCTTTTTTATTCACCAGTTTATTTTTTTATTAGATTTTTTGTTCATTTATTTTGATTTTTATTTATTTAGATTTGGCTGTTGATAGATATGTATTTGTTACCATTTTATTGTTCATATTTTTTTATCCCTCCTCCTCCCCCTTCTTTCTCTTTTTAAATAATACCCTTCAATGTTTCATGTGATACTGGGTTGGTGGTGATGGACTCCTTTAGCTTTTTCTTGTCTGTGAAGCTCTTTATCTGACCTTCAATTCTAAATAACAGCTTTGCTGGGTAGAGTAATCTTGGTTGTAGGTTCTTGCTATTCATCACTTTGAATATTTCTCGCCACTCCCTTCTGGCCTGCAAAGTTTCTATTGAGAAATCAGCTGACAGTGATATGGGCACTCCCTTGTAGGTAACTAACTGCTTTTCTCTTGCTGCTTTTAAGATTCTCTCTTTGTCGCCGAAACCGGTTTGGCTCAGTGGATAGAGCGTCGGCTTGCGGAATGAAAGGTCCCAGGTTCGATTCCGGTCAAGGGCATGTACCTTGGTTGCGGGCACATCCCCAGTAGGGGGTGTGCAGGAGGCAGCTGATCAATGTTTCTCTCTCATCGATGTTTCTAACTCTCTATCTCTCTCCCTTCCTCTCTGTAAAAAATCAATAAAATATATTAAAAAAAAAAAAGATTCTCTCTTTGTCTTTAGCCCTTGGCATTTTAATTACGATGTGTCTTGGTGTGGGCCTCTTTGGGTTTCTCTTGTTTGGGACTCTCTGTGCTTCCTGGACTCATAAGTCTATTTTTTTCACCAGGGAGGGGAAGTTTTCTGTCATTATTTCTTCAAATAGGTTTTTTTTTTTTTTTTTTTTTTTTAAATATATTTTATTGATTTTTCACAGAGAGGAAGGGAGAGAGATAGATAGTCAGAAACATCGATGAGAGAGAAACATCGATCAGCTGCCTCCTGCACATCTCCCACTGGGGATGTGCCCGCAACCCAGGTACATGCCCTTGACCGGAATCGAACCCGGGACCTTTTGGTCCGCAGGCCGATGCTCTATCCACTGAGCCAAACCGGTTTCGGCCAAATAGGTTTTCTTTCTTTTTTTTCTTTATTGATTAAGGTATTACATATGTGTCCTTATTCCCCCATTGCCCCCCCAACCCCAAAATAGGTTTTTAATATCTTGCTTTCTCTCTTCCCTTTCTGGCACCATAATGTGAATGTGGGTATGCTTGACGTCCCAGAGTCTCCTTACGCTTTCTTCATATTTTTTATTCTTTTTGCTCTTCTGATTGGGTGTTTTTTGCTTCCTCATATTCCAAATAGTTGATTTGATTCTGGTAATCCCCTACTGTTGAATCCCTGTAAGTTGTTCTTTATTTCAGTGAGTGTATGCTTAATTTCTGATTGGTTCTTTTTTTTTGGTATTTTATTTTAATATATTTTATTGATTTTTTTACAGAGAGGGAGGGAGAGGGATAGAGAGTTAGAAACAACGAGAGAGAAACATCTATCAGCTGCCTCCTGCACACTCCCTACTGGGGATGTGCCCGCAACCAAGGTACATGCCCTTGATCGGAATCGAACCTGGGACTCTTGAGTCCGTAGGCTGACACTCTATCCACTGAGCCAAACTGGTTAGGGCCTGGCTGGTTCTTTTTCATTTCTCTCACCTTCTCACTAAGATCCTTGAAAGTCTCAAGATCCTTGAGTAACCTTATCACCATGGTTTTAAACTCTGTATCTAGTAGTTTGCTTGCTTCCATTTCTTTCATTTGTGATGTTTGTCTTTGCATTTTCACTGCTTCCCTGTGTTTGCTTCTATGTATTGGGTAGAGCTGCTATGTCTCCTGGAGTTGGAAGAGTGGCCTTGTGTAGCAGGTGTCCTGTAGGGCCCAGTGGCTCAGCCTCCCCAGTCACCTGAGCTGGGCACTCCAGGTGCACCCTGTGTGCACAGCCTTGTAGTTGAGCGTCTTCTGATTGGGTGCCAGACCAGCCTGTTCTGCGCCTCCGCCCCTCCTACAGGTCTCAACCTACTTTCTTTATGTCTCTAGTTGTAGGACTTCCATTCACCCAGCTTTCAGGCGGTTCTGGATGATGCTTGTTCTGTATTTTAGTTGTAATTTTGATGTGGTTCTGGGAGGTGGTGAGAACAGGTGTTTACCTATGCTGCCATCTTCGTTCAACAAACTTTTAAAAGATACTCTTGGGCCCTAACCAGTTTGGTTCAGTGGATAGAGCGTCGGCCTGCAGACTGAAGGGTCCCAGGTTCGATTCCAGTCAAGGGCATGTACCTTGGTTGTGAGCATATCCCCAGTAGGGGGTGTGCAGGAGGCAGCAGATAGATGTTTCTCTCTCATCGATGTTTCTCTCTATTCCTCTCCCTTCCTCTCTGTAAAAAATCAATAAAATATATTTTAAAAAAATAAAATAAAAGATATTCTTGGACCAATTGGGTAATGGGAACACTGACTATATATTAGATGACATTAAGGGGTTATTGATTTTTAAAAAATAATTTTTTTATTAGTTTCAGAGAGGAAGGGAGAGGGGGGCAGAGATAGAAACATCCTTAAGAGAGAATCATTGATCGATTGCCTCTTGTGTGCCTCACACGAGGGATCAAGCCCGCAACCCGAGCATATGCCCTGACCGGGAATCAAACCGCAACCTCCTGGTTCATAGGTTGACCCTCAACCACTGAGCCTCACTGGCTGGACTAAGAGATTATTAATTTTAAAGTGTGATAATGACATGAACAGCGTGTTCATCTCCTAGAGACACAGACAGACCTATTTACAGATGAAATGATATGATGACTGGGATTTGCTTTAAAACAGTCCAGAAGGAAGAGAGATGTGGGGAGATAAAGAGAAACCAAATTGGCCATATTTGTTGAAGTGGGGTACACGGGCATTTTTTATGCTATTCTCTGTCTTCTTTTGGGTGAAAATGTCCATGATCAGCCTGGCCGGTGTGGCTCACTGGCTGAGTGCTGACCCATGCACCAGGAGGTCTTGGTTCGATTCCCGGTCAGGGAACATGCCCAGGTTGTGGGCTTGATCCCCAGTAGAGGGCATGCAAGAGACAGCCATAGATGTTTCTCTCTCTCCCTCTCCCTTCCTCTCTGAAATCAATAAAAACATATTAAAATAAAAAAACAGAAAAGATAAAACATAAGAAAAGAAAATGTCCATGATCAAAAAAAGAATAACAACAAAAAAAGCGCCCCTCCACTACAGCTGGTTTTTCCTCCCAGCATCCTCCCTGCGGGACACACCCGGAACCTTGTTTGCTGTGTCTCCCCTGGAGCGGGGGAGCCAGGGAGTGGGCTGTCTCTTGTTCACGGCTGTATGTTCATGGCTGTATCCCCAGCACCTGGAGCAGCACATGCATCTCACCCATCTCACAGCTGTGGGCCGAGATCTGCGTGGCCTCTCGAGCTCGAGCTCCGAGCCACAGTCTGCATATAGCTGTCTCCACCAGCTCTGACCTCGGAGGGCCAGGGGCGAGGCTCTCCGGGGCAAACGGAGACGTGGGTGCCATGGTAGGCAAGAGGACTCGCCCCACGTCAGGGAAAGGGAGTGAGGGGCAATGACAGGGTCGGGCTAGGAGAAGCACGCCCCCACCCCAATGCTCTGCCCCCTAGAGTGGCCCAAGCTCATGTGGACATCACTGTACCAGCCACTGCTTGTGTGGCTTCCAAACACCAAGCCCAGCCTGAGCCAGGGTCAGCAGGCAGGGCCCACCCAGGGGCCCAGGAGCCAACCTCTGGAGAAAAGGGGCAGGTGAGGAGCAGGGCTGCCTCCACGCTCAGAGCCCTCGGCTTGGTTCCCAGCCACCGTGAGCAGGACAGGTGAGATGCGCATGCTTCCGCATCTGCAGTGAGCCTCTCTAGCCGGCACCACCGGGCACAGGGCACGATCGCAGCAGTGCCAGGCCGTGGGGTCTCTGGAAACTGGGATGAGGAGGACACTGGGCACCACCATCAGCGTGCTGGAGGGGACGGGGTGCTGCCGCGGAGGGTTTCTCATTGTGAATGACCCTCCTTCTCCCACCTCAGCTCTCAGGGAAGATGGCAGTCTTCCTAAAGCCGAAACAGGCCTGCGGTGTAGAAGCAAGAGCTCTGGGGTCAGACCTAGGCTCGGCACATCAGACAAGTCACCCGGCTCATCGGGCAGTGCCTAAGTTTCCTCACCCACACAACGGGCACACCATGGGGAGACCCACAGTGGGGACCAGGCTGCTCCTGCTCACGGGATCATGCGTGTTTGTGGAATCTGAGCCCACGGGTGGCTGCCCCCTGCCCCCTTGCTGCTCCTGCTCCTCGGGCAATGTGGGGCCTGAGGCGCCTGGGGCTGGGACATGGTGTTGGGGAGCCCCAAAGGGCTCCTCGTCCTTCCCTGGAGGCTGGTGCATTCTGTGCGAGGGAAGGTGCTGTTCCCTCTGGGGAAGGGCCTGGGCTGAGGCAGCTGGTTCCAAGGTGGGCAGACCCACCGGGTGCAGTGGAAGCAGCCTCCCTGCCACCACAGCTGCAGGCAGCTGCCCCCTCCCTGCTTGTGCCGCCTTGGGGAGGTCAGCTGGGCATTCCCTTCCCAACAGACCCGGTGGGGGAGACACAGAGGGTCTGCCACCCCATCAGACACTCTCCTATCCCAGCCCCCCAGCCCCCCAGCACACCTCAGGGGTATGTGGGGCTTTGCAGTTTACAAAGGGCCCAGATGCCATCTCATTTGAGCTACCCAGTAGCCCAGTGATGGGCCAACCGGTGATGCAAAAGGGGTGCCCCAAGGGCCCAGCCGGGCCCCCTCCCTAACCATACCCTCACACACCAGCTTCTCTTCAAGGAGGGGTGCTGCTGCTTCCCTTGTCTCAGGCCGGCTTTGCCACAGGCTATCACTGGCATCCAAAAAGATCTTCCTGACCTAGGAGGGCAACGGGGAGGGGCCGCAGGTGGCCAGCTTCAGAGCAGAAGGGAGTATCGGGGACTAGGAGCGTGGGTGTCAGGAGCCAGGGGCAAAGGCACCCTCCTCCCCACCCCTTCAACCCAAGTCGTGGTTGGTTCTCATCACTCAGCCCTGGGAGGTATTTGTGAGGCTTTGGTGGTATTCCGGGATGGAGGCTCCAGTCCCGGTGGGGGATCCAGAGCCATCAGTCACCTATGTTCAGAAACTTCCCTCTGTATTCCGGGTGGAGTCATGCCCTTGGCCCCACGCTCTCTACCTCTTTCTCCCTGGAAGCCCAGAGGTGCCCAGTGGCAGCTCCCAGCCGCGCATGCTCATATGCCAGCTGGGAGGTGGGGCTGCCGTCACCGTGGCAGCCGCCCTATGCAGAGAACTGCACTCCAGGGACCAGCTTACGTTGAAAAAATGTCACATACAAACACAAGCCGAGGGCACTTGACAAACATTTACTGAGCACCTGCTATGCGCCAGGCCCTATGCAGGGCTCTAGGAAAACGAAGTCACTGCAAACTAGTCCCTGCCCGGAAGGAGCTCACAGTCTAGTGGGTCCAACCATGAATCAGGTTAATAGCGGTGAAGGTGCATTGAGCTTCACGATTTTACAACGAGCTTGTATATACGTTTTCTCAATTGTGAATGTCCAGCAAACAGCCACGCTGTTGAAAAGCACGTCGGCATGAATGTAAACAGTCCCATGATGGAAAGGATGGAGAGGGATCACCGGCAGTAATTCACATTCCTGTTTCAGAGCCCGGTTTTCAGCATCATTCATCCCTTCCTGCTGGGAGGACGCGAGTTTTGCCCACCTGCACAAGTGGCGGCAGACACGGAAATCCCATGGCCGCCTGACACCACAGCGGGTCCGGAATCTCTGCCCGCTGACGTCTCTCCACGACGCAGCACTAGTCTTCTAACCTCCCCTGGGCCAGGCCCCGTCCATCCTTGGGCTCCAAGTGAGCCAGGTGGGGAGAAAGGACCACGTCCCGTGAGTCCATCAGTGAGATTCCTCACATCTGGTCTGGATCAAGAGTGACACCAGCTCAGGTAACAGCGACCTCAGGCCCAGATCCTTCTAAACCAGACCCTCCCTGATTTAGGGATTGGCTTTCTGGATGGTCTCAAACCTGGCTGAGTCAGTGCCATACGGGAACCACTGCCCTGGGCCCTAGCTGCACCCTCTCCCTGAACACTCAGTATTTATCAGGAGCAGACGGGGGACTCCCCTCTTTATCCCACCTGCCCCTGGACTCCAAATGGGGCAGTGCTGTGCGGGGTCTGGGGGAAGCTCCCGGGCCCTTCTTCAGGGCACCATACCACCAACGGGAAAAACCAGTCCTCGCCGTCACTGGCCTGTGATGGTAGTTTCAGAGGGGAAGGAATCTGGTGAAGACCCAAGGTGGGCCACCTCCTGGTCTGGGGAACGGGAAACAGGACAAAGGCTCGGGTTCAATTAAACTGAAGTGTTCAGCTGAGCACAGAGCTGAAATGCTGAAGGCAGGGCTGCGTTTAGGACCCGCGTGCCCACCTTCCCATCGTGGGGCGGGGGAGGGCACTCATCTCTCCGGCTGCAGGCTGGCTTGGGGCTGGCCACCACCACTTCCCTTTAAAAAGGTCAGGTTAAGCCTCACCTCCTACGGTGAGGACCCCTGGGCCATGGCCTCTCGGACAGTAGCCTGGGAGTCAGCAAGCACATTTCCAGGGCGGGGGAGGGGAAAGGTTAGGGGCTTCTCTGACTGACGCCAAGGCAGCCCCAGGCCTCTGGACCAACAAAGCCCTGCCCTGGTCCTGTCCCTACCTCTGGGGTGGGGCCTTCCACTCCTGCCAGGACAACCTTTCAGCCCTCCTGCCCCTCAAGGTCACCACAGGAAGCCAGCTATCCTCCTAGCTAGCCCCTCCCCCCAATGATGGCCCAGACGGAACTCTCTTAATAAAAAAAAATAATTTATTGTCAACAAGGAGATTTATATACAACCGGAAAACAGGAGAAAAGAAGTGGGAGTGAATGAAGCCCCAGGGGGGCTGCTGGGCCTCCTGCAGGGGCGGAGGGGAAGAGGTAATGGAGGCCTCCTGGCTTAGGGGCCTGAACGGGGAGGAGGGGCGTCCTCCGAGGTAGTGGGACTCAGCTCAAACCCCGCGGTGGCCTCCTCCTTCTGGTGTAAGGCACTGCGCCAAAGGAGAATGGTGAGCGGCGAGAGGGTGGGCGGCGGCGGGGACAGAGGTCTGGGTCAGCAAAAGGATCGGGTGGGGTTCTCCACAGGCCCAGTGCCCTACCACTACCAGCCTCAGCCACGGCCCCCTCGACCAACAGTGGATGCTGCCCCTCCCCGCCTCCGCCCTGCCTTGGCGCTCTTCATCAGGTGGCGGAGCGGGAGCGGAAGCCGAAAGGGGACACGGCCTCCTCCACCCCGTCCTGTCCCCGGGAAAGCAGGAACCTATACACCACTCCCTGCCTCTCGCCGCCCCCAGTGGTGCTGATTCCAACAAAACCGCGGCGGTCTGGGGTGTCACCTGCTCCCACACCCTTGGTGCCCTGGGGATGCTTGGACCAGTCTTGCAGGAGGCTGACTGCCGGGGACGCCTCCATCCACCCGGATCACCTGGAGATCCAGCGTCCCGCGAAGGCCCGAAGGGGGACCTGGGCAGGAATGGGAGCAGAGAGCAGGGTCAGGGCCCTCCAGACACCCCACTCTGAGGATGTTCCTGAAGGTCTCCGCACACACACCCCGTTTCCAGAGCCCAGTGCCCGGTGTGAGGAAGCCCAATGAGCAAATTCTGCTTGTGCTCAGAAGCTGGTCTGTCTCTTGATAAACTAGAAGCTCCTTGAGGACAGGCCGAATCCCACTCATTCGCTCCTTTATCAACAATGACTTATTGGGTACCACGCTCTGCTCTGCCCCACCGTTCCAGTTGCTAGGGGAACGGCAGGCGTGGAGCAGAGCAAGTGGCTTTCTTGGAATTTACGTCCCAGTGATGACAGCCAATCAATGAGAATAAACAAGAGATGCAGTAGGATATATGCAGACAGGTGCAAAGGAAAACCCCCGCCAGGGAAGGGGATAGGGAGGGTCTCAGGATGCCGACCCATGAGCAAAGATGGACAGGAAGCGAGGGGTCAGCTCTGCAGAGAGCTGGAGGAGCAGCATCCGGGTGGGGGGAAGACAAGGCCCGTGCCTGCAGCGAGGGTGCAGGGACAGGAAAGATCCCGGGTGAGGATCACATCACCACGAGGACTCACGCTTTATCTGGAGAGTGAGGGACAGGGCAAGACGTGGTGTTTGACAGGGACACTGGCTGCTCTGAGGCCAGGCCACAGCGGGCAACGGTAAGCAGCCAGAGACTAGCTGGAAGGCTGTCCCAGGAACCAGGCAAGGGACAGCTGGGACAGGGGAGCTGCCGTGGAGGTGGTGACAGGAAGGTGAATTCTGAACACACCTGGAGGTGGAGCTAACAGATTTGTCAATGGTTTGATGCGGGTTTGAGAGACAAGAGGATGACTGAGGGTTTGACCCAAGCAAACTGAAGAATGAGGTGGCCAGTTTCCTCAAGAGAAAAGACTGAGGAAGACTAGATTGACTGGGGCGAGGGGAAGAGACTGGGTTCCGCTCCGATGTGCCAAGCTTGAGAGAACGTTTGGCCCAAGTAGAGATGTCACATGGGCAATTCGAAGAGAGGTGGGGACAGAGGGGAGAGGAGAGGTCTGGAGGGTCAAGGCAGGAGTTGTGAGCACAAGAGTGGTATTTAAAGCTGCGATTCTGGGCGGGGTCACCCAGGGAGTGAGTATACACCCTGACCCACGGTTGGGGCACTTACTCATTCTCTCACCAAATACCTAGTAAGCAGCACCTATTCTGTGCCGGGCACGGGGGTGCCACAGTACGTGAAACAGGCCAGCATCCTGACCTGAGGAGCTTAATTCCAGGAAGCGGATGAAAGTTTACAGACAAATGGGACAGTGGCTAGGGAGGGAGGCGGGGTAAGAAGGGAGAAATAGCTTTGTGTAGGCTGCTGGCCAAAACCCAGAAGAAAACTGATGGATAACAGAGAAATGTCCGCGGGGAGAGATGGCCTTGGCAATGGGTCTGCAGGGCTGGTCTCTGGAGGAGTGACAGTTACAGGGAGGGAGCAAAGGCAGAGGATGTGGCCTGGGGGGGGTGGGGTGGGGGGGAGCCTATACACCACCTGTGGTGGGCTCAGTGACATGCACAGAGGCTGCCGCTTCCCAGGCGAGGGGCCTTACCTCCCAAGGCTGGCGTCCTCTTCAGTAAAACGGGAGCCGGCGCCCTCTGGGCCCCCTTCGGCCTGGGCCCCCTCCCACCTTCATTCTACAAGGCCCTTGGAGAGCCCCAGTTCTTCCTGACTGCTTCACACTCGTATCCATCCGCTCAGCTGACCTGACCAGAGAACTTTTCCAACTTCTAAAACCTTGATCTGTAAACTTTTAAAAGTGGTAGTGTCTTTATTCAAATAAAATCTTCAGCAAACTTTAATACGTAAAACTCCAAGCAGAGACGGTCGGTTGAAGCCTCAGTTTCTGAGAAATCCAGCCAAGCTCTGAGGTCCTGGAAGAGCCTGCAGCGCTGGTGGAACCTTCACTCTGCACAGGACCAGCATGGGGCGGAGCCTTCGCTGCCTCCAACCTGTCCCTCCGACCACAGCTTCTGGGGGACAAAGGCTGCCTCCCGCATGTCCTTTTCCACGGGGCTTCGCTTGGTGCTGGGCGGCAGGACACTGGCTGTGGTGCTGTTTAGTGTCTTCTGTGGCTTCTGGCCTAGTCCCAACTCCACAGATCCTGCCACTGCGGGGAATACCTGCAGCCCCTGCACCCCTCACGTCACTCACTCAGTTTGCTGAGCCTCAAGTCTTCCCCACTCACCCAAAGGGACCAGGGCTCAGGGACTCCCTGCTCAGCGACTCCCTACTCCAGGGAGGTGGAGTTGGGCACAGGGAACCCAAGCCTCAAAATGAAGGCTGTTTTGAGAATGAAAGCAGACCCACTGAACAGAGGAAGAGGCAGCCATTGAGAGCCGTGACCCAAGACAACAGGAGACTCAGAAACGTTCAAGTCCAAGCAGTCTCGGGGAGACAGGACCGGAATGTGACTCAAGCTGAAACTTGAGCCAGTTAAAACCGGATCAACATGAAGGGACGCCCCACCGTGAGATGGGGAGGAAGCAGGCACACGCCTGCTGCACACGCAGAGCTCTGGGGAGGTCTGTGGACACAGAGCCAACTATTACGAATGGTCACCGCGGCGAGAGATGTGGCTGGAGAAGGGGCACGCGTGCTTCTCCTCTCAAGTGCCATCTTCCTCGGGCTCTAACTCCAAACGCACGTTCAGACAGGCTGGGACAGGCACTCCCTGCGCCACTCACTCACTCACTCACTCACTCCTTCAAGACCATTTCCTGAGCCCGAGACGCTGCGGGCCGTGCCTGGCCTGGCGAAACCAAGAGGAAGCAGACTCAGCCTCCGCCACTGCACTGTGCTCTGCTCTCACTGGAGCCCTGCCTCCGCTGGTGCCATGACTATGGTATAGGCCAGTGGTCGGCAAACCGCGGCTCGCGAGTCACATGCGGCTCTTTGGCCCCTTGAGTGTGGATCTTCCACAAAATACCACGTGCGGGCGCACTAGTACAGTGCGATTGAAACTTCGTGGCCCATGCGCAGAAGTCGGTATTTTGTGGGAGAGCCATACTCAAGGGGCCAAAGAGCTGCATGTGGCTCACAAGCCGCGATTTGCCGACCACTGGAATAGGCAGAACACCATGACTGTGGTATAGGCAGAACACAGGTCCCCAGGGCCTGTGAAGATAAGTTCCACGGCAGAGGAGAAGGCAGGCTGCAGACTTAGGCTCAACATGGCTGGAACTGATGGTGCCAGTCAGGTGATTTTAAACTAGAGATTCATCTGGACGACCTGGTGGACTCGGTGTAGTCACAAGGGTCCTTAAGTGGGGAAGGAGGTGGCAGAAGAGTCAGGCCAAAGATGGCGTTCCGAGAAAGGGTCTGCTGGCCACCAAGGGCCAGGAAGATGGAAGAGGAGGCGAAGCAGGGAATGCGGGCGGCCTCTAGAACCCTGAAAAGGCAAGATGCAGGCTCCCCGAGCCTCCAGAAGGAACGCGGTCCTGCCGACACTGGGATTTTTTGGCCCAGTGAGACCTCCGACCTCCGGAACAGAAAAGTAACACCTTGTGCTGCTGTACGCCACTGATTTGTGGGAACTTGTTACAGCAGCCACAGGAAACTAACACAGGCATCGCGGGGAAGGAGGAACCATCGCTGAGAATCTCCTCTGGAAAAGGCACTTTCGTAGGGACCAAGTGAACTGCATATAGAAGTTTCTCAAGATCAGTAGGATGTGCTACAAAAACACGCGCTCACGGCTGTCATTCGGCAGCTCGCCGAGCTGCTCTCCCCAGAGGAATCTGCTCAGCGCTCACCACTGGTCTAGTCTCCTGTTAACAGGCCCGGGGGCACCTCTCAGGCTCCAGCTGCAGTCAACTCTGGGAGTCACCCTGGGGGAGGACTGGCCTAGTCCCACCTAACGACCCATTCCAGGACACACCAAGGCCTGTGAGGAAAGCTCGGCCCAGAGCCAGCCCCGTCCTTCAATCTGCCTGCCCCAGCCCCCACCTCCCAGGGACCCAAGCGCCAAACATCAAGGAGCAGCCTCCAGGAGGCAGAGCCCACGCAGCCTGCCCGCCCCTGCTCTCCCTCGGGAGCTCACCTGGAGAGGGGCTCTCCAATGGGGGGAGGCCTCCTTCAGCCGCGCGCCCCTCCCTGGGTGCGCCCTTGCCGTCCAAGGCCCTTAGGTGGGGGTGGGAAAAGAGCTGCAGGACGAAGCCGGGAGGGAAGCTGCCATCCGTGAAGTGTCGGACCTCGGGGGGCGCTGTGAAGGCCTCCATGGGCGAGTCGGGCGACAAGGGGTCTGCAAGGGAGGAGGGTGGGACTGTGAGTCCAGGAGGGGGCAGCCTTCCCCCACTGAGGCCAGAACCTGGAGGCCTGAGCACCAGAGGCGACATGCAGGTGCCCTTGGCCTGGGCCCTGCCACCATCACTGGCTCGGTCTGGAGTGCCGCAGCCAGAGCCCCCATGTGCCTCCACCTGGCTCCCGCTTTACCTGAGTCAGAGTCCGGGTCCGGGTCCGGGTCCGGGTCCGGGTTTTTGGTCATGGATCTGCCTTTCTTCTTTCTGACCGGCTCTTCCTCCGGGGGCTCCTTCCATCTCTGACTACGAGGCTTCTTATTTCCTGGCTCTATGGCAGGGGCAACTGCAAAAAAGGGAATATGCCTGAACCCCGCAACCTCAACCTGAACCCCGCGGCTGAAGCTCTCTGCCCGTAGCCGCTCTACCCCCAGAACCCAGGCCTGTGCCTCCCTTTCCCCCAGCTCAGCCTCACTGGCTCCCCGTGACTGACCTGGAAGCTCAAGGGGGCGGAGTCCCCTGGGCCGGGTCCTTCTCGGGAGGACTGTGTTGTCCTCAGAGTCCAGAAGAACGACAATCTCTGCTGGCATTCTGGCAGGGTCTGGGGCAGAGTCAGGATCTGCACTGACGTCCTGGGCCGAGTCTGAAGGGGGCAAATGCCCCGTGAGCGCCACACGCGTCCCCACAGGTCTGCTTTGCTCCCACCCCCACCCCAGGCCCAACTACCTGAGCTGGGTGGGGATGGCTGCTCAGCTCTGACATCTTGCAACAGGGCCACCCCCTCGCTCCAGGCCTCCAGGATGTTGCTCTTCTCAGAAGGGCTCAGGTCCAGGGTGTGAGGGTGCTGCTCCAGGATGTGCGCGCGCGCCGTGTCCGCCGAGGGGAACTGGATCTCGGCCCCACACACCATGCACAGCGCCCGCCCGCTGCCTTCCGGGCTGTTCCCCACCAGGAACTCCTGCTCCCAAGTCATCTGCAGCTTGGGCTCCTCACAGCTATGGCCGCCTGCCTCCAGGAGGCTGGGCCTGGGCGGCTGGGTCTTCTCCTGCTGAGCCACTACGGAAGGAGAGGAGGGGGCGGTGTTAGCAGCAAAGGTGCCCACGGCCACTACTAGGCAATACTGCACTGGTGGCAAGAGTTAGAACACTGGTCCCCAAACTTGGTGGTGTACGGGAGGCGCATCCCCGCTGGTGTGGCTTTAGGTTGAGCAGTGACCTATGGACCAGGACGTCACAGTTCAATTACTGGTCCGGGCACATAACCAGGTTGTGGTCTCAATCCCTAGTGGGGGGCGCATAGGAGGCAGCTGATCAATGATTCTCTCTCATCATTGATGTTTCTATCTCTCTCTCCCTCTTCCTTCGTCTGTGAAATCAATAAAAAAAATTTTAAACAAAATAAATCCTTCAGCATTCATCCTAAAAAAGAAGAAAGAAAAAAAAAGAATAAATGGAGCTGGAGCTGTCATCCCAGAGGAGCTACCTTGCTGTCTTATGCCTCAAACCTTTGGGATGTTAAAAGGGCAAATGCCTTTGGACTGGGCCTAAAGCACTGTTTGCAAAGATAACAAGAAAGCAGATACGATGACTACCAGACTGATGACCACTGAACTGAAAATTAAAAACATTCTTTAGAATTAGCCTCACTATTTAGGTTATCTGCACCACCAGAAATGCCTTCGGTATACTGACGTAACCCCTTCCCTTGCTCATAAATATCCCTTGCCTTTGTCTCCTATTGGAACACTACAGGGATGGGCAAAAGTTAGGTAATAATTAATAATAATAATAATAACAATACAAGAATGAACTGTTTGTTTTAAACAAACAAATTAAGTCTTCAGTCTTGGCACATCCACCCAGAATCCCCAGTCAGTCTGGCAAATCCCTACACTCCCTTCATGGACCTGCTCAAATGCTCATGCCTGGAAGCTTCCCTGGCAGTTTATCACATCCATGTCTGACATCATGTCACACTTCCCTGAGGTCAAAGATGGTAAATTTCACCATCTTATTGTCCCCACAGGGCCGGGCACCTAGGAGAGGAGATGCTCATATGAGCCTCCGGTCAGTGAATGAGCTCCGTGCCTGCTTCTCCACCTGCTGAGGCCCCTCAGAAGGCCACCCATCCCATCGAAGCCAGCCTCTCAGTGCCCCTGAGCCTCTGCAGCTGTAACCTCTCCCCATGGGGCTGCCTGGCGCCTGCCCTTTGTGCACAAGGACCATTCGCTGCCAGGGCAGGCGCTCTTGGAAGCTCGGCAAAGGCAAGCAGCTCAGGGCTGTGCGGAGTGCCTAAGACCCCTCATGGGTACAGCTCGTGCCCATCCGAGGACGGGACGAAATGCAAATATGGGGGGGCCCCAGCACCTGGGACTGTACGGAAGAGGTGGCATTTGGAATGGATAGGGGAATGGGTAGGACTCAGAAGATCCAGGTCCAAAGTGGGGTTGCATCTAACTCCCATGTGACCATGGGTAGCAACCTGGACCCCAGCTGGAATCAGGCTTTCTTTCCTCCTCCTCGGCCACACAGCTCTCACCAAGGTCACCAGTGCTACACCCAGCAGTCGGCTCTTAACCCTTGTCTTCTGACTGATCACTCAGCTTCCAGGCACCGCCTTCCTGTGGTTCTTCTACTTCACCGGGGCTCTTCTCCAGCCCCCTATGCCAGTTCCTCATTTCATCTCCCTCCCTCATCCTCTCTTTTCAGGAACCTGCATGGCTCCCTCACCTCCTCCAGGTCGTGGCTAAAGAACCACATTCCCACCATGGCCTTCTCTGCCACTGCAGACAGCTGCCATCCATGCCACCTGCGCATTCCATTCCCGTCACCGTTTCGTTTCCTCCACAGCACACATCACCACCTGGCACAGTGTGTGCTCTGTAATGCTCCTACGTACACTGTGGGCCCCCTGACGGCATGGACTTTTGATCCTTCCCGCCTGTATCAACAGCATCAATAGTGCCCGGCAGAGAGTGGCGCTCAGAAATGTCTGAGGATGACTCCATCTCCGACCTGGAATCGCTGGAGCATGCATGACTTCTCAGACAAGTACGCTTCTGTCTACCCTCTTCTTCTCACGTCTGGTCCCGCTGCCTGCCTGCTGACAATTCCCGTGTTTATACTTATACCTCCAGCCAGACTCTCCCATGAAATCGAGTGTCTAACTTCCTACCTGACCTCGCCACTGGCATGGCACAGGCACCTCCACCTCGCCATGTTCCAACCCCAACTCCCCACTCCCAAGCCTGCAGAGCAGGCTTCCCACCTCAGGAAGTGGGGAGCCCATCCTCGGTGCTCAGGCCCCAAACCTTGAATTCCTCCTCTTTCTCTCCCACCGGGAGACTTCAGGACCCGTGTACTGGCAAGTCCCTCTGCCTAAACGGCTTTCCTCCCCTTCTCTACCCGGTTCACTCCCACCCTTCCGTTGGGTCTGTGCTCAAATTGCACCTCCTTAGAGAAACGACCACTCCATTCTCCAAATGAACAGGGACCCCACTCTTTTTCCTCCTTCCTCTGCTCTCGTGTTCTCGGACCACGGATCGCCACCTGACATACTACTTGCTGATTTATGTTTGCCTGCCTTTGGTCCTTAGTGCGTGTGTACGTTCCAGAGGGGCAGTTTCCTCCTTGTTTATGGCCATTGGCACGTCCAGCCTAAAAGAGTGCCTGGCACATAGCAGGTGTCCGTCCCATAATCAGCTTCTCCGGGCTTCTAGTTCCTCAGCCCTAACAGCCTGGCTCGGAGCGCTCCATCCACACCAGTGCAAGTTGGGAAGTCACCTCTCTGTCGGGCTGAGAGCTCTGGGGATGGGGCCTTTATCCCCCACTCGTTTCCAAACCCTCCCGATTCCAAACGGGAGAGGCAGCCATTCCGTCCCGGAGGTAAAGCGAATGGCTACACACATACACCCCCCGCCCCCGCCCCACCCGCGGGTACTTCCCCCCAAAACGAGGTGTCCGGAGCGAAGGCTATTTGCATTTCCATGCCTAGTGCTGCTCCCATTAAGGTGGCCCTTTGTTTCCCCGTCCTGAGGCCGGAAGACTTTGGGGAAAGGGAGGAAAGTTCCCAGACCGGAGCCCCCTCCCGCGGCCACTCCCCTCCTAGGGGGGCCGAGGGTCCCCCCCTCTCCAGGCAAGGACTTCTGTGCAACCGGGTGCAGCAAGCACCCCACTCACCCCTGAAGCTGTGGAACCGGACACCTGTGGCTCGCGCCAGCGGAGGGCCCAGGTGTGGAGGTGGGGGCCGGGGAGCCTCAGGGCCCTCGCGAGCCTCGGGGCCGGAGGCAGCGGCGCCGGCCTCCATCCTCCGCGCCGCTCGGGACCACCAGCGGCCGCGCCCAGGCCGGGCCCTCGGCCCACCGCACAGCCCGGCCCTGGGCCCGTCTCCGCTCGGCGGGGCGGGAGACCACGGCCGCGGACCGCAGGCGCCTCCGGGGACCCCGCCGCCGGCCGGCTGGGGAGAGGGGGCGCTCGGGCACCGGAAGATCCGGAGCGCGGCGGGGGGGCCGGGATCGAAGGCTCCAGACCCCGGGCGGGGGAGGGGATGCGGGAGGCCGGGGATTCCGAGCCCGGGAGGGGGAGGGGCCGGCCGGACCCCAGCGCAGGGGCGCGCGGGGCCCGCCGGGCGGGGGCAGGTCCGCCCGCACCGCGACGCGGAAGTGGCGTCCCCGCCATCCTCACCTCTGAGCATCGGCTCGGGCCGCGGGATCACGGCCACCACCACGGCCTCGTCCTCGTCCTCCGCTTCCTCGCATTTGAGCGTCACCTCGAAGCAGTCGAGCGCGGCGCCTTCGGCCTTCAGGGCCATGGTGCGGCCGGGGCCGCCGCGACCGGGCTCCGCAGGCCGCCGCCGCCCCCTCCCCGCCGCCCGCCGGCCTGCGACGGCCGCGTCCGGGCCTCCCCGAGACCAGGATCGCCGGGACCCCGGGCGGGGAGGGCTCAATCCGGGGCCCCAGCCCCCCGCCGCTCCCTTTTATGGAGCCTCATTGTCGGCGCCCTGCGGGCCGCCCGGCGCGGGCCCGCCCCCCAGCGCGGCGCGGCCAATCACAGGCGGCGCCGCCCCGCGCACGCGGCCCCGTTAGAATCCCAGGACCCGCTGGGCGGCGGGCAGGGCTCGCGGGCGCCCGCAGCCCGGGGCCGAGGCGGGGGTCGCGGCCGGGAACGGGGACCTGTGGCTGCCCGGGAGGGTCGTCCGGAGCCGCGCGGCCCGGTCCACAGGCCGCTGTCGGTTGAGACGCTCCCGGACGCATCGCGCGGGCCCGAGGAGATGGGCCTCCGTGGGGAGCTGCCCGCGGCGGGAGGGGGCCGGCGCGGAGAGGAGGGCGCCGGGCGTGGGAAGGGCGCGGGCGGGATGACTTCCGCCCTGCGGCTCTCGGGGGCCTGGGGCACGTTGTCTGTGTCCCTAGATGCTTGTTTACTACTTTCTGCGACAAAACGTGGTGGAACCTTCCGGACAAGGCCATGCGAAGAGGAAGAGCCGAGTGGAGTGTGGGCGGCTGCAAACCACCTCTCATGTTTATGGTTTCCAGTTTTTATTTATGATCATTTTTAAAATGTTTGTAATTTATTTGAGCCAGAGGCTACACCTGGAAGCAAGATCTCAAGAGACGGAGAGACATGCTCCCTATGTTTGGTTTCCACTTTTTCAACGTGAGTGGAGGGCCTGTGACCCTCCCCACGGTCCGGAAATCCTTAAGAGCCCAGTTGCCATGGCGGCCATGGCGTTGCGGCATGACCACCCCATGGCCGAGCCTTTCCCTCTGTGACATAGATGGGCACCTCCCTGTGCTGCAGAACCCTCCCTGAGATTTGGGTGGAGAAGATGTCCGATCCTGAAAAGCCATTTTAAAATGCCCCTGTGACAGACGGAGCACGGTAGTGATGCAGGATAATGACTGTCTTTCCTGCATATGGCAGTGGTCCCATCTATGCACATAAAACCCTAAGCACCTGGTCCACCATTTGACCGGTGGACCATTTGACTGGTCGCTATGACACGCTCTGACCACCAGGGGGCAGATGCTCGATGCAGGTGGTCAGTGGGTTCGGATTGAGCAGGAGCAGTGGCGCCCAGCCCCGGCTCAGGCTCCTCCCCTACTACGTCCCTCGGGGGATATCAGACTGCTGGTTTTGGCCTGATACCCTGGCGGACACCAGCAGTCCAGCATCCCCTGCGAGATCCTGGATTGCCAGAGGGCACAGGCCAGGCTGAGGGAGCCCACCGATGCATGAATCCGTGCACCAGGCCTGTAGTAAGATAAAGGGGCTGAAGAAATGCTGTGGCCTACTGACCTCATAGAGGGGGTGCTTTCTGAAGAGAGGGCCCCGTCCTCAAGAGGAGCCTCAGGCAGGCCCTCCAGGAGGTTTTCCAGAAGAAAGCATTGCCTGTGTCTGCCCTTGAAGAACTTCCAGTGGAGAAACAAGTGCAAATGGAAGACAGTGCAGTGTAGGTCTAGGCCAGTGGTCAGCAAACTGCGGCTCGGCAAATGGCAGCTCGCGAGCCACATGCGGCTCTTTGGCCCCTTGAGTGTGGCTCTTCCACAAAATACCAGCTCTTCCACAAAATACCAACTTCTGCGCATGGGCCACGAAGTTTCAATCGCACTGTACACGCGCGTCCGCACGTGGTATTTTGTGGAAGAGCCACACTCAAGGGGCCAAAGAGCCGCATGTGGCTCGCAAGCCACGGTTTGCCGACCACGGGTCTAGGCTAATGTGTGTGTGTGTGTGCGTCCTAGTTTTGCTTCTTCATTGATTCTAGGGAGAGGAAGGGAGAGGGAGAAACATCACCCATCAACATCAATTGGCTGCCTCCCGTACCTACCCCGACCAGGGGTCACGCGCCCTGACCGGAAATTCAAACCTGCCACCTTTCAGTGTAGGGGATGATGCCCCGACCCACTGAGTCACACTGGCCAGGGATTAAAAAAATATTTTTTGTTTATAAGGTAAAAAAGTAAGCTCAGTTTAATTTATTACTAAAGAAAGAAAAATATTTAAAAGTTGAGTGGAGCCTAAGGGTACAGTGTGTAGAAAGTCTACAGTAGTGGACAGTAAGGCCCTTGGCCGTCGCATCCACTCACCCTCACTCACTGACTCACTCCACTCACAGTAAGGGCGCCTGTACAGGTGCATCGTTTTTTATTTTTTATTTTTTTTTTATTTTTATTTTTTTAATATATTTTTTATTGATTTTTTACAGAGAGGAAGGGAGAGAGATAGAGAGTTAGAAACATCGATGAGAGAGAAACATCGATCAGCTGCCTCCTGCACATCTCCCACTGGGGATATGCCCGCAACCCAGGTACATGCCCTTGACCGGAATCGAACCTGGGACCTTTCAGTCCGCAGGCCGACGCTCTATCCACTGAGCCAAACCGGTTTCGGCCGTTTTTTATTTTTTATACCAGCGGTGGCCACCCGGTGGTCTGCGGACCCCTGGTGGTCCGTGAGGTCCGAAAGGTTGGTGACCGCTGTTTTATGCAGTATTTTTACTGTACCTTTGTTTATGTTTAGATACAAATTCTTACCATTGTATTCCAGTTGCCTACAGGATTTTGGACAGTGACATGCTATATAGGTTTGTAGTCTAGGAGCAGTCGTCTCGTCCATAGAGCCTAGACCAGCCGTGGGCAAACTACGGCCCGCGGGCCGGAGCCGGCCCGTTTGAAATGAATAAAACTATTGAAAAAAAAGACCGTACCCTTTTATGTAATGATGTTTACTTTGAATTTATATTAGTTCACACAAACACTCCATCCATGCTTTTGTTCCGGCCCTCCGGTCCAGTTTAAGAACCCATTGTGGCCCTCGAGTCAAAAAGTTTGCCCACCCCTGGACTAGACCATCTGGGTTTGTGCATGTGCATTCTATGATGGTCACATAACGATGAAAAACGTGTCCCTGTGGTTAAGCAACACGTGACTAGAGTAGGTTGGGAATGGGAGAGAAGATGTTAACTAGTCTATAGGTATTACAGTATGTTTTGTTTTTTAAATATATTCTAAAAAATAAAAATAAATATATTCTATTGATCTTTTACAGAGAGGAAGGGAGAGGGATAGAGAGTCAGAAACATCGATGAGAGAGAAACATCGATCAGCTGCCTCCTGCACACCCACTACTGGGGATGTGCCCGCAACCAACGTACATGCCCTTGACTGGAATCGAACCTGGGACCCTTCAGTCCGCAGGCCGACACTCTATCCACTGAGCCAAATCAGTCAGGGCTACAGTATGTTTTTAAGTGAATAATTTTGTTACTTTCAAGAGTTTAAGTAATTTCTACTTACTGGTCATCCTCTACGCCTTGTGACTGATCCCTTCCCAGCTCTTCTGCTCTGTTCTGTATCGCCCTGCAAGGCGCAGTTTCTCTGGGACAGCTGACTTCACACCTGGGTTTGGCCAATGGGAGACAGTGACAGGAGGCAGGAACATAGGGGAAGGAAACATCCGGGGTATTTCTTCTCTTCCTCTCTCTTGCTGGGGCTGCAGCAGGTCCCCTGGGCTGGATCCCCAGCTGGGATGAAGCATTTCCTTTTGGTACAGCTCTTACTATTGGTGGCATCTCGGCCTCGGTGGTGAGACAGGACAGGGAGTGGGCTGCTGCAGGAAACAAGTCTACTGATAGACAAAGCTCCAAACGGGGAGAGGGCTATTTGGAGGCTACTAGTAAGTATGAGGGTGTGTGTGGCTTCACTCCCAACCTGCTTGGCGTTTTGTAGCAGTCTCCAAAAGCTGTAATAAACATATGTCTGTGCTCTGTAGCTCAGTAATCCTATTACCAAGTTACCCTAAAATCATCCAAAAGAAGAAAAATGACCTGACAAAGATGCTGCGGTATGTTCACTGCCCGAACTTATTCGAGTCCCCCTCCTAGGGGACATTTTGTTCATTTGCATGGAGCCAGGGGCCCTCTTCTCTTGAGTTAGCTGGAACACCTCGGCCATGAAACTCGGCCAGCACACTGTCATTATTTGCTTGCATATCCCGGTCCCTCGTAGTCTGTCGGCTCTGACAGGGCAGCTCCATTTTTGCCCATGTTTCTAGCTCCAGCACTGGCCCAGAAGCTGTGGGGTCAGCAGCAGCGCAGGGCCTCCACTTCAGGGCTCTTGCTCAAACAAAATGGGGGATTTATTGGCTCGTGGACTTCGAGGAAGGGCTGACTGCCAGTGGAGGGAAGGGCAGGGATCCAGGCAGGCTTTAGGAATGACTGGCCCGGGTGCTAATGCCACCAGGGCAGTTCTTTCCATCCTGGCCCCTGCCTTTTCCTATGCACAGCCTTGTTCTCTCCCTGTGGATGGGCTTTCCCCTACAGCAGGAGATGTGACCACTGTTTCCCATAGACTAGCACAGTGGTTCTCAACCTCTGGCCCTTTAAATACAGTTCCTCATGTTGTGACCCAACCATAAAATTATTTTCGTTGCTACTTCATAACTGTACTGTTGCTACTGTTATGAATCGTCATGTAAATATCTGATATGCAGGATGGTCTTAGGCGACCCCTGTGAAAGGGTCGTTCAACCGCCAAAGGGGTCGCGACCCACAGGTTGAGAACTGCTGGACTAGCATCTCACTCTGTAAATTTCAAACCTTGCTTCTCCTCCACTGCCCACATTGGCCTCTGGTGTGGGCACTGTAGGACGCATTCACATCATCAAATGACTGCGGGCCTGCACTTTGGTGCCACAAAATGAGCTGAATCAACTTAGTGGGCACTAGAATTTCCTGAAGCCATTCCTTCTCCGGCCAGCTATCAATAATTGTATAAGGAAGTGACTACGGACTATATAAGCCTATACCACTAAACTACTACAACTACTGAACTACCACGTGACATGAGGGGAAGAATGGTGGAAAAGAAGGCAGAAAAAACTCAGGCAGTCGAGTGCAATAAGAATTTTTGGAATTATTATAATAGTAAAATACTAGAAGTAACACAAACCTCCCAACAACAGGAATTGCCTAATTAAATGACGTATTAGCACCACAAGGAATAGCTATCTGGATTGTAACAACATGGAAAAGCATTTAGAAATAATGTGCACAAGCCCACAAACATACGCTATGATTGTGTTGAAGTGAAACATGAATACAAGTCAGAAGTAAACATAAAGAATGGAAATAAATCTGTTATGATGGCAGAAATATTGGTGAAAAATATAAACACATTCAAAAGGTAAAATTTATTCAAACATTAAAAATAACTGATCTATATTTTTATACAGAAAGGTATTCATGAAATTTTAACTGATAATAGAGATTATATGACAGCATATAAAATCCTGGTGGTGTTAAAAATAATATCAATGTGATTATATAGACAAGAACTTGGAAAAGAATGAATACCAAACAGTTAACTTCAATTAACTCTGAATTATAGCTAACTTTTACATTTTAAAGTTTTCTGTATTGTCTGCTGTTTTTCCTTTTATAAGTAGAATTTGAAATATAGTAATTTTGCCCTAGCTGGTTTTGCTCAGTGGATAGAGCGGTGGCCTGTGGACTGAAGGGTCCTGGGTTCGATTCCCGTCAAGGGCACGTGCCTGGGTTAGGGGCTTGATTCCCAGTAGGGGGCATGCAGGACACAATCGATCAATGATTCTCTCTCCTCATTGATGTTTCTCTTTCTCCCTTTTCTTTCCTCTCAGAAATCAATAAAAATATATTTAGAAAAAGAAATATAGGTTCTGTCCAGGTTCTCCAGCCAGGTTCAGTCACCAGGTTCTAGTCAGGTTCTCTTGCCATGTTCTATCCAGGTTCTGTAGCCAGGTTCTGTCTCTAGGTTCTTCAGCCAGGTTCTCTCGCTAGGTTCTGTCTCTAGGTTCTGTGGCCAGTTTCTGTCCAGGATCTTTTGCCATGTTCTCTCCAGCGAAGTTCTTCTGTCTCTAGGTTCTGTGTAGGTTCTGTGTCTAGGTTCTGTCTAGGTTCTGTGTCCTGTTGTCTTGTTACATCTGTATTTATACCAGTTGATTCCAATCCTATCAATCTCTATTCCAAAGGTTAGGGCGTTTCTTATCTCCATTCCAGGGAGTAAAGATTATGTAGCTTAAGCATGATTGTTTGTAGTTAAAGTGATTAATTACCCGCCTGGCACTTAGTTAAGGGGTTTTATTCCCTTCCTAACTTCAGGGGAAAATCCCTACCTGGGGAAACAACCTTTCTCAGAGAGGTGACCTTGGTTAAAACACATAGTGCCAAGAAGGTGAGCAAACATATTAAGAACAGTATGCCATATATGCCAGGTCCCTTGAAACAGCAAGGATGGACTGGCTCCCGGCAATCCTGCCCTGACTAGTTTGGCTCCGTGGATAGAGCGTCGTCGACCTGCGGACTGAGGGATCCCAGTTTCGATTCCAGTCAGGGGCATGTACCTTGGTTGCGGGCACATTCCCAGTAGGGGGTGTGTAGGAGGCAGCTGATCGATGTTTCTCTCTCATCGATGTTTCTACTCTCTATCCCTCTCCCTTCCTCTCTGTGAAAATCAATAAAATATATTTTTTTAAAAGAAAATGCATTTAATCCATCTAACCTACTGAACATCAGAGCTTAGCCAGGACTACCTTAAACATGCTCACAACACACCTTAGCCTACAGGTGGGCAGTTATCTTGAGTTTTATTTCAAGAGCCAATGCCTTCTCGGAAGCTGGAGCCACCGAGTCGTTTTGTAGACATCGCGGGATGTGAAAACACAAAACCTAACGTCCCAAACCACTGGCAACCCAGTGCACTGCAGGGAATGGGCTGTTTACTCTGGTGATGGCGTGGCTGACCGGAAGCCATGACTCACTGCCGCTGTCCAGCATCTCGAGAGTATGGTGCTGAATACCTAGCCCAGGAAAAGATCAAAATTCAAAGTAAGGTTTCTACTGAATGCGTAGAGCGTCCACACCACTGTAAAGTTGAGCCATCGTAAGTCAGAATGGCTGTTTCCCACTGCCCCTCTGACCAGATTACACGCCCAGCCCAGATTACATGTGAGACTTCAATTCCTCTCATTAGGCAGAGAACGTTTCCCCACGCCATTGACTTGGGGCTTGGCAGTGTGACTCGTGGGCCAATGGAGTGTGAGCAGCTCTGAAGCAAAGCTATGCCTTAGTTGAGGCTTTATGCGTATTTGTGTGGTGTTGCTTGGCTTCTGCTTGTGCCACCCCTGTGAGGAGAGAGTGCCCCGGGAATGCTGCTGCGTCAGCCTTGGTCCTAGAATGAGAGACACACAAGTCCAGCTGACCCCAGCTGGCCCAGTAGAAGCACAGGTGACCCACAGACCTGTGAGCAAGAAATCAGTGTTTGCTTCTATAAATGACTGTGTTTCAGGGTTCTTTGTTACACAGCATCGCACAGCAAAAAGCTGACGAACACTCCGGATCCTGCATTTTTCCACATCCTCCTTGTTCCTTTGGGAAAATAATTTTAGATAGGTGAGGGTGGCATCAGGGAGAACAACCTTCCTAGTTTGCCCAAATGATTGAGGGGTTTGCTGGGACATGGGGCTTTCAGGTTTATGGAGATATAATTTACTTTCCATACACTTCACTCATTTAAAATGTACAATTCAAAGTTTTTTAGTATAGTCATAGAGTTGAACAGCAATCACTGCAATCTGTCCTTCCTAAAAGAACCACCATACCTATTAGCATCACTCCCATTGTCCCCACCCCCCTCGCATAGCAACCGCTAATCTAGTTTCTGACTATAAATTTACATATTCTGGACATCTCAGATCAATGGAATCACAATTTGGCCTTTTGTGGCTGGCTTCTTAGGTTCATCCTTATTGTAACAGGTATAAGTACTTCATTTATTTTCTTTTGTTTATTTCCAATCCTCACCTGAGGATATACTTTATTGAGAGAGAGAAAGAGAGAGAGAGAATAGAAACATCGACTGTTTGCCTTCGGTATGAGCTCCAACTGGGGATCCGATCCAAAACCCAGGTAGGTGCCCTCACCAGGAATCAAACCTACAATCTTTTGGTGCATGGGCTGGCACTCCAGCCAACGGAGTGACCCGCCCCGGCCTTCATTTCTTTGTATTGCTGGACAATATCAGTTGCTGTATATGCCACATTTTATTTATTCACTCATCAATGATGGACATGTGGGTTGTTTCCACCTTTTGGCTACTGGGAATAGTGCTGCTATGAACATTTATGTATAAGTCTTTGTTTGGACATCTGTTTTCCATTATTTGGGGTAAATGCCTCAGAGTGGAATTGCTGAGTGATACCGTAATTCTATGTTTAGCTGGTTGAGGAGCTGCCAAACTGTTTTCTGCAGCTGCCGCCCTGTACATTCCCACCAGCAGTGCAAGAGAGATCCAATTTCTCCACCTCCTTGCCAGCACTTGTTATTGTCCATCTTTTCTACTACAGCCTCGTAGCGGGTGTCCCATGGTACCTCATAGTGGTTTTGATTTACATTTTCCTAATGAGTAATGATGTTGAACATCTTTTCATGTGCTCTTTCACGATCTGTAGATCTTCTTTGGAAAAACACCTATTCAATCTTTTAAAAATCTTTTTATTGCCCTAACTGGTTTGGCTCAGTGGATAGAGCATCAGCCTGCAGACTCAAGGGTCCCAGGTTCGATTCCAGTCAAGGGCATGTACCTGGGTTGCAGGCACATCCCCAGTAGTGGGTGTGCAGGAGGCAGCTGATTGATGTTTCTCTCTCATCGATGTTTCTAACTCTCTATCCCTCTCCCTTCCTCTCTGTAAAAAATCAATAAAATATATTTTAAAAAAATCTTTTTATTTAAAAAAAATTTTTTTTAAGAGAGAGAGGAAGGAACAGGGATAGAGAGACAGAAACATCGATGAGAGAGAAACTTCAGAGATAGGCTGCCTCCTGCACATTCCCTACTGGGGATCAAGCCCGAAACCCAGGCATGTGCCCTGATCAGGAATCGAACCAGTGACCTCTTGGTTCATGGGTCGAAGCTCAACCACTTAGCCACACACACCTATTCAATCTTTGCTCATTTTAGAATTATGTTATTTTTTTTAAAATATATTTTATTGATTTTTTTACGGAGAGGAAGGGAGAGAGACAGAGAGTTAGAAACATCTACAGAGAGTTAGAAACATCGATGGGAGAGAAACATCGATCAGCCGCCTCCTGCACATCTCCCACTGGGGATGTGCCCGCAGCCCAGGTACATGCCCCCGACCGGAATCGAACCTGGGACCCCTCAGTCCGCAGGCCTACGCTCTATCCACTGAGCCAAACCGGTTTTGGCTAGAATTATGTTATTAATCTTTGTATTGTTGATTTGTAAGAGTTCATCATATATTCTAGACTCTTATTACATATATGATTTGTAAATAAATATTTTCTCCCCTCCTGTGGGTTGTCTCTTTCCTCTCTTGAAGGTGTCAGTTGCAGCACAAAAGTTTTATATTTTGAATATAATCCAGTTCATTTAGTTTTCTTGGTCACTTGTGCTTTTTGCTGCTGCTGTTGTTGTTAATCCTCACTGGAGGACATTTTTCCATTGGTTTTTAGTGAGAGTGGAAGGGATGGGGATGGGGAGAGACAGAGAGAGAAACACTGATGTGAGAGAGACACATTGATTAGTTGCCTCCAGAATGTGCCCCACCAGGTTGAGCCAACAACAAAGGTACATGCCCTTGACCAGAATCGAACCCAAGACCCTTCAGTCTGCAGGCGAAGCTCTATCCATTGAGCCAAACCAGCTAGGGCAGTCGTGCGTGCTTTTGGCGGTGGTTATCTACCAGCCTCCTTGTTCACGGTGGAATGTCTAAGCAGTTATGGCATTTTTTCTCATGGAACCCGGATGCCCCTTATGTTGAAAGTTTCCGCAGCCCTGCGCTATCGGCATTGCAGTTGTTAAGAAGCCCAAGCTCTGGAGACAAACTGTACGGGTTCAGACCCCTCCCAGTGCGACCACTCAATGCTGGTGTTCTCTTTACCTCGGGGTCACTTACCAGATGGGCAAAATGCTGGGCACAGGTGAGAGACATCGTGACTGGGTAGAGGAGGAAGATAATGAATATTCCATGCATCATCTTGGAATGGACCGGACTTCATAGAGGGCCTGAGCACATCTGACGGTTCAAGAAGGAGACTCCGGTGCATCCCGGCACATCCTCCGGCCACGCCTCTCTTCAGGCTCCTGCTGCCACCCAGTTCCACGCAGGCTTTGTGAACGTCGTGTAGGTGCCACCTGGTGCATCTTGCCCCACCTTGTCTCCTGCTCCTTGCTCTGGGGCCCCTCTGATTCCTCAGCGTGGGACACTTGTGGGAACCTCCTCAGCACTAACACAGGTGCATCCTAGAAGTGGGTGGAACGGATGCCTCGGGGCCATCATTGACCCATGGGGACAGGAGCTCATGAATTAAAGGCTTATGTATTTTGTCTCCCCCCTTGTTTCCCCTAAGGACAACGAAAGAAGGGGGGAAGGATGCTGACCAGGTATAAGCAACAGCTGTCAACTTTTTCTACTAAATCAGAATCGAGAGAATTCCAGGTATCTATATTGGTAACCTGCAGGTTATTGGTCCTGCAGGTTATTTCTATGCACGCTAAAAGGTTAAAGAATTTCCATGGTAAGAGGAGCAGGGATGACAATTCTGACTAACTTGAACATCCCCTTGTATGACACAGAAAAACAGTGTATGCTTTGCATCTTCTCTCCATCTTCGTGGATGCTCCTCCTCTTCTGATCGGCTCTCTGGTCCTCAGGTTCACCCTGCATGTGTCCATGAACTTCCTTCGTGGTCTCTAAGTGAGACAACGTCTCTCTTAAGATCCCATCCCTTCCCACAAGAGGAGCTTTCACCTCTGGGTTCCTTCCTGCATCCTGCCCTGGGCTTCAGCGGGAAGCAGAATCACGCTCGCTTCCTGCCAGCCCTGCAAGCTCTGGGTGATGAATGGCCTCAAGATCCAGGGTGAGGGACCCACCAGGTTTAACTCAGCTTGAAGAGTGAACGCTGGGGGACCTGCTGGTTCCCTTACTGGGTTTCTTTTTGAGGAAGCACCTCTTTCAAAAACCACAAAGAAGTTTCTGGGAGTAATGAAGTATAATGTGTGTCTGACAAGACATCCCCCCCCCATGTTTGCATGGCCCTAAATTCATCTTTTCAGACATTTCTCTTCCTTATTGCCCTGCCTGGGTCTTGGGGGCATCATAAATGCATACCTGCTTTCAGTGGCTGCTTGGTTTAGTACCAGGGACTAGTACTGGTTTTCATTAAATTCTCTTGATTTAGAGTCTCCCTCTGATCAAGGTGATGGTGGTGGGGTTGAGGGATTTGGTAATTCTTCCTGCTTGGTGGATCTGGACGGAGGGATGGGCTCTCCAGTGTCTACAATGGGGACCATGTCTCATATGTCTGGTCATGTCTTTCCCTTGCTTAAAACCCATCCGAGGTTCCCAGTTACCCCCGAATGAAGTCCAAACTTGTTAGCCTCATATTGAAACCTTTCATCTTCTAGCCCCTGCTCGTTTCTTGTATTATTTAGGACTCTTCAATTGCAGATGATAGAAACCAAATACAAAGAAAATCAAGTGAAAAAGAGGAAGTATTGGCTCATGTGTCTGAGAAGTCCTGAGCTACACTGGTATTCAGGAACGTACATGGTATTTTCAGGAATGACATCCCCGCAGTCGTCCTCCCCCCCCCCCCCCCCCCCCCCCGCCACACACCCAGTCTCCTGGCTCTGTCTTCTGCTTGGCTTCATTTTCAGGCTCAATCCACAATATGGTGACAAAGACGAACACCACAGCGACTTCAGGTTTTTTCTTTGGTAGTCTAGCCAACTCAAAGTGACTGCAACTTGTCCAGTAAATTCCACAGACGTTCAGAGAATGTCTTGTTAGTGAGGCTGTCATGTACCCATCCTCGCGACATCGTTGTGACTCTGATTGTCTACTCCTGATGCTTGGGAGGTGGGGTCACCCCGTTGGAACTACTTTCTTGAGAGTGATGTATGGGAGTTTCCAAAGGATATCTGGGATGAGATTATTATAGCAGAAGGATGTGGCACCACCATCACCTCCCAAAGAGCTGTGTCCCTCTTCTTCCTTGCTAACAGTTCACATTTTGTGGAGCAGCAATGTGCTAAGGGAAGGAGAGCCCCTTGCTCAGCCTCCGGGAATGAATCCTAGTTGATCTAACTCAAGCACCAGAACCCCACTCCTTTTGTAGGGCCTGGTTTATGGGTCTGCACGTGACCTGGCTCTAGCCAATGGGAACCGAAGGGGCTGTCTGCTGGACGGCTCCTGGGAATGGCGTTCCTCTCAGAAAACCAGGGAGTTCATCAAGGAGAAGCCTCTTCCCGCCTCTCTCCTTTCCTGGATAGTGTCATGTGAAAGCGAGAAGCTTACAGCCTGGCGGCTATCCTGAATCCATGAGAGGAAAACATTCTCGAACACATCCCTTGGTGGACAGATGGATTTGTTTTTGTTGAGCATCGACCCGTTCGTGGAATTGTCCGGCCATAGTGTGTAGGCATATTTAGTTTCACTGGGGCTTTCTAAACATTTTCCCAAAGTGGTTGTACTAACTTACATCCTCACCAGCACTGTAAGAGGGTTCCAGTTGTCCACGTCCTCACCAGCACTTTGGATTGTCAGTCGTTTTCATTTGAGCCATCCTGGGGAGTGTGCAGCGGTACCCCACTGTGCTTTGATGTCTACGTCTCTGATGACTAATGAGGCTGAACACATTTAAAAACTATTTCTTGGTCATTGGGATAGCCCTTCTTTATGAACTTGTTTAGGTCTTTTGCCCATTGTTAGTGGCTGCCTTCTCAACGAGCGCCCGCAGGGAGCAAATATCTCCACAAACTGTGCCGCTGCGGAGGCCCATCACCTCCTTTCCAACACGCTCCCAGTCATGTTTCCCAGTCATGTCTATCCCAAGTCCTGACCGCCAGGCCACTCTTAACTCTTCATGAACCACTGTAATCTGTACCTCGGGCTATCTCTCTTTCCAGAAAAAAGCCCGGCCAGCATGGCTCAGTGGTTTAGCGCTGACCTATGAACCAGGAGGTCACGGTTTGAGTCCCAGTCAGGGCACATGCCTGCCTTGCCGGCTTGATTCCCAGTGGGGGATGTGCAGAAGGCAGCCTATCAACGATTCTCTCTCATCGTTGATGTTTCTATCTCTTTCCTTCTCCTTCCCTCTCTGAAATCAATAAAAAAAATATATATATAAAAAAAACATTTAAAAAATGTAGTCTCCTCCTGGGGAGGAATCTCCCGGATCAATTTTAACTTTAGATCTCTGGGTGGTATACAGTTCCAAGAATCTGGAAGAGGGCTTTTCAATTGGGAGATGTGGACCCAGAGTTCAAGTTCCTGAAGGTTGGCTCCCATCTGGAAAGGGAAGAGAACCTGGTAACGGTCCCTTCAATCGGGGCTCAAGGTTAGTCTTTCTTAGGTGTCACTTCCAGAAGACGCACTCTCCAGGTTTTACGTTGTAGAAGGTTCGATCACCGTAGGAGGGTCCCGGAAAGCTTCCTTTACCTGGCGAAATACACTTTGCCATAATGCAGTCAAGCTTTACAGCACTGAGTCACATCAGAGTGAAAAGGCAATTAAGTAAAGGGATCGGCAGGTTCAGAATATTTGGGGGGGGGGGGATGGGAAAGGAGCAGCTGGAGCAGTCAGGGCCAAGTTAGTCAGAGTATGCATTTTAGATTCCCCGTCAGCTTGTTGCTTAAGCTTTTCATTTGTCTTTTGTAAAGAATCTTTTAAAGATGCAAATTTTTATTCATTAGTTTCTCAGGAGCTTCCGCATACCCATAGAAATGCACCCCATGGTTTCAGGGAAAATTCAGGACTTATTTTTCTCTAGAGCACCTCACTAATGGATAGCTTATCTGCGTTAAAAGTTCCTCACTGTGGCCACTGTAATTTAAAATTATTTTTGGGCCCGGCCGGCATGGCTCAGTGGTTGAGCATTGACCTATGAACCAGGAGGTCAGGGTTCCATTCCCGGTCAGGGCACATGCCAGGGTTGTGGGCTCGATCCCCAGTGTGGGGCATGCAGGAGGCAGGCAATCAGTAATTCTCTCTCATCATTGATGTTTCTGTCTCTCTCTCCCTCTCCCTTCCTCTCTGAAATAAAAATTAAAAAAAAAAAATTCATTTTGTTAAGGTTAACTCACAGGTTCAGAAAAATACAGGTTGTGGGTTCCTAATTTTTATGTACATAGTCATCTGGGGTCCCTGATGGAGGAGTCCCAGAGTGTTTGGGTGAGAGAAGCCCGTTTCTCTTTTCCCCACCCGTCCAGTTTCTTGTAAGTTGCTGACCAAAGGCCCAGTCCAGAGAAACAAATGCTCAAATAAGTTTGGAGCTCTTCTATTTATTTTTTGTTAATCCTCACCCAGGGATATTTTTTTCCATTGATTTTTAGTGAGAGTAGAAGGGAGGGGGAGAGACAGAGAAACATCGAGGGATTGAACCTGCAACCAACATACATGCCCTTGACTAGGGTCAAATCCAGGACCCTTCAGTCCACAGGCCAACACTATCCACTGAGCCAAACTGGCTAGGCCTGGAGAGCTCTTTTAAATGCAAAAACTGCAGAGCTTAGATCGAAGAGGGACTTACCTGTGATCATCAGATGCAGGGCGAAAGCAGTGAGCTCAAGGGACTCAGCAACTTGGCTAATTGCATGCTGCTCCTGGGGCTTTTTTGGGGGAGCAAAAAGGCTTGCGAGGAGCTGCAACTGTGCGATATTTTATTTCTTAGAAAACGTTGTGTAGCAAATACGTCAAAATGTTGAGATTTGTTAAAACTGAGAGGTCTGAGTACGTATGTGTACATACGTAATAGGTTTCTTTCTGTAATATTTTAACCGTGTTTCTAAGTGTCAAGGATTTGGAGATTTGTAGGCTGGGGATTAAGTCTTTGTTTCACCAATTAGTAGCTGCATTTTTGGACAAATGACTTCTTTTCCCATCTGAGACTGTGCCTCTTGGGATGTCACACCCTATTCACCTGCTCTGAACACTCGATTAAATTAACACGGGAAACAGTTCGCCAGTTTTCTCTTTTCTAAAAACCAATATTGCCCTGGCTGGTGTGGCTCAGTTGGTTGAGCGTCATCCTGTGCAGCAAGAGGTCGCCAGTTCGATTCCCCGGTCAGGGCACAGGCCTGGGTTGCAAGCTCGATCCCTGGTGCAGGGTGTGCAGGAGGTAGCCAATAGATGTTTCTCTCTTTCTTCCTCTCTCTCTAAAATCAATAAAAACACAGTTTAAAAAACAAATATGATACTGGCTGCTTTACTTTCAAATTTAAGTGACCGGGGCCGAAATTCCTCTATGCCCTTTCCCCTCAGCACACAAAGTTTGGAGTTTTGGCTTATGCCTGGAGATCATCTAGGTTTGGAATTCCTTTGGAATTTCACACGGGATGACTTAATTTGCAATCTGCATACACAGTCCCTTTGACATCCACGGGCTCTATGGCTAATTGACTTTTGTTCTTCGAAAGAGTTTAGGTCTGCCCCCTGGAGAATTCCAAAAGGCTAACTTTCAGAACCAGTTCTATAGTTCTGGGACACACTGAGAAGTGGAATCAGGAATCTGCGGCATTTGTAAGTGTAGTTGTTACATCCACTGCCCTGAGAACTGCCCTTAGGGACACTGTTCACAGCTCCTCCAGTCCAGACCTGAGCGCGGCCCTTCCTTTCACGGGCCTGCCCAAGGAGCCGCGGACGCACTGGGGGCCGGCTCTGACACCGTCCGGGGAGACGCTGGCCCTTGCAGGGCGGGGACCCTAAGGAGCCCCGCTGTTGGAGACGCCAGACAGTGGGCTAAGAATCTGAGTCGGAGAACGGAGGGGAAGAGGCAGGTGCACAAAGAAGAATTCCGGGTTTGATACAGGCTCCAAAGTTTCCAGCGTGTGACCCCACTCTGTCTCCACCCCCAAATGCGTTTTTCTTTTTATATCCCTGTCCCTCCGTTCCAGTTAGCCTGATCTTTCTCTGATCATCATATTCCATCAGGCACCATCTCCTGTGGACTCCACCCTCTTCATATGGCTAAACTAGGACCTGCGAGCCCTAGGCTACCTTACGTGTTAGGAATTAGTTAAAAGGGTCCCCTCTGGGCTAGGGAATTGCGAAATGATGCTCCCCTGGGCAGAAGCAGCTTTCAGGCGCACGTCTGGCTAACCAATAGCTCGTTGGTGAGGTGCCCTTTCCTCCGGGCAGATGCCCGAGTGCGGGGCTCAGCCCAGGGCGCAGGTGGCCCTGCCTCGCCCCTGGCCCTCTAGCGCCCCTGGTGGGCAGTGGAGGTTGCGCCACGCGTGCTGTGCGCTGCTCAAATCTTTGGCTTCCTCTCCGCTGGCCCCGCTGCTGCTGCCTTACAGTGGTTCCTGATGGTGCGGACAGCCTTCTCTCCCTCCCCGCGTCTCAGGGCGGCTGCCTGAATTCCCTGCACACCGACTGCGGGCGCTCCCCACGCCTCGGCACAGACTCTCAGCGTTGCACCCCAGGCCCTCGCCCTGCTCATTTCTATGCCTCTCCCACCGGAAACCTTCCTTTACCCAGACCCCTGGCCTCGGCCTGAAATGCCATTGCTCTTTCTCCTTCTGGCAACACCGCCCGGTCTTCCAAGACTTGGCTCAAGCAATCCCTTCCCAGGCTGGGCGGCCTCTCCCTTAGCTCTCATCACCCTGTATTGCAATCCAGGCCAGATAACCTCTGGGACCCGGCACAGTGCCCGGAGCCCACCATACTTCTAGGGGCTCATGAAAACATCTTAATTTATTTTGAAATCAGAAGACAAAAATGAACTTTAAGGGTCAAAGAAGATGTGTTATTTTTCTCGCATCAGTAAAAATAAAGCAATTTGTAGGGCTCTCAAAATTTTATTAAATCACTTGAAAATATTTTTATTGATTTCAGAGAGGAAGGGAGAGGGAGAGAGAAATAGAAACATCAATGATGAGAATCACTGATCGGCTGCTTCTTGCACACCTCACACTGGGGATTGAGCCTGCAACCCGGGCATGTGCCCTGATGAGGAATCGAACCGTGACCTCCTGGTTCAGAGGTCAAAGCTCAACCACTGAGCCAGCCGGGCTTACTTTTTTTTAAAAAAGGAAGATGTCCATGGAGGTAAAAGTGCCCAGGGTCCATGAAAATCACGATGTGGCCCTGGTTGCCACTGTTTCTCCCGGACCCAGGGCAGACCCAGTAGATGGAGAGCTTCCAGGGTGTGTGTGTGTGGGGGGGGGGGGGGGGAGGAATGAGCCCCCTCAGGGCTGTTATTTACTTTTTTAAACCTCTATGTCCCCACCCCAGGGCTAGGCACTCAGGACTGGCTCAGCCGATGCTTTCTGAAGGACTAGAAAGTGAATGAATGGCTTTGGGTGAGACTCTTGACCCCGAGCCTCCCTTTCTTCATATGCAAAGCAAAGCTTCACTTGGTAGGCGCTTCAGATGGTGAGTGGGAAAGGCTTTGGGACTGTGGAGCTTGGAGCCGGTCCTGAGGCTCTGCAGGACGTGGGCACAGAGAGGCTCGCCAGAGGTCCTTAAAAATGGCTCCAGGTGGCTTTCTTCTGGTAATGAATAAAATTACCCAGTTCAAGGCCATCTACCAAAGTGGCTCAAGGTGGCCAGCCTCGAGGGCGTGTTACCCTCGTCATTAAACACACACACACACACACACACTCACACACACTCTCACACACACACTCACACACACTCTCACACACACACACACTCACACACACACACACACACACACTCACACACACTCTCACACACACACTCACACACACTCTCACACACACACACACTCACACACACACACACACACACTCACACACACTCTCACACACACACACACACACACACACACACACACACACACTCAGGGGTCCTGTCTTACTTTCCCTTTGCGTCCCAGGGCCTGGCACCAAGGGAAAGTGAAGGACACAATGAGTGAAGGAATCCCCATCTCACTGCCTCCTCTGGCACCCCATCATTGGGGGGGGCTCCTGGGGGGGGCTCTGATCCAAAGTGGGTAAGAGGAGGTGCAGCTCCACCCTGAGAGCAAGGCCAGCAGCAGAGAGCGTGGCTGCAGGAGACTCAGTTTACCCAAGGTGATGTCTCATAGACACTCCTGGGGATGGAGGCAGAGATGGGACATCTCCAGGGGTGACAGGCCCCGTTAGGCACTTAACCAAAGAACTTGTACGCATACATGCATAACCCATGGACACAGACAATAGGGCGGCAAAGGCCTGAGGGGATTGTGGGGGTGGGTGGGCTAAAGGGGGCAATGGGGGGGGGAAGGGGGGACATATGTAATACTTTCAATAATATTTATTTTTTAAAAATATATTTTATTGATTTTTTTACAGAGAGGAAGGGAGAGGGATAGAGAGTTAGAAACATCGATGAGAGAGAAACATCAATCAGCTGCCTCCTGCACACTCCCCACTGGGGATGTGCCCGCAACCAAAGTACATGCCCTTGACCGGAATTGAACCTGGGACCCTTGAGTCCGCAGGCCGACGCTCTATCCACTGAGCCAAACCGGCTAGGGCTCAATAATATTTAAAATAAATTTAAAAAAAGAGAAAACTTAAGTGCACCCCAGCCGGGTGACTTGGTTGGTTGGGGCATCGCCCCATGTGCCAAAAGGTTGTGGGTTTGATCCCAGGTGATGGATGTTTCTCTCTCACATCGATGTCTCTCTCTTTCCCCCTCTGCCAGCAGGGACCTCCCCAGCGAAGAGAAGAACCCACCCTGGACAATAAGATCCCGCATGGGCTCCCGCACCCTGCCGTTTGGACCTCCAGGAATCGCCTTTGTGTGGGCGACCAAGCACCTGCTGCCCCAGCGGGGACACGAGCAAGGACCCCAGGCGGCCACGCCCCCGGCCGCCTCTCCGAGTCCCTTCCCTCCGCTTCCCGGGCGCCGGGGGCCGAGGCAGCCCCGGCTCAAAGCCGGCGTTCGCCCCAGCACCTCCCCGCCTTTGTGGCGCGTCCTCAGGCGCCCGACACCCCGCCCGCGGCCGGCGCTCTTCGCCTCCCCGGCCGGGCGCGGGGCCCGGGGCTGCGTCGAGGGCCTCCGCGGGGACCCCCGGGCCTGCGTGGGCAGGAGCCTGAGTCACCGCCGCGCTCGCCCTCCCCGCCCGGCGTCCCTCCTGGGCCCCCTCCGCCCGGCAGAGCGGAGCCCGGGGAGAGCCGGCGGCGGCTCCCGCGCCTCCGTTCCCGGCCGGAGTCTCGGCGGCCGCGGTCCCGCCCCGGCCGGCTCCCGAGGAGCGGCGCCCGTCCGCTCCTCCAATGGAGCAGCCCGCGCTCCCAGCGCTCCCGGGCGGCTCCCGCGGGAGGGGGCGCGGCCGCCCCCACGGCTCCACCCTCTCCGCGGGGCCGCGGCCATCTGGGGCCCCTGCCAGTCGCGTCCGCTCCGGGGCCGCGCCGAGCTTGCGCGGGAGAGGCTGTCTCCCCGGCGACCCCCCGCCGGCGCCGCGCGCCGCGATGCCCCGAGGGTGCAGCGGCTGCGAGCCGAGCCGGGCTGGAAGCGCGTCGCCACGGACGCGGCGCCCCTCGCCAACTCGGTGACCCTTCGGGAGCCGGGACCGGAGCCCCGGAGGCGACGGTGGGGGCCCGCGCGGGTGGCGAGGTCCGTCTCCTCCCGTCCGGGGGCGGGCGCCGGCTGCGGAGTCTCGGCCTGACTCGCTGCCTCCCGCCTCTCCCCCCGAGCCCCCCGCGAGCTGGCAGAAGGAAATAGCGCGCGGCCCCTTTAAATTTACCCAGGAGCCCTTAAAGGAGCCCCAGGGGCCCCCAGACAGGAATCCCCACCCCGGTCCAGCCCGCGCCGCCGAGCGAGCAGCCAGCCGTCCGTGCGGCCGCTGCCCCTGCATGCGCCCCGCGCTCCGGCGCCCCGCGCCCCGAGTGCCCCGCGCGGGCCGCCGCCGGCCCCGCGCCCCGCCGCCCGGGGGCCCCGCTCCACGGCGCGGCGCATGGAACCCGGCGGGGACCACCGGAGCCGGAGCGGCGGCGGCAGGGGCGGCCCCGGGCCAGCAGCGGCCTCGGCACGGGGCCGACGGCTGCCGCCCGCGGGATCGAGCGGCGGCGCGGAGCCCGAGGACGACGACGGCGGTAAGCGCTGGGGCCGGCGGCGGGGGTGGGGGCCCCGGCATGGGGGATGGGAGGGCTGCGGCTCCGGGCTCCGGGCCCCTCTACGCCGCCGAACAAAGGGGGGGACACGGGCCGGGCGGCCGGGGGCGCCACCTGGCGGGCGCGGGTCGCGGATGCAGGGCCAGCGGGGGAGCCCCCCGCCCAGCTCCCGGGGTCGGCCCACGGGGCTCGGGCGGATCCCCACCCCTTAAAGGGACCCGTGGCCCCCGCCTTGGAGGTCCGGTCCGAGGGCCCCAAAAAGGGCCTGGCCGGGCGCGGCTGGCCGCGCGCTCTCGGCTGTCGGACTTGCGGCCCCCGCCCCTTTCCGTCGCAGACTCCCAGGTGCTCTCCCTCATCCGCGGTCTCTTCCAAGTCCGCGCAGACTGTGGGTCCCCTTGGGGGTCCCCCGAGATGAGCGGAGCCGGGAGCTCCGCCGTGTTCATTCGGGCGCCCCTCGCCTTTGCTCAGGGACGGTACCCCACGCTCTCCCTGGGACAGCGGACGGCCGGCGCCTCGGGGCCCGCCCCTACCTTCCCCGCCGCGGGCAGTTTTAAAGGGCTGGGCTCGCCCACAAAGGCTGACATCCCCTCCTGTCCGCGTAGCTCCGGACTTTTCAGAAAAATTGGCCACAATTTGTCAGCTGTAGTGGCATCAGCCGGTCCTCCCCGTTCGCTCCCAGAGGAGACCGCTGCTTCCTTCCCTGCTGCAAGGTCAACGCCTTAAGACCCGTGGAGGCTGTCAGGCCCGGGAGCTGGCCCCAACCTCCGAGACCCCCCCCCCCCAACTCTCCCCGTCCCCTTTTGTTTTTAAAAAATCTCGGCTCCTCCCCCTTTTTTTCGGCTCTTAAAGGGCCAGTCCACCGTAGACTATCAGAGATCCAGCGCTGGAAGGTGCTTAAGAGACCAGCGAGCTATCCAGTGCCTTTGCAGACAAAGAGCTTAGGCCCAGAGAGCGACATGAGCTATGAAAGGCCGCAGAGCAGGTTACCAGTGAAGGCGGGACTCGAACCCAGGCCTTTAACTCTGAAGCCCGTATTTTTTCTTTGGAGCGATTTAAACAAAATACAGTGGCGACGGGAGCCCTCTCTGGTCCTCCTGTCTTTTGTTTCCCCTATCCTGTACCCTGAGATTCTCCACTTGGATAATAATCACACCTGTCTATTCGGCTTAAATAAAAATTGGGTCCAAACTGTAGTTAGGGTGGGGGTCTGGTCTGGATCTCCGTCTGTTTGGCAAAAGGGAACGTTGCTGGGTTATTGGGCTCATTCCTGGCGGCTCGGGTGCCCGCCCTCTGATTGCTGGGCAGTGGCCAGCTCCCGGCCAGAGCGAAAAACAAATCTACAGACAGACTTACTGGGCTCCCAGGGGCGGGGGCCACTCTGGTGGCCCTCCTGCTGACCGAACCCCTTTTAAAGTCTCCAGGGAAGTCAGGGTCCCAAACATGCCTTTCCCAGGAGGTGCTGACAGCTTTGTCACGGGGATCCCTTCTGTGGCTGCCTCTATGTGGGGACCTGACAGTGCTTAGTCCCCCTGAAACGGGACTCTCAGGAGGCTGTCCTGGAAAGAGGAAGAAGCTCTTTGGGTGGGGCCCTCCTGGCCGGGGCCTCACGCGGGTGGGTCCTGCGTGCAGCCCTGGATACAGACAGATGCCCCCTTTGTTCTCGCCCCGCTGTCCGCTCCGCTCCGGCTGTAACCGCCCAGCATGCTGCTCTCCTGGCCTTACCCCTACGGCTCTTGTCCAAAAAGGGTGCCTTACAGCGCCCGCTGCTTCCTTGGTCTTCACCTTATTTTTTAAAAAGTCAGAGCTAGTCCCTCGCAGTGCCGGGCATCCTTTTGTTCTTGATCCTCTCTCAAAGGGCCCTCACCCTCTCTAAAGGGCCACTGTTTTGACTCCCTGCTCTCCCACAGCCCTGTTTTTGCTGTTGTCATCGGTTTCCTGCCCCTGAGCGAGCCCTCCCTCCGTTTCTTGGGCTACAAAACACCAAAGCCCTGGCTTCTTTCCCTGGAAATCGGAGATTGAAAAACTGTCTCCCTTTCCCCCTCTTCAGGGCAAGATCTTCATCTGGAAGGGGGTGCCTTGGGGTCCTGGGGGAGTGCCCCCCTCCCCTCCTCCAGGTCCAGGGGACCACCATCTTCAGGCAGGAAATATTCAGACCACTGCGAGGCCCGGGCCTCCAGGCCTGGAAAGAGCCGCATCCCAGGCCGTGACCACAGGCGGTACTACCATGACCACTGGCGGCTGGAGTACCTGATGGACTTCAACCCTGCCCGGCACGGCATGGTGTGCATGGTGTGCGGCAGCTCCCTGGCCACGCTCAAGCTCAGCACCATCAAGCGGCACATTCGCCAGAAGCACCCCTACTCCCTGCATTGGAGTCCCCGGGAGAAGGAAGTGATCAGCAACAGCTGGGATGCCCACTTGGGGCTGGGGGCCTGTGGAGAGGCTGAGGGCCTGGGGGTCCAGGGGCCTGAGGAGGAGGAGGAGGAGGAAGAGGAAGAGGAAGAAGAGGGGGCTAACCTCCAAGCTTGCCCATCCAAGGGCCCAGGTAACGTAGGACATGGAGAGGCAGGGGCCTGGGTGGCAGGTGGGGCCAAGTGGGGACAACCCTGGCTTCTCGGCCAACTGCCTGACTCCCTCTGGGTGGGGTCTGCTCACTGCCCTTTGCACAGTGGTGGGGGAGGGACGGCGGGGCCAGGGAGTCTCCGGCATCCCAGACAGCTCTGACTTTCAGTGGCTTTGGAAGGATCAAGGAGAGTGGAGGCTGGAGGGTAGGCAGGGGAAGGGCTGGAAAGGTATGGCTGCACAGCGAAGTCCAGAGAAGGTGCTAGAATCTGGGTCTGGGGGCGGAGTGGTGGGTCTCAGAGTTTGTGTGCAGAATTAGAAGAGGGGGGACTGAAGACAGGAGGGAGAACACGAGGACAACAGCTAGGCCAGGGGCTGAGTCAGTGAGCAGAGGCTGGTGGAGGACCTGGCTGTGGTGCGGGGGGGCTCCCCAGAGGGCAGCATCTCAGTTCCTTCCCTCCCTCCAACCCTTTCAGGCAAAGCCCCAGCTGGTGGGGCCGGCAGGCGCCAGCGACGAGGGGGCCCAGTGGCACCCCGGGCTCGGCGCCAGCGCCACTCGGCCTCCCGGAAGGCCAGGGGCAGCAGGGGGCTGGGGGCTCGGCGCCTGGAACGGAGGCTGAAGGAGTCCCTGCAGAACTGGTTCCGGGCAGAGTGTCTCATGGACTATGACCCTCGGGGGAACCGGCTGGTGTGCATGGCATGTGGCCGGGCACTGCCCAGCCTGCATCT
The DNA here is from genome assembly GCF_014108235.1 of Myotis myotis. Taxonomy (NCBI): domain Eukaryota; kingdom Metazoa; phylum Chordata; class Mammalia; order Chiroptera; family Vespertilionidae; genus Myotis; species Myotis myotis. Next base: position 80,056,242 of record NW_023416314.1, read on the forward strand.
GGATGACATCCGTGCCCACGTGCTGGAGGTGCACCCCAGCTCCCTGGGGCTCAGCGGCCCCCAGCGCAGTGCCCTGCTGCAGGCCTGGGGTGGCCAACCCGAGACACTGTCTGAGCTCACTCAGCCCCCACCAGGTGCGAGGACCATCCCAGGGCCCAGGTGGCCCTGCAGAGTGGGGTCTGTTCCTCTCCTCCCCCCCCCCCCCCCACTGGCTCGGCCCTCTAGCTTGGGCCTGGGGTGAGGAACAGGGCCCCCCCCTTGTGCGTGGGTAAGGGCAACCTCGCCCGCAGGCTGAGCCCGTCTCCCTCACCCCTTCCCCAACAGACGATGACCTCGTCCCCCAGGACCTGACCAGAAAAAGCCAGGACTCGGCCCCCGCTGCTGGAGCCCCCTCCTCTCAGGATCTCAGTCCCCCAGACGTAAAGGAAGAGGCTGGGGGGGTCCCTGAGAGGCCCGGGCCCGCAGACAAGAAGGAGGAGCTGGAGGAGGGCGAGAGGGTGGGGGTCCCAGGCCGGTGGCCACGGGGCCGCGACCATCGCCGCCACTACCAGGAGCGCTGGCGGCTGGAGTACCTCATGGAGCTGGACGGCGGCCGGCGCGGCCTGGTGTGCATGGTGTGCGGGGGCGCGCTGGCCTCGCTCAAGATGAGCACCATCAAGCGGCACATCCGCCAGCGCCACCCGGGCTCCACGCGCCTCAGCGGGCCGGTCAAGGCCCTCATCGCCCAGGAGTGGAGCGAGAAGGCCGCCCACCTGCTGGCCCTGGGGCTGCCCTGCCCCGAGCCCCCCAAGGACCCTGCCGCCCCCAGCACAGCCGCAGCCTCCGAGGCGGGGGGAGGGGACCAGGAGGAGGAGCCAGAGGAGGAGGAGTGGTGGGGTGAGCCGGTGGAGCGCAGGGCAGGTGGAGAGGGAGAGCGGGCTGGGCCGAAGCGGGCAGTGAGTGGAAGGTTGGAGAAGAGCTTGGGGAGGATGGGGCAGGAGATGGGGGGGAGGGGGGCGGGTATGAAGATGAGGCGCAGGACGCTGCGGCTTTCGGCCCACGCGCGCCAATGCGGTCTTTGTCCCTTCCTAGGCGACGCCCCGCCTTCTCCCGGGGAGCCGTCGGAGCGGCCTGCGGAGGGAGAGGAAGACGAGGAGGACGGCCAGGAGCCCGGGGGGCTCGCCTTCCCGCCCCTGCCCCCACCGCCGCCGCCTCCCCCGCCCCCGCCGCCGCCCCGCAGCCGAGAGCAGCGGCGAAACTACCAGCCGCGCTGGCGGGGCGAGTACCTGATGGATTACGACGGCAGCCGGCGCGGCCTGGTGTGCATGGTGTGCGGGGGCGCGCTGGCCACGCTCAAGGTCAGCACCATCAAGCGGCACATCCTGCAGGTGCACCCCTTCTCCATGGACTTCACGCCCGAGGAGCGCCAGACCATCCTGGAGGCCTACGAGGAGGCGGCGCTGCGCTGCTACGGCCACGAGGGCTTCGGGCCGCCCGCCCCGGCGCCGCGCGACGGCGGCGCGGACCTCAAGGCGGGCGCCGTGTGTCGGGCGTGATGGGAGCAGCGGACCCGCGGGCCGGGCGGGGGCGGCCTGGCCGGGGAGAGCGCTGCCACTGCCCCCCGCTGGCCGGGCCGGGCGGAGGTCGGGGATCGGTGGGGGGCCGTGGAGTTCCCCGGGCTAATCGGACCTCGCGCCCTGGCCCTCCCCGCACCGGGCCCCGCGTTTCCCGAGGAGCCACAGCCGCCTCCAGGCGTTTGCACCGAGAGCTTGCAGCCCCGGCCCGGCGGTCCTGTGCGGGACCAGGATCGGGGCGCCGACAGTCAGTATTAGGAGCCGAGTCGGGGCTGCGGGAAGGGCGGGGAGGCCGCGCCGCCCCTCCCCTGGCCTGGGGCCCGGCTCAGCAGCGCTGCACGCCGGCGGCAGGAGCCCGGGTCAGGCGGCGTCTGGGCCTTGCTCCTCGCGGCCGCTCGGAGGCCTGGACGCGGACGCAGGCAGCTCCGGAGGCGGGGCCCGGGGCCCGCCCGGCGGGGAAGGTGCGCCGCACCCGGCCTGGCGGCGGTTCGTGGGCGGGATGAGCTGGCCGGGGCCGCCGGGCTGCGCCCTCCTCCCGCGGGCACCGCACGCTGGCGGCCCCACCGGCCTCCCGGTGCCCCCCGCGCCTGCGGGACCGAGATCGAAAGGGATTAGCACTTTTTCCTTTGCGCCTCTCCTGCTCTGGGGCCCCCGTTCACCCCGCAGCTCAGGCGCTGCTGCCTCCCTGGGCGCCTCCGTGGGCCGAACCCGGGCACTGGAGGTCCCGGCCCGGGCGGGAGAGTCCCGTTCCCTCCCTGTCCCCCTCTGTACGCGGTGGGCGCCGCCCGTGCTCAGGGCCCAGGGCCTGGGGCCGGGCCTCGGCCTTTCTTTCTCTCCCCGCGGCGGGCCGGGAAGGGGCCCCGCCATCTCCCAGGCAGGTCCGAGAGGGATGTGTAGATTCATTCTCCTGTGGAGAACAGGTGGCCCCCAAAGCAGGCCCTTTTGCTCTTTGTATTTTATTTTGAAACTGTATTTAATGCTTTTATATGAAAGGGGAGGGGCGGGAGAGAGCTGTCCCAGTCACCTTTGCGTGCAAATGTCTTATTTATTATGCGAGTATCAGAGATAAGCTGCGAGGCGGTGGAGAAAGGACTTAACGGAGTGAGGGCAGGGGGATGAGGGTCCCACACGTCCCACGCGGTGACTCCGCGGCCCCAGCGCCTGCTCTTCGCATAGGCCGGTTCTTTGGGTCTGAAGGCCTGAGAGTGGGGAGGCAGCGGCTGCCTCTGCGCGCGGGGAACAGCAAGGAGGAAGCCCACCCCCCACCCCCCAGGCCAGAGCCCAGGGTTCAAGTGCCGCAGGCCCGGTCCCCTCGACTCTTCCTGATTTGGGAATTGGATTTTATACCACGGATTTTATAGCATTTTTATATAATTCAAGATTGTCAGAGTTGGCAAGACCTTGCAGAGTAACTAGTATCCGCCTCCACCCCGTTCACAGATAGGTAAGAGGAAGCCCAGAAACTGAATGATCACAGCTAGCTAGGAACATACAAAACCAGAATAAAAAACTTCCAATTCAGTTTCTTTGCACTATATGACGCTGCCTCCCAATCTCTGGTAAGTCATAAAAATGTCCCCATCTGACCGACCACAGGATGGCCCGCGCTGGTGCTGCAGGCCGTCCGTGCAGTTAGCTGTGACCTGGGGGCGGAAGAAGGCACACCTCCCTGGAATGACTAAGGCAGGCCTTGCCACGCAGGCTCAGCGGGAGGTGTGGGCAGCAGCCCTCTCCAGAACCTAAGTGGGTTTGACTGCTGCCTGGCCCAAGGCCTCCCAGTCCTCCCCTTAGGGCAAGGGCTCCGCCATTGCGTGTGGGTGGTGTGGCCGCGGGGGCATGGCCTCGCAGTTGACCGGAAAGTGAGTTACTAGTGTGTGCACCTCCAGGGTTTTTGAGGCAGTATTACAAGCTTGAGACCAGGGATTATGGATGGCACCAGGCTGGGCACTGCCATTCTTTTATTCTCCTTCACACAAGCTGTTCTCAAATCTAGAATTAGTATTCTACCACTTTTGCTACTCTGCCTGTTCAGAAACAGTAGGCATCTTGGGGCAGCCTGTTATATTCACCCAAGCCCACTGCCGAAGTTCAGGTAAGCCAGGGCAGAGCGCGGGTTAGGCATGGTGTTTCCTCTTGATGGGAGTGGAAGGCGCCATGGCAGCCCCAAGCACCCCAGGGGTTCTCCAAGTAGCCACCAGACCAGCATTGTATTGGAACTAACAGAAACGGAAATGAGGAGGCCCCACCTGACTGCATCAGACACTGGGGTGGGGCCCAGCAATCTGTTCAGATGAGCCCTTCAATGATCACAAATGGAGCCCACTTCAACGCTGAGCACCAGCGATCTAGGAAGGGCCAGGGGGTGACTCCTGCTTTGGCTGGAGCTATGGCCTCACTGCCCAGGGCTCAGGGCGTCCTCATCTCTAGGTGTATGCCTCCTTGCCTCGGGGTCTGATGTGAACAGGTGACATTGCTTCATGAACTTTTTGTTAATGGTATGCTTGCTATTATGGCCAATATGTAAATGTTACTCTGAATACATATTTATGTACCATGTTAGTGACATTATTCAAACATTTGTATGCATATTTGTCAAGTTTGCATCAGTTACTATTTTTTTAAGTTTCAGCCTAAGTTTTGTAAGGTATGTCGAGTAAGTTTTAAAAATCCAGCGTAAGGGGCAGGGCAGCCTTAGTTTTGGAGGAGAGTGAGTCCCAGGTGACAGGTTGTTTCAGCAAAGACCCGACGTATTTAGTTTCCGTTTTCCATGGCGACTGAGTGCATGGGGCGTGTGTGATTTGGAAGCTGCTTCCTGTGTTCTGGGCAGGGACCCTCAGTTGGTGTGAGACCGAACGGGGCGCAGACCCCGCTGGCCCTTCCACTCCTCACCTTGCTCCTGAGGCTCACCTCTTAGAGGGGCTCCTACTTCCTTTCAGAAACCAAATGCACGTCCTCGCTGTCCTGTGGAAGTTCCGCAGTCTTGGGCATCAATACTGGTATCAACTGTTAGTTGCTTTTAAAAGCCGCAAAAGTGGAGTGGGGTGGGGGCCAGTGGAAGCCTTGTTTGGTTCTTTATTCAAACTGTGTATAAAGAATAAAGTTAGCAGAATGACACCAGGCTTTTTCTTTTTAATTTTTATTAATACCACATCAATTTAAAGTTTTACAGGAACCAAGATTCAAGCTCCTTAGTGCTACTATATTTTAATGTTGCACGCACACACACGCACAGTTTCATTAATTTTTCATCTATGGGTTTTTCTTTAAAAAAAAAATTCCTGTGTGGCACAAAGATCTGCCCAAGTATCTAAACACAGCACTAACAGAACAAAAGAGCTAGAGGTGCAGGCTTCCAGTGCAGACAAAGTCCTTGGGAGGGGAAGCCCAAAAAGATCACCAGTGCACTGACTTCCTGGGAGGGCCAAGGACGGGGCTGGAGAATGCATTTTCTATGCCATGACATGAAATCAGTTGAAAATTTCAAAAGGAAAGGGGGCTAAGAAATAGAATGGAGTAAGGCAAGGATGCCTTTTACCCATCTAAATGCCTAAGTAATTTCCCCCCAAAAGTAGAAAGACACTTTCCTTCTGCCACCTTCTACACTGCAGTGCTTTGGGGCCATCAGAGACCATGGCCCCTACTCTGAAGTCACCGTGCGCATTCCCTCTGGGTTAGCATGAGCTACGCCTGAAGGAACTCACCGGTGCCTTTCACGTTTACTGAGTTTTCGTGCTGGAAGGGGAGGAAGACAGTCTCAAACGGGAATCCAAGGTCCCCATCGCCCTTCCATGTGAGCTGTTCTGTTGTCTTAATTGTGCACAGAGCCCATCAACACCATCTGACCCTGTGGGCGGCCCTGACCTGGCTCCTGGAACACACTCAGGAGGAGCACTGTGGGCCATGGCACAGGTGCTAGGACATTCTATGCGCCCGAAGAGGAAAGGAACCCTCAAAACATCACAGCCAGCAGCCAACCTCTGCTCCAACTGCCTATGACCCTACACTCCTCTGTGCTCTCAACTACAGACACACACCATCTCCTCCCAAGCCAGCGGGCCGGCCCTCAGGGTGAAACGCTGAGCACAGGGTGGAGATGTAGCCGGTGAAGGGGGAGGCCGCAGGGAAAAGATAAAGAAAAGCCTGTGTTTCTGTGGTTTGCCTCTGGAGAGTGTCCCCCTCCACGGACTGAGATAGGATCACAATAACTCAACAACCGAGGAGCCCACATGCAGGGATTTCCTCTCACAAGTTACAGCAGTTTACAGCAGTTACAGACATTTGTTTCAGAATAAGAAAAGTACAACCATATTTATTAAACTTGAGGTGAGGTGGATAGGGAAGAGGGAGGAAAGCACATTCAGAAATACGCTCCTGAACTAAAGCTTGGAACTAGTGTCCAAGAGACCCACACACCACCTTCCCCCATGGCGGAGCCGCTCCTTCCAGGGTCGGCGGGAGGGAGCGGGGCTCACGGAGGGCAGAGCTCCAATCCCACCCGCTGGGCTGTTTCCCTTCTCGGCCATCAGCTGGCATTCTGGTAACCAGGAATTATTACTATCACCTATAAGTTACTCAGAGTCGAAAGTTTTATCTATAAGTGAAGAAGAGGAATATGAAGAGTGGCTGCTCACATTGTGGGGCAGGAAGAGGGGGTCAAGGGCTGCAAAAACCCCACAAGCTCATGGGAAGGAATCCCACTCTTATCCCCAGATAATTTAAGTTAACCATTATTTCTTAACTTAGAAATAAAGGAAAAATTATGAGGGGCAGCTATGTAAGAAAATTACATAGCTTTGGAAACGAAATAGAACCCAAGAGGGGTGTTTTATATTCTTCGCCTTTACCCTCCAATTTTTCCCCTTTCAAACTACATCACCATTAAGGCTCCACCATCATTAAGGTATTGATTTCGCCTATTCAATTGATTCTGTCTTTATTCTTTTATGTTTTAAGATATCAGTCCATTTTTTAGTCCAATAATTCTTGTGCTTGATTCTGCAGGTAAAGGAAAGGAGGGGGAAACACCAAATTGAAAAAAAAAAAAGCTTGGAATGCAGGCTCAAGCTGACACTGAGCACTTTCCTTCATAGTACAAGTAACAACAGTATAACTATTAAATGTTTTAGTAACTGTGGCATTTCTGGTTTCCATGTACTTATTCTGCCTTTTTCTTTGCGATTCCAGGTAGTTTTGCTTGGATCCTATTGAGGGGAGGAAAAAGTAAAAGTAGCCATTAGTGCTAGGTTTTATTTTAACAGTGATGCTGGCGGGCAGTCCTAGACTCGCTGGACAGTGTGAAAAACCGCTCCCATTTCCGGAGGCTTCCTCTGGGTGAAGAGTCTGGTGTGAGTCAAGGTGAGGGGTCTGCGAAGATCCATTTCCTGCCGCTGCCACTAAGCCTGCTGCCTGCTGCCTCTTTCACTGCCAGGACCTCCTGGGTCCTTCACTGGGGGGGGGGGGGGGGGGGGGGGTTCCGGAAGGACCTGGGCGTAACATCTGCTGACTACACACTGGCAGCCCATTTCTCTGAAAATGCCTGCTCACCCACTGGTGCCATAAAAGAAACCAGGACTCAGAGTCAAGGAGACATAGTAAAACACTATAGGAACTGGCAACAGTTCCCCGTCCCCTATGGGACACCAAAGCTGCCTTTTATTTTGTTTATTAAGTGTCCCCATGACTAAGGCCATTCACACCCCTCAGCTAATGTCAAAACTGTTCCCTACAAGTGTTACATCCCGGAGCAGGGGGCCAAGTCAGCCAATACTACCAATTCAAGACATTAGGTTCAAAGCCAAGTAAGCAAGGATCGCCTTTCAAAATCCTGAGTGAACAGCAACTAGATACATATTTTGTGTTAACTGTCCTTGCCTGGTTTTAGCTCCAATGTACACCTAACAAGACCAGGTTAAGACCAGGTTAAGATTTTTTTAAAAAAAGAGTTGAAATAATTTCTTGTAAAATCAAACTATTAACCAAAGTGCCCCCCCCCCCCCCTGCCCCCAAGGAGAAAATCACATTTCAGGGTGAAAAATTGGCACCAACATTTCACACCGGGACAAAACGTCATTGGGGCGGGGGTGGGAGCACGTTGTGAGGAAACGTGGAACCTAAGCATACTTACTTCTCAACAATCGACTTGGTCTGATCACGCACGATGCCAACATAGTGATCAATCTGGGTCTTTAAGGAAGGAAAGTGACTTAGTTGTGGCAACACAGATTAACAATTTTCCTGAAGGCAATGTTCTTTTCTCTAAGTGTAACTATTTTTAAAAAACACTACTGAATATTCTGGAAAATGAAAATAATGCCCAGCTTTTATAAGTGTTTTTAAAACTCCAGATTTCAGACTTTAAATTAAACCATAAACATCCCATATTCAGTTGCAGTAAAAAACACTAATTTCTTCTGCAGAGTCTTACTTGCTAGGTGTTTTCTTTAGAGAAACTGGACTATAATAGCATTTCCTGAATACTAGATAATGTATCTAATCTATTTCCTGTAATCATAAATATATTTTGGCTCCTGGGTAAGACTAATTCATTTAATACCAAATAGTCTGCTGATGGATGACTTAATCCAAAAATAATAACCTCATAAATCTAGTATACTCTTTAGGCACCATTCCACAATGCAAACACCTGCTCAGACTGATTGAGTCCCATATTACCCTTAATATTTTCTTTTTAGATATGAGTTTTTATTTCTTTAAATATTTTCCAACTTATTTTAACAGATAATGCAGTTATGTGATAAAAACACAAAAGGCACACAACTAAGCATAAAAAGTAGTCTTCCTGCCCTTATCTCTCCTAGACAGTTTGTCTACTAGAGGAAACCCCTGCTACCAGTTTCTTACAGGCACCTGACTTATAAAGTCGGACTACAGGAATGGAAGAGACTGCTCTGAACTGTCCATACCTAAAAAATGAACTAAAACTAGTCACACATCAACTGGTGTGGCTGCTCTGAACTGTCCATACCTAAAAAATGAACTAAAACTAGTCACACATCAACTGGCATGATCTGACTTGAAGCAGGCCGAAGCTTACCTTGTACTTCTCATAGACAATTGGAACACTGAAAATGAGCAGTTCAGCTGTAAGACAGAATCATGGGGCATGGCAAGTATAAGTGTGAGACAGTCACAAAGTCTCAGGACTCAAGTAACACACAGGTTTTCCTCATGAAATACAGGGAAACACAGATCTCCAATATGAGAAATGTCTAGATCTCTCAATTAAGGACAGTTAGATACAGGTACATTGATTCTTATAAATTTAAGATCCCCATATGTAAATCAAATCTAGATGACTCTCCTTTGCTTCTAGCTGTTCTGATATTTAAAATTAGGACCAAATTAATAAACCTACAGCCACACAATATCTAGGTTCAAGGTCTCCATGGATGTTAAAGGCGGGGCCATTCGGAAGCAATGGAGCCATGCTGGGCATTCTCTTCGCTCTTAACTCTTACCAATGACTTCAAAGAGCATGGAGACATTTTCCTTGCCATCTTACCAAGAATCAGAAGGGTGATCCCATTGAAAACGGCACCAACATAGGTCATCAGCCACATGAAGACAGCCAGCTGTGAAGGCCAATATCAGGGGGTGAAGCAGGAATAGTTACGACACAAGCTTCAGGTTAGCCAATGCCATTTTCCTCTAGCTAGTTAAGTCTACATAAATTTAGTGATGTATGCCATAAATCATTTCAAAATAAAGGTTACCCCATTTGCACTGTACGTTTGAGGGTGGATAAGAGAATTCTGTAGTTCTCTTAGGCCCAAAGACTGTAACTGCATTTCTGTCGATTACATTATCCTGTTAGTTCTCCAGGTTTATGAGATACCTTCTCCACCGACTCCTGTCCATTTTTACAGGTTGATGGAAACAAGCATACAATTGTTTTTATCTGTGGAAACCCCACTCACTATTTTTCCTCTGAAGTATGACCTAGTCTCTGGTTTTCCTTTTCCTCACCCCCTAAAGCTTAAAGAGCAGCAGAACGAACCTTCAAGGAGTCAACTAGATCTTCCACCAGAAAGAGACGGATAACGAGCTTCAGGGCCCGGTTGACGTGCGCCATGGCAGCGTTCACATAGTTGTGGAAAGCTTCTGAGGACAGAGTGATGTCTACATCCAGGTAGGATCTTCCAGAAGAAGAAACAACAGTCAGATATTTGACACGGAAGGAGAAGACCTCTTTCTGTGAGCATAGCCGTTCGTTAGAGTGTGAAATTCCTCCACGGACGCACCTTAGAAATCTCTAGGGGCATGTTTTGCTGTCACGGATGGGGTGGGGGCACCACTGTCATTTAATGGCAGAGGCAAAGATGTCAGATGTCTGCGAAGTGTAAAATGGTCCACAAGGTGTTTTTCCTCACAGTTTTAACATATCTTGAATTTTCTAAAATTGTATTTTGTTTACTGAACTTCACTAAGTTTTTCCCCCCACCATTTTGGAAAATCACATCTGTATTGTAGATTATACATGTAGGTGCCAAGTACCTGATGTTTTACTATTATTATTGTTTTTTGGTGTACTCATTTCCAAGCAATTATATATTGACTGGAACACATTATTTTACTATACATGCTATTTTGTCATTTCTTTATATTACAATTAAGATCTATTATAAAAATTTTGTTTATAAATATGTTATTTATAAATTTCATTTCAAAATGATAAAGGAGGCATTATAAAATTTTTATTAAAAAATATAAAGGAGGGGAGCTATGAGTTTGACTGGGTTGAAAATTACAGAAAAAGAAACACCTGGTTCTGTTCCCAGAGGCACTACAGACTCGAGATGTAAACATTTGCTTGTAACTTGTCATTCACTGAGGACTCTGAGTGCCTACTGAGAGCCACTCTGAGGTGCTGGGTCATCAGGAAAGATAAGGCTGCTTTTGCCTTAGAGAGCCTACAGTCTTGTGGGAAAACAGAGTAACAGGCATGTTTTTCTTTCCTATTTATTAAAAAAACATTTACCACCAAATACGAAAATTATAAAAATTAATGCAACTTGGCAAAACACATTTTACAAATCCACAACAGTGTCATGCAAGAGACATGACATCTGAGCTTATGGAAAAATAATAAAATGTATTCACTCCTTCATTGAACAACTATTGATTTATTAAAGCTAATTTGCAATAACTTTTCAAATGTCACCTATAGTTTAAATTATTCCTTCTATTTTCACCAAGAGAAAACACAAGGACCAAAGCCACAGCCGACACCTATTCTGTCACAGTTCTAAGAGGTCACAACAGGGTTTCTTTCTCTATGAGAAAAGGGTTTTTAAAACATTGTCATTTGCTAATGTTAACACTTTTTATGGTCTAAGATTTTCAAGAGGAAACGTGAGGAATCCAGGTGTTACAGTTATAGCCCAGTCAAAAAAGCTGGCAACTGGATTTTAGAAATGCATGACCTACATTCATCAAAACTTGGCCCTGGTATTAAGAAAACTAAAGGAAAGATAAAGAGGGGGCTGCGTGCCCTGAGACCCCAGCCAGGGCCCACCTGCCTGGTACAGACCCTCACACTACAGACAACCCCATGGTGCTGAACCCTGGCAGCTAGCCTGAGGGGCGGCAGATCTTACCTGTACAGTTTTATTGTACCGAGACTCTCCCTTGCATCACACACCTTTAAATGGAGTCAGGTTTTTAATTATATGTATAAAGAATAAATATATATAACAAAAAAAGGGAAGAAGGAAATCGGTATAAAACCAAGGACAACACACCAAATTCTGATCATCACCAAGAGCGCAGCCTCAACACCCAGCTTTCAAAGTCGTTTTAAGATTTGACATGTGGCCCTAACCGGTTTGGCTCAGTGGATAGAGCGTCGGCCTGCGGACTGAAAGGTCCCAGGTTCGATTCTGGCCAAGGGCATGTACCTTGGTTGCAGGCACATTCCCAGTGGGAGGTGTGCAGGGGGCAGCTGATCAATGTTTCTCTCTCATCGATGTTTCTAACTCTCTATCCCTCTCCTTTCCTCTCTGTGAAACGTCAATAAAATATATTTTAAAAAAAAAAGATTTGACATGTGGGGCTTACACATGTGCTTGGGCGCCATCTAACTGAGTGCTGTCCTCAGCGCTACCCTTCCCTGCTCAGGAATTCAGACAGTCCTCTTTGGTCTTAAAGTGTGAGACTCTAGCTGGTCAAGAAGTCCTTGGCCATTTCTTAAAGTAGTCCCATGGTGTCTAGTTGATGTTTCATGTCACTGATTGGGCCCTATAATTCTTAATTTTTCATCAGGTCTGATTTTTACACCTGCCCAGCCTCAGTGACCCCTTTTACTAAACTGTAAAGTGTTCCTTGTGATCCTTCAACTCACTTGAATGGATGTCCTTCTTCTGACTTCTGCACAGCTTGGATGACAGACCTGTAGACCCTGAAGCTGATGGTGACAGAGAGAAGAGCCAGGATGAGGTAAGAAACCACACTGATGACACTGAAAGCTGCCAGGGAAAGCAGCACGATCAGCGTGGTGCCGAAGACAAACCCAGTCTTCTTCACATCTCGCCAGAAGATCAGATCGTGCACTGCGAAAGAAAAGGACGTAAGTTACACGGACACCCCGAGCCACTGGCCGGGATGGTCCTCTGGCTGTGTCCTGCCGCCTGAGAAGCCGGGACTAGCATTCAATTACAGGTGCCCCCTCCCGCAGAGACTCTGATAGGTGAAAATCACATATGTCAGGGGTGATGATTCACGCTACAAAAGGTTCCTCTAGTTTCTGGACAGGTTTATAAAAATGTAGGAACTTATTTGTTAGAGATGGCTCTTGAAGTACAATGGGGTAAATTATCATTTACTTCAAATGTTTCAGCAGAAAGGATGGTAGAGCACATGTGGTAAAATCTTGATAACTGTTGACTAAATTAAACATCCGTTGCCTACAGTTTAATTGGATCAACAAGCTATAAAACCAAAGCTAAAATGAAATTTATAAATTGGGGCTGGGGGCAGAGAGAGTGGTGAATAAAAATATATCAAGCTCTTAGTGTTAGTTAAAATTAAACACCAGTCTCTGTTCATCTGAAGAGTACTCAGGAAGGATTATGGGTATGGGACCATATAATTATCTAAAAAACAATACTTTTGAGAGTAAGTGGGGCTACTAATAGTAATTGTTAGGAAATGGGTATAATAAACCAAGGCTGTCCCAAGCAAGTGGGTCTTATGGCCGGGGACATCCGCACTGAAGAGACCTCAAAAACCCTGGGTGTAAACTGCTGGCAATTCCCGCCAATCTAGCAATCATACTACATTGGAATGTCAATCTGCGAAGGCTGACCTCAACATTAATAACTCTATTTCAAGTTTCCTCTGTGCTATTCTCTGCTTATACAAAAAAGAGTAAGGGCTTTGGAGTTGGAGAAACAGGAGCATGAGTCCTGGTAATTTTTAGTCATATTAGCCTAATTAACCTTTCTAAACCTTTGTTTTCTCATCTATAAAGTGAAGAAAGTGACACCTATGTCCACGTTGTTTTAAGGAATATATGTGGCTAAGGCATGTAGAAAGTGTAGCATTGTAAATGACACACAGTAACCACTCAAATGTGAACTATAATCAAAATATGGAATTCTGTGATTGGGGGTAAAGTGAACTTGAACCTGATTCCAGCTGACCCACTAGCACTTAGTTCTTCCCCATAGTCACCTTCAATACTCTTCTCTGAAGCCTAACCTTAGCTAGAGCCAAGGGAACCTAACTTGAAACTGATAAACTTATTGTCTAGAAGAAATAATCACTGGTTCCAAGATTCCGGTTAAGGGATGTGACTACTAGGAGAAAGTAGGGATTAGGATCGCTGAGGGGAGGTCGAGAGTCCCAGACAGCGATGTTGCAAAGGAGAGAGAGAAATGGGAGGCAACTCAGGCTCACTTGACTGAGCAGGAAAGCTGAACAGAATGCTAACCTACTTATGAGAGCAATTCCCATAACCAGAGTCCAAGTATATGTATGTCACTTTTCATATATCTATCTACAGGAAGAGTTTCAACACAGAACGCTTAGCGATGGAACAAACTGATACCATGTGCCTCCTGATGTAATGTACTGGGAAGGACACATCACTTGTATGGTATTCTTGCCAAAAACATACAAACTGAATCTAATGAGAAAACACTAGACAAACACAGACTGAGAAATAGTCTACAAAACAGCTAGCCTGTATTCTTCAAAAATATCAATGGTGTGAAAGACAGGAGACTTGACAACACATAAATGCGAAGTGAGATCACAGATTGGACACTGGATACCAGGGTAAAATAGCTATAAAGAACATCATGGGGACAACTGACAAAATTTGGATGTGAACTATATAACTGATGAAAGTACTGTGTCAGTGCTAAATTTCATACATTTGATAAAAATTTAGTGTACTATAAAACAAAAAAAATTATTCAAAAGAAACACACTCCAAAGTATTTAGGCCAGTTGTTCCCAACCTTTTTTTGGCCACGCCCCACCTAAGCATCGCTAAAATCCTGATGCCCCCCTGTGACATATATATAACTCCTGCTCTGACCGGTTTGGCTCAGTGGATAGAGCGTCGGCCTGTGGACTGAAGGGTCCCAGGTTCGATTCTGGTCAAGGGCATGTACCTTGGTTGTGGGCACATCCCCAGTTGGGGGTGTGCAGGAGGCAGCTGATCGATGTTTCTCTCTCATCAATGTTTCTGACTATCCCTCTCCCTTCCTCTCTGTAAAAAATCAATAAAATATATTAAAAAAAAAAAAAAGAGTTAACTCCTATTCATGGAGGAAGAATAAAAGGCCATTAACTTGGTCTAAACAAGCTTCCCAAGAACATGGCATCCATGAAAGAGAAAAATAAAAAAACAAAAGGACAGTTGAAGTACTGAGGAAGAAATCACTAAGAAATTGTTTAAAAAATAATAATATAAAAAATAGCAAATAAAGTTTCAAAACATATGAGAACCGAAATGCATAAATGTCACAATATGTATTTATATACTGTATATGAGGCTCTAGAACCATAAGAAATGCAAAAAATTCACTATTAATAACTAATTCTCAAATTGCTCCCCTTAGAAGTCAAATTGCCCCCGTGGGGCATGTGCTCCATGTTGGGAACCACTGATTTACGAATAAAGGGCCAGGGTGTTTGCAACTAGCTCTTAAATGGTCAGGAAAAACCCTGAATCTATAGAGAAGAGGGAGTGAGGGAGTGATAAAGCAAAAGTGACTACATGTGAACACTGATGAACTAGACCAAGGGTTATATGGGAGTTTTTTTGTACTATGCATGTTAGTCTTTAAATTTGAAATATTTGAAAGAATAAGAAAAAGAAACTCGTAGAGAATAAGGCTGGGCCCCAGAGAGTAAAAGACCATGCTGTATCAGAGAAGAGAAAAGCGACAGTCTCTAAAGGCAAATAAATCTACTTTTGTGCAAATCAGAAAAACCACCCTATCCTCATGACTTCACTGCCATCTGCTGGAAAACTGTCATAAGGAATACGCAAACCTACAATGGTTAACACATGTGAATGGTGCCCCCTAGAGGTGTGCAGTACACAACTTGGATGGCATGTATATAGCGAGGGAAGGGGAGAGTGGCATGAGATGATGCTGGAGCTGAGGGAGGGGCTAGATCATGGAGTGCTTTCACAGAGCAAGGAAAAGACCTTGGATTTTACCTCAGATGAAATGCTAAGTCACCACAGACTGTCAAGCAGGGCGATAACATGATATATTTTAACAAGAGACACCCTTTTACTGCTGCAAAGAGAAAATGGATTGCGATGGGGCAGGTGTGAAAACAGAAAGGTTCCCTAGGAGGCTAACGTGAAGGTTCAAGTGAGAGATGATGGCCATTTAGATAAGGATGGAGATGAGTGAACAGATTTGAGCTATAATTTTGAGGTAGAACAGGCAGAACTTGATGGACTGGATGCAGAAGGTGATGAAATATGAATGACACCTAGGTTTGGGGCCTGAGAAATGGATGGGTGTGGTGTCATTTATGGAGAAGAGGAAGCGTAGAGTACAGAGTATGTTAATTTTGGGATGGATGCCTAGAGGTATCCATTATTAAAGAGGCGGTTAGGTCCACCAGTGCGGAGTACACAAGGCAAGTCTGAACTAGAGATACGAAATGGATGAGGTTACCGAGTATTGATAGGGAAGAAGGGCCAATTCTGAGGCCCATTCATAGACCTGAAGATTGGAAGAGGGACTTCTTTCTGAACGCTTCTATTTTCTCACTAAGAAAGAGCTGAGATCACTAGCTGGGTGGGGTCAGGGGAGCAAAGAAGGTTTACAGAGAGAGGAAAAGATATAAAATGGTTATTTCAAAGAAGCGAGAAAGTGTCCTAAAGCTCTTAGAAAACACAGTATATCTTTGTGACCTTAGGCAATGGCTTCTCAGATATGACACCAAAAGCACAAATGACCAAAAACAAAACAAAACAAAACAAAAGATAAACTGAACTATATCAAAATTAAAAACCTCTGTGCTGTCAATGGTATCAAGAAAGTGACAAGATACTCATAAAATAACAGTATATTTGCAAATTATATATCTGGTAAAGTATCTGTATCTAGATATATAAAGAATTATATATAACTAATTAGTCCAATTGAAAATGACCAAAGGATCTGAAGAGTTATTTCTCCAAAGATGTACAAATGGCCAATAAGTACATTAAAGATGCTCAACATCATCAGTCATTAGGGAAATGCAAATCAATACCACACTGAACCCACTTGGATGGCTATAATAAAGAATTACAATAACAAATACTGGCAAGAATGTGGTGAAACTGGAGCCCACCTTCCTACTGGGAATGAAAAATGGTGCAGCCACTTTGGATAACAACTTGACAGCTCCTCAGAGTTACACACAGTTATATGACCCAGCAATCCCACTCTCAGGCAAATGCCCAAGAGAAATGAAAACATATGACACAAAAAATTGCACACATCAATGTTTATAGAAACATTATCATAATAGCCCCAAAGTGGAAACAATCCAAACACCAACAACTGATGAATGCACAAATAAAGGGTAGCATATCCATACAACGGGATTATTATTTGGCAATAAAGAGGAATGAAGTTGATGCTACAGAGCTTGAAGACATTAGGCTAAAAAAGCCAATTACAGAAGCCACATGTTATATGATTTTATTTATATAAAAAATCAGGAATAAGCATATAGGAGGCAGCCAATCAATGATTCTCTCTCATCACTGATGTTTCTCTCTCTCTCTCCCTCTCCCTTTCTCTCTGAAATCAATACAAATATATTTTTTTAAAAAGAAAAGAAATGGATAAACTGGGCTCTGGCTAGTGTGGCCAGTTGTAGCACTGTCCTGTACACTGTGAGGTGGCAGGTTTGATTCCCAGTTAGGGCACGTATCTAAGTTGCTGGTTTGATCCTGGTCGGGGCACATACAGGAGGCAAGCAATCAATGTTTCTCTCTCACATGGATGTTTCTCTCTCTCTCTCTCTCTCTCTCTCTCTCTCTCTCTCTCTCTCTCTCTCCCTCCCTCCCTCCCTCCCTCCCTCCCTCCCTCTGTCTAAAAATCAACTAAAAAAAACACGTATCGTCAGGTGAGGAAAAATAAATAAAAGAAAAAGATTGGTTTAACATTCATAAATCATTCAATATAATTCATCCTGTCAACAAACTGAAAAAGAATAACCATATGATCATCTTAAAAGATACAGAGAAGGCATTTAACAAGAATGCAATATCCCTTCAGATAAAATCTCTCAGCAAACTAGGTGAGAGAAGGAAATGTCTGCAACTTGATAAAGGGATCCTAGAGCTAATATACTTAATAAAAGAAGACAGGGTGTTCTCTCCTAGAACCTCCATTACACACTGCACTAGAGGTTCCAGTCAGTACAGTAAGTCAGTAAAAACAAAAGGCACCCACACTGGAAAGGAAGCAGTAAGACTGTCATCAGCCACAGACGGCATGATGCCTGTGCAGAAAATCTGACGGAAGCTACATGAAAGCACAGAATGAATTCAGCAAGGCTGCAGAATGTCAGGTCAATATACAAATCAATTACATTTCTACATATTGACATTAACCACTCAGAAATGGAGTTAAATACCATTTAAAATAGCATGAAAATATGAAAACACTTAGACATAGATTCTAGCTAAAGCTATATAACACCTGTACACTTAAATCTATAAAACATGCTGAGAAACTAATGAAGTCCTAAATTAATAGAATGCTATACTGTTTTCATGAGTTAAAAAAACTAAAAATTGCTAACATGTTAACTGTCCCCAAATTTATCTATAATTTGATGTAATTCCAACATAAATTTTTTTGGTAAAAAATGGACAAAGTGATTCTAAAATTCCTATGGAAATGCAAAAGACCTACTGTTGTGTCTCAATATGTTTCAAGTCTTGTGCACTACTAATTATGCCTTTTATTTTCTTAGAATCCATTTCAATACATAACATAGCTTCTTTTTATAACTTTATGTAAGCACAACCAATCACTTCTCTGTCATTTTATTTTGCTAATGGCAGACGAAGCATCAGAGAATGTCTGTGTTCACCAGAGTGTTTCTATTGCTGGTGGAATTATGAGTGATTCCTTTCTTTTATTTTTCAAATCTTCTATAATGTGACCTTATTGCTTTTATTTTTAAAACTTTAAAGGGGGGGGGGGAGCGGGTCCTGATATATGGTGAAAGGAGATTTGACTTTTGGGTGTGGGCACATGATGCAATATACAGATCTTATAACATAGAAACCCACACCCGAAACCTATATGTTCATATTGACCAATGTCACACCAATAATTTAATAAAAAATAAATTAAAACTTTAAAGGGTGCCTATCTCTTACCCTTTATAAAAGATGCCCGCTGCAGTACCCTTCTTACACCAAAAGAGGGCACTAACACACCCAATGGTAATCTCAAGGTTAAGGAAAAAGATACTGGTTCCTGCCATTTTAGAGAAAATGGCAGTGAACCTTGTTGATTCTCTATCCATTGATCTTTATTACTGAATTATGGGGAAGCCCTTGATTTGACTACAACTTCAGTCATTCCCAAAGGTCAATTGTCTTTTTAAAAATGTTTTTACTGATTTCAGAGAGAGGAAGGCAGGAGAGGGGCAGAAACATCAACGATGAGAATCTTCAATCGCAGCTTCCTGAAGCCCCTACCGAACGAAACCCAGGCATGTGCCCTGACTGGGAACGGGGACATCCTTGTTCATAAGTCCATGCTCAACCACTGAGTCACGCAGGCAGGGCTAAAGTTTTATGTCTTGATGTGAGTATTATAAGTCCTCCATTTTTGTTCTTTTTCAAGATGGCTTTGTATTTGCTAGGCTCTGTGCATTTCTATTAGACATTTTAGAATGAGCCTGTTGATTTCTAAAGAAAAATTCTCCATGACTTTGAATTGCTTTGAATCCATAGATGAATTTGGGCAGGACTAGATGTTAACAATTTCGAAGCTTCCAATCCATGAACACAGCATAGCTCTCCTCTTAGACAGTTCTTTAGCTTCTCTTTGCAGTTTTGTAGTTTTCAGTAAAGAGGTCTTGCACATTTTTTTTTTGTTAAATTTATTCCTATTTTATGCCTTTGATGCCATTGTAAATTAAACTTAAAAATAATTCACTTTGGATTATTTTCTGCTAGTGTATATCCTATATAATAAGAGAAACATGTAAATTGACCATCCCTCCGCTATGCTCACCAGCCAATCAGGAGTATGCAAATTAACCCAACAAAGGTGGCGGGTTAATTTGCATACACAGGCACTGAGTGGCCTGGGTCTCAGGAACATCCTCGGGACCCAGGCCACCCCTAGCCTGTAGGCCCGCGCGTAGGCCCTGAGTGGCCAGGGTCCCAGAACGCCCCCCATCCCGCCCCGTGGCCGCTTGTCCATGCACCAGCGCCAAGTGGCGGCCCGGTCCATACCCCCCAGCCCGGTGCCCACAACGCGCGGGGCTGGCTGCTGGCCTTGGGGGTGTGCCCCCTGCGTCGGGGACACGCCCCTAGCCAGTGGACACAACACAGGGGGTTCTCTGTGCATGAGCTGCAGAGGAAACACCTTTTCTTACAGAGAAGAGGGGAGAGGGATAGACAGTTGGAAACATCGATGAGAGAGAAACATCGATCAGCTGCCTCCTGCACACTCCCCACTGGGGATGTGCCCCCAACCAAGGTACATCCTTGGTTGTACCTTGACAGGAATCAAACCTGGGACCCTTCAGTCTGCAGGCCGACACTCTATCCACTGAGCATAAACACCTTTTCTGACCACTCACTGGCTAAACTCCCTGTACGCCACCACTTGCGGTGTTCTTGGTAACCTGGGTTATAAGAATCCAAGAAGGTGATTAGGGTTTTTCCACTACACTCCTGGAGGAACAAATGAAGGTCCGCTGCTGGAGGGGCTAAGAAATGTCATATCCTGCCCTATCCGGTTTGGCTCAGTGAATAGAGCCTCAGCATGCCGACCGCAGGGTCCGGGTTCGATTATGATCAAGGGCATGTACCTAGTTTGCAGGTTCCTCCCTGGCTGGGGCTCAGGTCAGGGCTCATGCAGGAGGCAACCAATCAAAGTGTCCCTCTCACACTGATGTTTCTCTCTGTCTCTCCCTCTCTCTTCCACACTCTCTAAAAATCAATGGAAACATATCCTCAGGTGAGGATACAAAAAAAAGAAAGAAAGGTCATATCCTATGAAAGACACATCTTGAAAATGCCTAAAGAAAGTTGTCATTTTTTCATGGTAAAGGGACTGGAGTCCATGTTGATGAAAACACCTTGGCGGCTGCGGTGGCTGGCAGTGGCTGCAGCAGTGGGGTGATGGGGCTGGCACCTTCCCCTGATCAGCCTGGTCGCCTCCGCAGAGGGAAGCCAGACTGCGGCTTAGGCCCACTCCCTAAGCCGTCAGTGGGACATCCCCTGAGGGCTCCCAGTCTGTGAGAGGGGGCAGGCTGGGCTGAGGGGAACCCCACCCCTCCAGTACACAAATTTCATGCACCAGGCCCCAAGTCCTATATAATAAAAGTGTAGTATGCAAATTGTCTCCTCGACCAGGGGGTGGGGCCGGCCAGGGGAAGGGAGGGAGGCCCCGGCTGGCAGCTGGCAGCTGCTAGGGACCCTACCAGTGCACAAATTTTGTGCACTGGGCCTCTAGTAATAAATAAAACATTTGAGTTTTGTGTATTAACCTAATATCCTGTATAACCTTGCTAAATTCACTTATTACTCCTAGTTGCTTTGTAGATTCCTTAGCATTTTCTATGTAAACAATTATGTCATCTGTAAATTAAGACAGTTTAACAATTTCTTTTCCAGACTTCCTTTTATTTCTATATCTTGTTGTAATTCAACGGGTAGGACTTCCAGTGTGATGTTGAATACAAATGGCCAGAGTGAGCATCCTTGCCTTACCCAATTTTAGGATGAAATGCTCAATATTTTGGCATTAAATACAACATCAATTGTACTTTTCAATAGATGCCACTTAGCCCTAGCCAGTTTGGCTCTGTGGTTAGAACGTTGGCCCATGGACTCAAGGGTCTCGGATTCAATTCTGGTCAAGGGCACATACCTTGGTTGCAGGCTCTATCTCCGTGTGGGAGACAACCAATTGATGTGTCTCTTTCACACCTCTCCCACTCCCTCTCCCTCTGAAAATCACTGGGGGAAAATATGCTTTGGTAAGGATTAACAAAACAAAAAAATAGATGCAATTTATTAGACTGGGATTACCTTCTATTCCTAGTTTGCTGAAAAACAAAACAAAAAAACAAACCACAAAAACAAAAAACCACACACAAAAAAACACCCCAAAACCAAACCCAAACAAGCAAACCCAAACCTTTTTTTAAATCAGATAAGGATGTTTTTCATATGCCTTTTCTGTATTAATTGAAATAATCACATAGTTTTTATTCTTGTTATGTTAATGTGGTAAATTATGTTTATTAAATTTCCAATCTTAAAACAAGCTGTATTCCTGGAACAAACCCTGCTTAGCCATGATGCATTAGCCTTTTGGTATATTGTTGGATTTGATTTGCTAATAATGTCTTAAGAATTTTTCATCTTATGTTCACGAGAAACATTAGTCTATAAACTTTTCTGTAATATCTTTGTCCAGTTTTGGTGTTACTATATACTAGTCTGAGTTGGAAAGTGCTCTTTTTCCTTAAATGCCTGGAAGAATCTAGTAAAACCTGAGCCTGGACATTTTTGGGGGTAAGATTTTTTGAAAACAAACTTAATAGAAATTGTGTTAGCTTTGGTAAGCTTATAATTTTCAAGGAATTTATCCATACAATTTAAATCGATGGATTCATTGGCATAAAGTTCATAATATTCTATTATCCTTTTAATAGGATCTTAAGTGATAATCCCTTTATCATGCTTGATATTGGTAATCTGATTTCTCTTTTTTTTCTTGATTAATCAAGAAATCAACTTTGTTGATCTTTTTCCAAAAAACAAATTTTGGAATCCTTAATTTTGTCTTTTATTCCATTGATTTCTGCCCTTACCTTTATAACTTCCTTCCTTCTACTTACTTTGGGCTTACTTAGTTCTCTTTCTAGCTTCTTCTTTTTAAAAAAATGTAGTTTTATTAATTTCAGAGAGGAAGGGAGAGGAGAAGGAGAGAGAGAAACATCAATGATGAGAGAGAATCATTGTTTGGCTGCCTCCTGCACACCCCACAATGGGGATCAAGCTGGCAACCTGGGCATGTGCCTTTATCAGGAATCGAACTGTGACCTCATAGTTCATAGGTTGACACTCAGCCACTGAGCCTCGCCGCCAGGCATTTTTCTAGCTTCTTAAGTGGAAACCTTAGACATTGGATTTAGATATTTTTCTTTTCTAATTTAAGTATTAGAGCTATAAGTTTCCCTTTCAGCACTGTGTTCCACAAGTTTGATACACTGTATTGTATTTTCATTGTCATTCAGTTTAAAATATTTAAAAATTTTCCTTGTGATTTCATTAAGCTATAGATTATGTAAAAGTGTCATTGCTTAATTTCCAAATATTTGGGATTTTTCCTAGGTATCTTATTTTCCTGTTTTAAAATTTAATTTCATTATATTCTTAGAGTATATTTGATATTATCTTAATCCTTTAAATTTACCGAGTTGTTTTATGGCCTAGCACACTGTCTATATTGGTGAATGTATACCTTGTACCCCTGGAAAAGAACTAGAGACTGATACATCTTACTGAAGAACCTTATATTTGAAGAGATTTATTCATAAAGTAAGACAATTTTAAAAGGTTTTCAATTCCGAAACCCACAAAGGAAGATCTGTCAAGTTCTTTTTCTAATTATACTGGTCTTCCTTAATTATCATCTAAAAATATCTACTAATCATAGAATTGTCAGTGACAAATATCCTAAATTTCCATAGCCATTTTCATCTCTCACACTGGATTAAATAACTCAGTTGGGAATTACTTAGTAATTGCGAACAACTTTAAATACTACAACACCATAAAGTAAAGCAAAATAATTACCACCATATTAACAAGGAAGATGCTGAACCAGTTAGGCCGGTTGTCTAAGGTCACACTAAAGCAGGAACTTGCCAGAATTAGACACTGGAGTTCTTATAGTCTAATTATCATATGGCTCATCACTCAAAAGAACTACTGTAAGAATGATAACAACTCATGTAGAAACCTAAGTTATACCAGAGTCAGAGACTCATATTACTAAAATGATATTAAAGATCATCTACTTCAATATCCTCACTTTACAGATTGTTCAATGTCACACTTCTAGACACAGTAAATGGGAGAATTTGGCACTCCTAAATCCAAGTTCAATAATCTTCAATTACTCGAGAAGAACAGCTATCCTTCACTGCCATTTCAAATTCTTGAGTTTATATAAAAAAGCCTCGATGTTTTTACTGATAACTATGAACAATGCATTCACTTAATTAAAAATTAATTAAATTATCTGTCCAGGTCCTACACTTGGTGCTAAATGAATATTTACTATGTCATAGGCACTGTTACTTGCATTTTCACATTTATTCTTCAAAATAGTATTATAAATTACTATCTCTATTTTAAGGAATAAAATTTATTTATTTTTAAAAAATATGTTTTTATTATTTTTTTTTAGAGAGAGAGGGAGGGAGAAGGATAGAGATAGAAACATCGATGACAGAGAAACATCAATTGGCTGCCGCCTGCACACCCCCTACTGGGGTAGAACCAGTAACCTCTTGGTTCCTGGCTCAACACTCAATGGCTTAGCCACACCAACCGGGCAAGGATTAAAATTTAGGAAGATCAAGTTATCTGCGCTTGGTCTTCAGTGAAGAAATGCCTTCATACAAGGTAAATGGTGCCTTCTGCCACAGCAGCCATAGCTCTGTGGTACCCTATGGCCATGGGCCCTCAACAAGGGCCACAAAGTGAGCAAGAATATCAGGAAGCCGAGGCACAGCCAGGACCATGGGCACCTCACCAAGCACACGGAAGCAGTGCAAGCTGGTGAGGGACAAGGTCCGAGAACTGTGAGATTTGCTCCTCATGAAGGGCAGCCCAGTAGGAGGAGCTGAGCAGTGTTCTGGCTGTAAGAAGGGGAAACCAGCTGCCAAGGTCTGAGCCCCCTCCCGACTCTGTGCATAAAAAACCTTACAGAAAAAAAGGTAAGTGGTATAATCGCGCATAAGTTTATACTAACAAAAATCTCACTTTTGTTTTAGATAACTCTCTATGATTTCATTTGAAAAAAGGGATTGTCAAAAGTCTGAAAAACCAGATCCCCACATAGCACCTAACACTGACCACAAAGGAAGTACAGAACTTGGTATCAGGTTAGAGGTTGATGGTCCCTTTTGGAGGGCTTTAAATATCCTTTTTTTCTTACACTTTCCAAGGCTCTAGAAAAGACAGCATTTTAACTGAAGGTCAGTTGCTAGGAAAGTAATCATTTAAATAAACAGAATATTAGGGGAGGGCTTCTAGTACCATATATAATGAGTTCGGCCTGAACAATATTAAGTAAGGTCCAAAGTAGAAGGATACATAAGTTGTCTTAAGTATTACTCACAAAATAGTACTATAATACAGGTTACCTACTTTCAGAGCATAAAATCTCTATGGTATAAGATCAAATTAATTAAAAGTTTCATTTACTGTCTATCCCAGCAGGAATTCCTTTATCTTTGATTGCCAAATAGATTGCACAAGGCCCATAGCAAAAAACTCAAGTGCTAAAAAGTATTATTATTATGAAGATTTAAAATAAGCTTTGTAAATAAGAGCCTAAAGATATTCTTTTAAAAATATACATATATTTTTAATATATTTCTATTTATTTCAGAGAGGAGGGGGGAGGGAGAGAGAGAGAGACTTCAGTGATGAGAGAGAATCATTGATCGGCTGCCTCCTGCACACCCCACACTGGGGATCGAGCCCGCAACCCCGGGCAAGTGCCCTGACCAGGACTTGAACCCTGAACTCCCGGTTCATAGGTTGACCCTCAACCACCCAGCCATGCCTGTCTGGCAAGAGATTCTTAAAAGCAGTGTTCACCCTAGGGAGAACCTAGAAAAGACTGGAATAAAAAAATATTTTTTTAGAATATTAACTTTAACAATTGGTCTGCTTTGGGAAGTATTTGTATAAGCAAACATTAAAAAAACAACAACCCTTCCTCTCCCAAGTTTACAGTGTGTTTTTATCCTAGCCATAATCTGGTGATATAAATCAGAGACTAAGAAAAACGGCACTCTGATAAAGTAATCATAGCAGAATTAACCTCATGCAGTATTTCAAATGAAAACGGTTACCTGAAAAGTGTGTCAGAAGTCTTGCTAGGACATGCTTGTTTACCAGTTCAGTCTTGTTAAGGCTGGAAATAAAATCTATGCTAGTAGTTTCTTTGATAACAGTGGGCTTTTCAGAAATCCCAAGGTCAGATCCAGTTTTGACATCGGCGTGTTCTAGGACATCATGCGATCTCTGTGGCTGAGAATATTCGGGAGCAAATGTGAAAGTCTGCTTGAGTATTTCTTCAGAAGGAGACTCTATTTTATCTGGTAACTTCTCACCCTGCCTTTCACTCAGTTCTTTAAGGGCTCTGATTGTGAGCTGTTCCTGTTCCCAGTCGAGAGATGCTACTGAAGTGCTGTGGGTGGGGAAAACATCCAAGAGCTCACTCCCACTTGCTTGCTTGTTTTGTTGAGAGTATTTGCTTTTTGGGTCTTTAATTTCAGAACCACCGGACTCACTTTCATGCAAGACTTCCACAGGAAGAGTTGTTCTGAAATCCATAGTCTTCTCTGATGTTGCTTCAAATACATTTCCTTTATCTTTATCTACTATTCCTTTCTCCCTGGTTTCTGTAAAGGCTGCTATCAGGTCCTCTGGGGAAGAATCATCTGTATCTGTAATATTTTTTTCATGTAATGACTCCAAATAGGGAGAGGCTGTCACATTTAGTGAGAATTCAGTCTCATTAAAATGATTTGAAGATGCTGCTGAAGGAAGTTTTGGGTCCTCAGTTATAACAACCTTTTCAGCAGGAGTAGTTTCACTCATTCTGTCTGACTGCTTCACATCTCCTGACATGACAATCATATCATGTACTTGGGAACATGCCACCATACTGGCTGGACTCCTTTTAAGAATATCAGGCTGACCTTTTGGCTCAGAGTCATTGACAGACCCTTCAAAGGTTTCAGATGTTTTGGTTTCCCTATTATAATTGAGAATTTCTTTGACTTCTCTTTCATCTGCTTTTACAATAGCACTTGAAGTGGAGACAGGTTTTTCAGTCTGAATTTTGCTACTTTCAAATGAAACATCGGCTGTGATGTCTTCTATTACTGTGTCATCAGACTCACCAGAACTATCAGCCTCTGTCCCTTCTCCCAACACAGAGCTCTGCCAGTTCATTTCGCCTTTCAGGTGGCCATCAGGTAAAAGCACTTTCACTGTGGCCCCTCCAGAACCCAAAGAGACACATTTCTCAAACGGAGACACAGGTAACGCTGAAAGTGTGTCATCTTGTTTCTGCACATTGCCTCGCACACCTTTACTACTGACGTCTGCCATGGAATTGAGAGCGCCGGGTACAGGTTTTCTAATGACAGCATTTTCTTGTGAGAGAGAGGATTCTGCCCCGTCACCTGTTGATTTACTGATGGGAGTGCTCCCATTAATAGAACACACAGAAGTTTTCTGATGCGTGTTAGTGTTAAGATTTATAACTGGAATTTTTGAATTATATTCACTCATGTCAAGTCCTGTAGTTTTGGTGATGTAGTCAGATTTATCGCTCTGCTGTTTCACTTGGGGAACCAAATCCCAAGTCAGTATCTCATTAGTGAAGTTATGCATATCACTCACACATCGAGACACCTCTTCCAGTGCTGCAGTTGTGTGTGAAAACTGTCTAGTGAGCAATGCAGAGGTTGGGTAACACCCTGCCTCTTTATTTCTTAGTGGAAATACTTTGTCATTAGACTCTGAAATGTCTGCAGATGATTCTCTATCAGTGTGCATTGCCCAACTACCAAAATCATTTGTGCTCTCCTTATATGCATCTTTAAATTCTTTGTCAAATGCTGCTTTGTCAATAATTACTTCAAATGGTGATTCAGGGGAATCCTTTTCTATAACACCACCTCCTGCAACTTTGCACGGGGACAAGGAGTTCATACAAATGCCTTCTGCCTTAGACTGCTCAGTGGGTGGTTTCTGGGCAGTTAGCAAAATGAACTTGTCATCAGCATCCAAGGCAGTTTTGTCATCCCTACTTGGTATCTCATTTACGTTCTTGGACTCTTGATTTTTATTTATTTGCTCTTCCATCTGAACAACTTTCTCCGAGAGAAAAGCAGGACGATCTGGGAAACTGGCTGGGATGGAAGGATGGTTACAGTGACCTCCTTCTGCAACAGAAACTGGGGAGTTGGCTCCGTCTTTACTGGTCCCCTGAGGCTTTTCCATCGTTTTCACATCTAGAAGAGCCAAGCAGTCCTTTCCTTTTCCTTCTTTGGCTAAAATAGGCTGGCTGCCTAACTCTTTGCTTTGCTCTCCATGGAGTATTGTACGGTCAGTGTTATGTATTTCAGAAGATGCAAAAAAGGAGGAAGTCCTAATTTCTGAAGGTGGCTCATCAGAGCTGAGACCCTCTATGATTGAAATTTGAAAGAAAAGGATTGTTTACCAAGTACAATTACACATTAGCTAGTCAGGCCAAGCAGCATGCGTTTTATTTTTTAAAGTACATATATACACACAGGATGTATATATACACACACAAATATTTAACAAAAACAATGCCAACAGTTATCCTATAAGACATGCATACAATTGCCAATGGTGAAACAGAAAAGCCACATCATGCTACAAATTGCAAATGACAAAAAAAATTCATGACAAATACTTTTCAGTATGCTTTTTCTATTGTAAAGGGAAAGCATAAAGGAGAGATGAGACTGGGACACCTGGGAAAGTTTCCCTCCTTTGTTTTGGTAGAGCTATTTAACAGAAATAACGCCATCCATACAAAACAACTTGATGTTATGAAGTACTGATAAACTCTCATCTGTAAACTGAACAATTCAGAAGATACTGCTTCTATAAATCCACTACTACAGTCTTAGAATCTGAGAAGAACAAACAGTGACCAGAGTTCTTTTTGATACAGTGAATCCCCTCTGAGCCTAAAAATCAGACTAGAATTATTCTGTTCTATCCATTGGGAAGACTGGTCCCAGGTACAGATGGCCTCAACATTTTAAGCTAAAGGTACTGAAAAAGCTTGCCTGCTCCAAAATCCTAGCACCGATTTGCCAATTCAACCAAAACTGAACTATGCAAATTGATTTAAGAGATAACTCCAGAAATCCTTTTAAAACAGAAAATATCATTCTAAAAAGTATACGTTAAGGCTTACCAGTTATTAACACCACTGTAGCCATTGATTTAGCACACTGCTTTCCAACTGCCCAAGCTAGCAAGTTTTTACTGGGGAAAAAAGATTAAAAACAACTGTTCCAAGGGCAGGCGTTGTCTTGGTGCATTCTTTCACATTGTTGGATCTTTAGAGTTGGAACAAAATAGGTCTTAAATCATTCCATATGAATGAATCAAAGGTTCAGGTTGAACAGGTGAGACTTAAGCAGACCCAAGGTAGCAAAGCCTTGAGTGTGAATAATTGGGAAGATGTGAAAGAGAAAAAACTTATTCAGCTTATGTTCTTTTTCATGTGAGAAGCTAAATAATCAGACAAAAGAAAAATTATTACTTTATTCAAAACTAGAGGCCCAATGCACGAAATTCATGTGAGGGGCTTGGCCCTCGCGGCCCGGCTGCCTTGGCCCTTGTGCCTCAGCTGCCTCGCGGTCCTGCCCACTGGTCATTCTGCAGTCAGGTCTAACTAGCATATTAGCTCTTTATTATGTAGGATAATTTTATAACTCAAAAATAAATAAGAATATCTTACTGCAATGAATAAATTCCACTATTATAAAAGTGTTCCTAAATGCCAGATAACGTTCCTTTATTTCAAGACATCACTGAAATTTGATGTAATAGGAATCGGGCCTTTAGAATAGTATGACTGTAATCTGGGTACAAGCATACTATTCTAGGACTCAGTGGCTCAGTGGTTGAATGTTGACCTATGAACCAGGAAGTTACAGTTCAATTCCCGGTCAGGGCTCATGCACAGGTTGTGGATTTGATCCCCGGTATGGGACATGTAGGATTCTCTCTCATCATTGATGTTTCTCTCTCTCTCTCTCACTCCAGAAGAAAAAAGTACATATATATATATATATACACATATATACATATATATACGTATATATAAAGTCTTTTAAAGAAAAGTGTGGTGATACAGAAAATATTTGAAATAAGCTGCAATTCAAATTTAGTTTTTTTTAAATACATTTTTTATTGATTTTTTTTACAGACAGGAAGAGAGAGGCATAGACTTAGAAACAAGGATGAGAGAGAAACATAAGCCTCCTCCTGCACACCTCCTACTGGGGATGTGCCCGCAACCAAGGTACATGCCCTTGACTGGAATTGAAACTGGGACCTTTCAGTCCGCAGGCCGACGCTCTATCCACTGAGCCCAACCGGTTAGGGCTCAAACAGGAATACAACTCTGAGGCGTATAAAACTGACTCCCCGACAGAGAATGCTCAGCCTATCCTTTTTATAGAGGTTGAGATTTCAGATGATTCAGACCTGTCATCTTACAGGCCAAAGTGAGCAAAATGAGTTAGTAATAACTCAACAAAAATCTGAGTGCCTATCATGTAGCAGACACTGTTTTAGAAACTAGGTTAAAAACAGTTGAACAAAACAGAAAATAGATTTGCCTTTGTGAAGCTTACAATACAGAGTAGGAGACAAACAATAAGCAAAACCAGTAGGTAAAATGAGGATGATGTGGTGGTGGCCTTGATGAAATGAAAAAGAAAGCAATTTATATTGATTGCTAATCAAAGAATACACAGTTTGCCGGGGGTGGAGGGATGGCAAGCATGGTAGAAGAATTCTATGCTTTGTCAGGACACAAATTTGTCAGTTGCCCAAGCCTTGCTTCTCTCCTATCTTTCTTGAACTCTTAATACTCTAAAAGTTTTGAGTGAAGTGTATAATAATCTGAAATAAAGTTAGATTAGGTCAGAAATCTTACTCTCACAATACCAACAAGTCCTATACTGAATGCCATGACTGCCTGAGGCTGCAAGCGTTTTTGTTGTGGTGGTTGTGGATCCTAACTTTTTACTAGCTGGTGTGGCTTGGTGGATAGAGCATCGGCCTGTGGACCGAAGGGTCCCAGGTTTGATTCGGGTCAAGGGCACGTACCCCGCTTGTGGGCTAGATCCCCATTGGGGGGAAGGGGGCCTGCAGGAGGCAGCCGATCAATGATTTTCTCTCATCATTGATGTTTCCGTCTCTCTCTCCCTCTCCCTTCCTCTCTGAAATCAATGAGGATATATTAAAAAAAAAATGCCCTAACTTTTTAGAGAGAGTGGAAGGGAGGGAGAGAGACAGAGAGAGAGGAAATCATGACACATCAATTGGTTGCATCCTGCATGAGCCCTGACAGGGGCTGAACCTTCAGTTGAGGTACTTGCCCTTGACCTGACCAGAATCTAATCTGCGACCCTTCAGTCCGTGGGCTGATGCTCTATCCACTGAACCAAACCGGCGAGGGCGACTGCAAGCATTTTACCAAATATTCTATAATATGAAAAAAACATTTCCTTGGCTAGTTAAAACCCTAACAAACTTGGACAGACCTGAGTTGTACCAAGACAATGGGAAAATTGGGCTGGAAGTAAAGAGTTTATAAAGAAATGAAAACATTAAATAGAATGAAGGCCAGAATGTAGTAAGTCTTTTAGAGCAGCTACCATACGCAAAGACTCTTCCAATCAGTCAGTATGGCACTTAATAAGTCATTGGTGTTGTCCAAGTCTGTCCTGATAAAATGGCAGAAAACTCTAGGGAGTTTGAAAATTGCTCGTTTTTAAAACACTATACATTGTAAAACTGCCTGATGAAATAACTCCGGGTTATCTTACATCTCAGAAAATGTCCACTACCCTTTCCTCTTTCAAAAGATAGCCCTTCACATGCAATACAAGAAACTTTCAACATTACTCAGAACAAATGTCTGTCAAAAAATTCCCCCATCATGAATTTATTCTAGTTATTTGCTATAATGAGATTTAATGTGCACATTCATCTTCAAAAATGCTAATCACTTAAAAATATGGCACTACTCTATTAACAAACAAGGGTTATACATCTACTAGAAGGGAATCAACGTATGGTAAGAGAAAAATGTCATAACTCAATGATCACAGAATGTCCCCAAAATGACCCAGTACTGAGCTTCTTGGTTACCCTTATCTTCTTAAACTCTAAGTGCCTATAAGACTCCATTTCTGAAATAAGACTAGGAAATTAAGTTGGCAGTCATGGTCTAAATTTCTAGACCACTCCCAAGCCAAAAATGCAAGATCCTTTCATCACACTTACTAATCATGTGGCCTTGGCAAATTGCTTAATCTCATCTAAAAAAGAGGGGATACTAAAGCACCTAACTCAAGAACTGCTGTCAGGAGTAAATGAGTCAATACAAGTGAAGTGCTTAGAACAGTATTTGACACTTATCAAATTCTCAATAAATGTCCCCAAACACCATATTCTAAAAAAAAAAAAAATCTCCTGACATAGAGACTCCAGAGGAAGATAAAGCTCAGGAATCTGCATGACAAGTTTCCCAGATAATGAACCTGGTTTGAGAACCACACCTTGAATGGATTTTATTCGTTTCTAAAAGAGCAGGAAGATTGAGCTGCATATCAGAGCTCTAGTCCTGAAAAATGCCAGATGACACTGACACTCTCACTCTTCACCAGAGGCATCTTTGTCCAGGAGCACAACTTGCAGGTTAGTAGGGGATGGGACAGGTGTTGTCCTTGGTGCTGCTTTAAATAATCTCTATACTAATTGTAAAGTACAGTAACTTGGAATTTTGCTTGGAATAAGAAGAGTGCCATTTAGCTAGAAAATATGGTATGAGAATTGAAGAATTTTTCCTCTTCTATGCCCAGAGTATTTTATCTTACAGAACAAGATGGGAGTTAAAAATGACATTATGAAAAAACTTCCAAGTGAATGCTTTATAACATCAAGTAAATTATTCAAATTAAAGAAAACCATATACATTTACGATTCAAAATATGTTCTTTTTACTGTTTCTTGTTCCCAAACTGTCCCTTAGTTCTCCCTAAGAAGAATGAATAGCTTAGAAATCTGTTA
Organism: Myotis myotis; assembly: GCF_014108235.1. Taxonomy (NCBI): domain Eukaryota; kingdom Metazoa; phylum Chordata; class Mammalia; order Chiroptera; family Vespertilionidae; genus Myotis; species Myotis myotis. The sequence goes on from NW_023416314.1 coordinate 80,088,654, forward strand.
TAGCTGCCACTAGTTATTCCCCCCTCTCCTTAGGCATTCATTACTTTTAAGTAAAAGGATACCTGCAACTTGGAAAAGCCACACACATCAGTGAAGAAAGACTGCCAGCCTGTAAGTAGCCACTAAGTTACTTTTTCACATACATACTATATGCTTATTCATACAAGGGAGGCTTGAAATATTCAGGTATAGGTTTTCCTACACTTGAATTTTCTCATGTTCACAAAACAAGAAAGACAAATTTTCGTGCAAAACAACACCAGCAACTTTCAGCCACAGCAGCATCAAAATAGGAAGTTAGCCAGCAGACACGTTGCAGCCAAGCTAGATCCTAAACAAAAAGTCTCTTTTGTACAAAGAAAAATGTTTTGCTTTTGTTAAAAAAAAAGGCTGTAACTGGCAAAATTTCCCCCTCAATGCTTGCCCCAAAGTTTAGTGTATAACTTCCTATTCCAGATGCCTACTGAGTTACTCAAATTGAATATAAATGTTGATTACTGCAAATGCACTTCCAATTCTGCATGTAGATAAAAAATCCTCTCCAATCTTATTTTTACCTACTTTCTCCAATGTCTTCTAAATAAAATCATAGTATTTTCAAGCCTACACTTTTATCAAAGGTTTCAAAAGTAGAAACCAAATTTCGGTTTTATTTTGTGTCTGATGAAAGGAATACATTCCTCAAATGACACTAAATTGCGTAACTAAAAGCAATATGGTTAAAAATTACTAATTTCTGCCTCTTCTGATTTTAACATTAACCTCAAAATGACATTTCTAAAAATACCTGCAAACCCTAAAATACAATTAATATACTTTATCATCTTTACATTAGGTAGTGGTTATGGGCATGGGCTTTGAATCCTAGGTCTGTCACAGTGTGACCTTGAGCAAGTTATTTCACCATTTTAAACTCCAGTTTCCTCAATTGGTAAAAGAATAGTATTTTTACTCCATAAAATTGGCTATGAAGATTAAGTGAGATAATTCATATAAAGTACTGCACCTTGGCCTGATATTTTAGTTGGTCAGAGCATCGTCCTGATATGCTAAGGCAGGGGTCCTCAAACTTTTTAAACAGGGGGCCAGTTCACTGTCCCTCAGACCGTTGGAGGGCTGGACTATAGTTTAAAAAAAAAACAAACTATGAACAAATTCCTATACACACTGCACATATCTTATTTTGAAGTAAAAAAACAAAACGGGAACAAATACAATATTTGTATTTGCATGTGGGCCACGGGCCGTAGTTTGAGGACCCCTGCTGGTCATGGCACAGATAAAAATCAACCAATGAATGCACGAATAAGTGGAACAAAATCAATGTGTGTCTCTCTCTCCCTTTCTCTCTCAAAAATCAATAAATAGCCGAAACCGGTTTGGCTCAGTGGATAGAGCGTCGGCCTGCGGACTGAGGGGTCCCAGGTTCAATTCCGGTCAAGGGCATGTTACCTGGGTTGTGGGCACATCCCCAGTGGGAGATGTGCAGGAGGCAGCTGATCGATGTTTCTCTCTCATCGATGTTTCTAACTATCTCTCTCCCTTCCTCTCTGTAAAAAATCAATAAAATATATTTTTTTAAAAATCAATAAATGAATTTAAAAAATAAAGTACTGAGCATCATATAAGCTCAATAAAAATTAACCCCATACTACATCTACACATCTGTTAATATCTTTATTTTACAGTACAGGAAAACATTATCAAAATTTACTCCCCTATTTTGAAATGCTCAGAGATTAGGCTGAAATTTAATTCTTTAATGAGAAAAAAGGAGTCAATAAGCAAAAGACCTACTCAGGAGGATTATTCCACTGACATTCTCATCACAAATCTATTCATTAGCTTTCAAAAACTGTAAACTGTTAGCTTACGTAGCTGTATACCTCAAAGTAGTACAACTTAATATTACATAATTTCTTTTTGAAATATTAAACTGCCTTTCTTTATTAGGTCCAAATTAATAAGTTTTTGGTACATGCATCTCATTGAAGCCCAATAGTGATAAGTATATATTCCAGGATTAAAATTAAATAAGAAATTGCCTCATTTAATGATTGCTACATATTGCTTAGTATGGTTTAGATAGACACAAAAGTGAGGCACAGTTCTCCACGGCATTAGGCTCCGGATATGGAAGCCAGAGACAGGTTAGGTGGGTTAGTGCCATGATGGACTCAAGGTGTCTGCTGGTGGCAGCAGCTACTCTGAAAGGCCTTCATTGGTTGGACTGGTCTCAGCTATTCTTCCAGGGGTTTTAATCAAGGACACCATCAACTTCCTCTTCCCTTATATTTTTAAAAATCGTTATTGTTAAAAGTATTACGTATGTCCCCCCTTTTCCTGTTGACCTCTTCTAGCCCACTTTTCCCTTTTTAAATTTTACTTTTATTTATTGATTTGAGAGAAAGAAACATCAATTCTGTTGTTCCACTTATTTATGCATTCATTGGTTGATTCTTGTATGTGCCCTGACCAGGAATTGAACCCGCAACGTTGGTTTATCAGGATGAACTCTAATCAACTGAGCTACCCAGCCAGGGCCTCCTTATTTTTATTAAGGTACACTAGAAGCACCAGCCTTGGCTATCCTAGAGCACACCTAATCACTTGCCAAGGCGTTACCTCAAACAACTGAACAGGCTGATCTTTAGGCCTGCCAATGAAGTAGAGTACTAACTGGGTTACTTTTCCATTATGCGAGCAAGGAGCACGTGTGTGTGTGCGTGTTTTTATTTTGCAAAAGAAAATACCATAACAGAGGCTGGACTGGAACACCTTCAGGGATCTGACATTTTTAACTGACTTTGTACAATACCTTTTTAGCAATAACACTATCCTGAATCTGCACTGGTCAAAATAACTTTTTTCCCCCTAAACCTCATCCAAGGACATGCTTATTGATTTCAAAATAACTCTTTGTATGTGTAATTTTTTCTAACAGGGATTAAAATAACATTTAAATCTATGATAGTTATCTTCTCAAAAGGTGACTGAAAGTTATAACTACAAAGAATGTATTTTCTTTCTTTCTTTCTTTCTTTCTTTCTTTCTTTCTTTTTCTTTCTTTCTTTCTTTTTTAAAATATATTTTATTGATTTTCCACAGAGAGGAAGAGGGATAGAGAGTTAGAAACATCGATCAGCCGCCTCCTGCACACCCCCCACTGGGGATGTGCCCGCAACCAAGGCACATGCCCTTGACCAGAATCAAACCTGGGACCCCTCAGTCCGCAGGCTGACGCTCTATCCACTGAGCCAAACCGGTTACGGCCAAAGAATGTATTTTAAAAGATCTGAAATATTTACAGTAGAGAAATACAATTATTTGTTCTATTTACATTGTGTTTTTACTGGTTTATTTTCTGCAGTGGAATAAATGTAGTATCTATTTACCTAAATTATTTAATTTCCAATGAGGGGGGGAAAAAACCCTTCAAAAAATATCATTCTGGTCAGGTTCCAGATGTCAAGAATCACTTTGTAGGTTTCATTACTTTCTAACACTCAGAAAATATCTATCTTTTAATGTAATTTGACCCACAAGATATCAAAAACAGTGAGGCAAATTATAAAGGGTTTGGGGATCTAATGTTAGCAGCCTTTAAAAGCAACAAATTATCACTTAGAAGCAACAAATTATCTATCATGTTTCTTACAAAGCAGATCAAACTCTGAAAAAAATCTTGTGGGATTCATTTTACCTCATTATGTTTTTATTTTTATAAGATCAGTCTTCCGAACAAGCCAGTATCCAGACTTTAGAATTCAGCGGGGACAATCAACTGCAAAGGTTTTCTTAGACCTATCTAGTGAGTTTAATTATCTTTTTTAAAATAAGGGTTTTCCACTGATCTATATTTGATGTCAAGTACAACAGCACAAACAAAACAGCACTTTATTATTAGTGCAAATCAACAAAGCACACAACACTCTCTCCTCCAGCTTTCCTAGCAGTGCTACTACCTCCACAAACCTATAGCTGTCTCACTCATGCTCCCTTCCTTATTGGTTGGCAGATCTAAAAAAAAAAAAAAAAAAAAAAAAAAAGCCACAGCTTAATCTGTAGGAAAACAAGCCTCGCTTGCCAAAAAGTCAACTGACTTGTTCAATGTTTCTAGGCTATTTGGAACTAGCCTAGCTCTTCAGACAAATCTCAGAGAAGTTCACACTAAAAAACTCTAGCTAAGATAGTATACTAGTTCAGTGGAAGCACACTTTTATACTGTTCCCCACCCCCCCAATCCAATACCTCTCCAAAGCAGTTACATAACTGCAAATCTGTAAGTTAAATGCATTCTGGGGGTGGGGTTTTCTGAACCACAATTCTATCTGTTCCAAATTCGATAGGTGAGTTTTTGATTTTTAAGAAATACTCAACACCACAACTCAAGCTTAGGCTATGTTAAAGGGTCCACCTAGCTTCATTCTACTTCATTAACCTTTACAAAAAATCCATTGGAAACTGCTAAATAGTATAAAGAACTGGCTTGTAATTAGTTTTTATTTTAAGGGGGCAATCAACTTGTGCCATATATCCCCAGTTACAGCCTCTTTCTCAACATTTTTCTTTTATTAATGTACATAAAAAAATGACAGACTTGCCTTGTGAGGTCGGAAATAGAGATACAGGCTGAGAGGAAGAGGAAGAAACAAAGGAATCTGAAAGAAAATATACAGCGTGAGAATTTGACAACCTCACACAGGAATTTTAACTTTTCTTTTATTTTGGCCAAGCATCATAATTCCATTGGGTTTGAGCAAGAGAGAAAAACCCAAGTCTTTATTTCCAATTACTGTTTTCACTCACCTGGCAGCAAAATCTTATTTCATTTTGAGATGCATTTCTAAAAGTTAATCCATTTTTTTTTTTTTGGCGGGGGGTGGGAGGAGGGGAAGGAGAGTCAAACAGTCTCGCCTCCATGGGAAGAAAAGAGGGGCTCCTAGCACTGCTAAACAAGTACAGCCTCAAGGAAGGCGATGCTCCCCTGCAACTCTTTGTGGGAAAGGAAAAATAAGTATCTGATTATTAACTGATATTTGCTTTTAACCATTGTAAACTGCATTTTGTGAAGTCAGCCACTAAAATATGAGTATTTAAACATACATAGCTGGCAAATATGCAAAGTTGACCCTGAATACTTAAAAAACAAAACGCAATTCACAGGGAAAATAGTACTACATGAGAAATCTTCATCTTTTAAAATTATACTCCTCTAAACTTGGCGACATGTATCAAAAATTTAAAGGTACCTCCCACCCCCCACACGTTCTTTAACGTCTAGAAATTTAACCTACAGATATATGTACATATATGTACAAAGACATGTGTATGAGGATATTCATAACAGCACTGGTTAAGTACTAGAAATAATCTAAATGACCATCAACAGAAAACTATGGAATAGTTGCTGTTGTGAAAAAGAATGGGGTTCAGGTATAGATGCTGATATGTATCTTGATACATTAAATTAAAAAGCCAAGTGCAGGCCCCGCCAGTGTGGCACAGTGGTTGAGGACTGACCTATGAAACAGGAGGTTGTGCTTCAATTCCTGGTAAAAGCACAGGCCAGGGTTGCAGGCTTGATCGTTGAAATTTTTATCTCTCTCCCTCTCCCTTCCTTTAAAATCAATTAAAAATTTTCTTTAATGGTTAAAACTTCTGCTCTCATTCAAAAAGATCCAAAGGCCTGCCTTGTGCCAGGTCCTGTTCAGGCATTAGGGATAGAACAGTGAAAACAACAGCAAAAATCTTCACTCTGATGGAACTTATATTCTGGTAGGGAAGACAAACAAAATAAGTCAAATATAATAAGATAGATTATGACAAGTAATAACATACTTTGTGTTTTGTGTTTTCCCCCCACTCTTGTGCCCTTTAAATAATTTGGCCAGGCAAAGACCTACAGAAGGTGAGAAAGAGTGAAGAGCTGTGAGGATACAGGGAGAAGGGCACCCTCGGCAGAGTGAACAGCAAGTCAGACTGAAGGAGAGGGGTATTTTTGGTGCGAAGAGTAACAAGGAGATCGGTGTGACTGAAGCTGGATGATCAAGGAGGAGAGGTGGGGCCAGATAACATAGGGCTGCAGAAGCCCTCTAAGGACTTAGGCATTCACTCTGTGAGGGGAAGCCAATGGAGCATGTGGCCATGAGTGACAGGATCTGACTTAAAATTTTCACAGATTTACACCAGCTGCTGTGCGGAGACTAGACTGAAGCTAGAGGCAAGGGAGAAAGTGTGGAGACGTTAGGAGGCATTGCGATAATCCAGGAGAGCTCCAACAGCACAGGGTGGTAGCAATGGGAGCTGAGAACACTGGTCGGACAATGGATGGATTTGGAAGGTAGAGTCTGTCGGATTTGCTGACAGTTGTATGAAGGAAAGAAAGTCCAGGATGACTCCAAGCTTTTTGATTAGGGCAAAAAGATAGATAAAATCACCATTTATTGAGATGGAAAAGCCTGTGAGAGAAACAGACTTAAAAGGAAAGATCAGGAGTTCGGTTTAGAAATAGTAAGCTTGAGATGCCTATTAGATGTGGAGGCTGAAGATAAAGATTTGGAAGTCATCAATGGTACTTCAAACCACAAGATGGGTGTCATAAATGAGACAAATGAACACAGGTAGAAAAAAGTTACATGAAGTGAGTCCTAGAGCACTCTAAATTTTAGATGTTGTGAAGATAAAGAATTAGCATTATAAAATCCCAGTAAGAAGAAAATCTAGACTCAAAGATTAGTGTTTGCCAAGGGGTGGGGGAAGAAACAAATGGAGAGTGACTGCTAATAGATAAGGGACTTCTTTTGGGGTGATAAAAATTTCCTGGAATAAGACAGTGATGATGGTTTGGCAACCTTGTATATATGCACTAAAAACCACTTTTAAATGGTGTTTTGTATGCTACGTGAATTTATGTCTCAAAATAACAACAAAAAACCACAAACACACAACAAAACAGCTAGCAAAGGAGACAAGGGAGGAGCAGCTAGTTAAAGACATGGAGGACACATTGAAAAAGGTATTTCAAAGAGGAGGGAGTGATGAATTTTACCAAAAGCTGTTGAAAGAGCATTTAAGATGAGGACTGAGAAGTGACCACTGGATTTAACAATGTGGAAAATAACTGGTGAACCTGAGGGAAGTTTCTGTAGAACAGCAGAGCAAAAAGGTACCTGGCTCAGAAACCATGGGACCAGAAATTAACTCAAAGTTAAAACTGGTAACTTAATTCAAGAGGGCGAGAGAACCACTTTTTATCATATTTCAAATTTTAAAGAGAGGCATTGTGTATATTTGCAAGAGAACTGAATTAGGCCCTCAATCCCTTAGTTTTAACCTACCCTCAACTTCACAGCCACAAACCTTTGCGTATATCATTTCATATGAGTCTGATTTCTCATCTGTAAAATGAGGTTTATATCACTACCTGACTAACTCACAGATAAACATGATACAAGTCTTTCTATTGAATATAGCCTTTAGAGGGGTTATCTGGGTTTTATTTACCTTCCTATCTCCTAAGGCACCTAACAAAGAGCTTTAATGTTTGCTTGAATATTTGTTGAATTAAGTTAATATATGGGCACAATTTACTAGTAAACCATAAAGCAATACACAAATGTAAGATATAAAAATTAAACATTTCTACTTCCTATGTAAAATGAAGACAATGCTCACTGTTGAAGTGCTTTCAAGTAACAGGACAAAAAGAGCTTTGTATTAGTTTACCCTTCAATATACCCTCAAGGGCAAGCTGCAAATGAAAAACATGTAAAAAAAGCTCACATGTCCCCTCTTGGTTAGGTTATGATGATGTCCTTACAGGGAGAAAAAAGGAGTGAGTTAATTTTTACAGGGAGAAAAAAGATTAAGAACATTTATCTGAAATTTTAAAAGACCACAACAGTGGGCTACCTGCTGACAACGCCCACCCCCCGATAATGTAAAATACAAATCTTATACAGTATTTAAAGGAATTCTCTCTGAAATTACAAGATCACAGAGAGTAACATGTCTTACATAAGTCAAAGACATGTAGACATGTAGTAAAAGACTTCAATAATGCAATCTCAAGCAATACTAATTATGGATAAACTTATTTAACATACCTTTTCTAAAAGGGCTTTAAAAAGTTTTACTATGAAATTTACATATTTGCCACAAGTCTGTATAGTTTAGGCCAGTGGCCGGCAAACTGCAGCTCGCGAGCCACATGCGGCTCTTTGGCCCCTTGAGTGAGGCACTTCCACAAAATACCGACTTCTGCACATGGGCCACAAGTTTCAGTCGCACTGTATGTGCACGCCCGCACCTGGTAGCACCGCACTCAAGGGGCCAAAGAGCTGCATGTGGCTCGCGAGCTGCAGTTTGCTGACCACTGGTTTAGGCAATAAATTATAAGTTAAGTTTGAACACAAACTATAAGCTAAGTACACACAATAAATATGCATAGTTAGCCCTAGCTGGTTTGGCTCAGTAGATAAAGTGTCGGCCTGTGGACTGAAGGGTGGTCCCCAGGTCAATTCCGGTCAAGGGCACATGCCTGGGTTGTAGGCTCCATCCCCAGTAGGGGGCGGGTAGGAGGCAGCTAATCAGTGATTCTCTCTCATCATTGATGTTTCTGACTCTCTCTCCCTCTCCCTTCCTCTCTGAAATCAATAAAGATATATTAAAAAAATAAAATAGTACTTCTACTCTCTATCCCTTTATAAAAATATGCATAGTTAATCAATTCTAGGATTATGGCTAGTCTAAAAATAAATGCCTTTCTACAGAACAACCTCTTGGCTCAAACAAAACTGGAAACCTTATCTTTCCCTTTCCCTTCAATGACTTGTCACCAGTTCCTTCAATACCAAACTTAATTTACAAGTTCTTTTTTTTTTTTTTTAACAAGTTCTTGAAATACATAGGATTAAACAGGCGACTCCTGTATCAGGAAGAATATATCATTTCCTCACCACAGAATACAATAAAAGCAATTATATTAGTTTTATTTTGTTTTCAGACCATCTCTAAAATAATAAAAAATAAAAACACTGATGCTCTAGATTTCAATTTCAGGTTAAGGTATGCCTGTTAAATATATATACCAACTGGTTTGATCAGAGGGGTTAAATTACTTGTGAATTTGACCCTAAAAGAGAACAGCATTATAAGAAACCTTTCATTCCTGAGGAATAAAAACCTTCCAAATCAACAGGCATTTTGTAAACTATATTGACATGACCATTCTTGCTGACTCCTGTACTCTTGCTTCCACTGATAGGAGCTTCATAATGTATCATAACTACATTTATTCTGGTCAGAATGCTGTAGCTAATATTTAAGCATACAGATGTCATGTCAAGCCATCTATGAAACATCTTGCCTTTCCCTGCCCCCAACCACCACTTAAAAAAAAAGTTATTTTTATTGATTTCAGAGATAGGAAGGGAGAGATAGAAACATCAATGATGTGAGAGAATCATTGATCAGCTGCCTCTTGCGCCTCCCCCCTACTGGGGATGGAGCCTGCAACCCAAGAATGTGCCCTTGACTGGAATCAAACCTGGGACCCTTCAGTCCGCAGGCTGACGCTCTATCCACTGAGCCAAACTAGCTAGGACCAACCACCACTTCTTTAACAGACTAGCTGAGTGAAAGGGGTAGCAGCTTTAAGACATTAATGTGAGGGGTCAAAAGTTGAAAGAACTCACTTTTAGAAAGAAGAAAAAGGTATTAAGATCTCCCTTTATTATGAGGAAGATTATGATTTCTCACTTGTAATTCAATTGGTATTTTGCACCTAGGTGCAAAAGTCTGTAATATGCAAACAAATGCACAAAATATTAGGTATTGTAATTCAATAAAAGGAGTTGAGGTCAAGGCAAATTTGTCTAGGTCACATTGCTGAGGCTGAGGGTTTACACTGGGCCATATAATTAATGAGTCAGACTCAAACCCAGATGTCTCAGGGACTCAAGTCTGTGTTTATCACCGTATTACAGTGCCACTGATGATGTGACATGAGTACAATATAGATAACGTCAGTGTTGAACAGGTAGTCAGTCAGATTCCTTTTTATTTAAGGGTTCAGACTGAAAATACAAATTATATACTTACATTTGATTGACTTGTTAGAACAAAGTGTGAAAATGATGCCATAAAAAGTACATAGAACAGCCCTAACTGGTTTGGCTCAGTGGATAGAGCGTAGGCCTGCGGACTGAAGGGTCCCAGGTTCGATTCTGGTCAGGGGCATGTACCTTGGTTGCGGGAGCATCCCCAGTAGGGGGTGTGCAGGAGGCAGCTGATCTCTCTCATTGATGTTTCTAACTCTGTTTCTCTCCCTTCCTCTCTGTAAAAAATCAATAAAATCTATTAAAAAAAGTACATAGAACAACTAAGTTTCATGCATGAAGAAAGATTTAAAGCATAAACTTAAAAAAGAAAAGAAAAGTTGTCCAAGCTGTTTTTGTTGCTGCTGTTGTTTTTTTTTTTATATTTTATTGATCTTAGAGAGGAAGGGAGAGGGAGAGAGAGATAGAAACATCAATGATGAGAGAGAATCATTGATCGGCTGCCTCCTGCATGCCCCTTACTGGTGATCGAGCCCGCAGCCCAGGCATGTGCGCTTGGCCAGAATCGAACCTGGGACCCTTCAGTCTGCAGGCCAACACTCTACCCATTGAGCCAAACCAGCTAGGGCAGTCCAGGCTGTTTTTGCTTTGAGCTAATTTCCAAGAACAGATACAAGAAATGCAGCTTTATTTTGGCATCATGATTTTCACAGCAATAATACAACTCTCACCCCGAAAAGAGCACTAAATATGTAAATCTCTTTCACCTCAACTTCAAATTTCTGCCTTGAAATCTTCAATTTCCTCCAAAGGCAGGAAGCTGGGAAGCCAAGTGTGGCCCCCGACCTCCTGCACGCACACTCCACTGCCAGCTGCACTGCGTCCGAGGCACTGGACCGGACAGTGCCATCGCTCGTTCTCTACCTTTAGGTAGAAACGAATATTTCTAAAATCGTTACTCAACAGGTCGGAAAGACAAAACTGTTTCCTAAAGGACACCAAGTGACCGTTTACTCTTCTTTTTTTGAAAGTCTCTAAGACCAAGAGGAGCTTGGTGAAATAACGTGAAGGCTGACATCAACACACGTAGATTTTTAAACCATCAAGGAAGGTTTTTCTTAGTATTCGTTTTAAATGAGTCACATTTTGGAATAACAAAGTCCATCTTATTTTCACGGTGCCGGAGCCTGAGACATTGCCTCTGAGAGATGGAGAAAGCATTCTGCAACAGGGAAAGCGTCTGCAGTGAAATGATAACTAGGCATGACAGTATCTCACAGGGGCCACCAAACCTGTGTCAATGAGTTCCGGACAGTATCAATACACATTTCCAAGGGATAGGAATTCAAGATAGGGAATCTATCTAGTTTATCTTTCAGGTGAGTAGAACATTTTAAATCAAGAAAAATCAAAAGATATGCACAAAAGGGCCAGCGATGGAGACCAGTAAGCAATGACAAGCAATTCGCTTTGTCTAATGGAGTGGCTAAGTCATAGGGAAGCTGCTGTTCACCTGGACCTTTGCCCAGAACACAAAAATTGGGAGCAGAAATGCTTGGTGGTGTAAAGGGAACAAGGGCTCTAAATTTGCTGCCTCATTCCTTCCACTGGACAGCCGATCTTGACATTGCAGAAGCTTCCTCTGCTACTGTTTCTACTGAAATGGTCACCACCACACTGGGGAAATCCAACAGGGCACCACAACTCTTACGTGGGAAATCCACGACTCAAGAAACACGTAGAGGATATACTTAAAGCCAAGATCAGAAATGTTAAGTTCTTTATAACCATCAACCCAAGATTCTGGCAAAGAAGACAAGAAAGCATTTTTAAATCTCCCCCAAATCCTTTAACTAACTAAATAGAGAGCAACATCATCTGTGTGTGTGTGTGTGTGGGTGTGTGTGTGTGTATATGTATATATACACATATATATACTGAGTGACCAGATTATTATGACTGGCCAGATTATTATGACCACCCCATAGGTACAATGAAGTGAATTAGTTATGCAAATAATAATAATAAAACCTTGAGAGTATTTGCTTAGGAAGTTCTCAATATTCAGTATTTTTGGAAGTGTCAATGAAGTACTGATGGGGTGGTCATAATAATCTGGCCGGTTATAATAATCTGGCCACCCAGTGTGTGTGTGTGTATACATTTTTTCCCCCTCCGAAGACTGAGCTCCTTTGCCACCTGCTCGGGTGCGTTTTTTCCTCCTGCAGAAGACGCCTGCACTGCAGATCTCCGCCCTGGGGGAGCTTGCCAGCCAGCTCCCACCGACGGGCGGGCAGACGCGCATACAATGGAAACTAAAAGCGGCTGCAGCATCCCTCCCCGCTTTTCACGGCCAGGGAAGAGGGGGGTCCCACCAGCTTTGTCTGACCGCCTCCCCCTCCCCCTTTTCTGCGGTAAACACCCCCTTTTGTTACACCGCCATCAACAGCAGCCCAACAGAAAAAGCATGAAATCAAAATCCGAGGCGGGCCGGCCCGGCTCCGAGGATCACCTTCTAGAACACAGGCGGCTGCCGGCGCGGCCCCTCCCCCACCCGCGCCCGGAGGAGCGGGCGGCGCTGCAGATGCAGCCCCGGATCCATCTTGGACCATCGGCAGCTCCCCCCCCAACCTTCCCCGCGCTGCTCGCACTCATCACGCCTCCCTCCGCCTCGGAGCCTCCGACAATCCGGGCATTTAGTGAGTCCGGCGACGGCAAAGCAAAGGCAGGTAAAAACGGGGTAGAACGCGGCTCCGACGTGTCCACGACACTTCCTCGTCCTCCCCACACGGGTAACCAAAAAAAAAATTTTTTTTTCGTTTGGATGACCACCAGGAATGTCTGATGGTGTCAACACCTGCTGCAAACCTGCCCTGCAGCCCTTCCGCCGCCGTCCCCGGAAAGCCGCCCCTGATCCCCGCTCCGAGGACCAGCCCGCCCGACCCTCACTCCTCCTGAGCCGCCCGGTCCGGGGGCTGCTCCCCGAGCTGGGGGCCCCCGCCGGGCCGCGGCCCACGCCCACTCCCGGGGACGGCTCCCCGCGGCAGCCTGTTTCCTCACGCCCCGTTATTTCCTCACCGCCCGCGCGACCGGCGCTCCCTTCCCCCTCCGCCCGGTTCCCGACGCCGGCCCCGGGCTGCAGCCGCCGGGAGGGAGGGCGCTCTGCCTGCCCCGAGGCCCCCCGACACCCGCTCCCGAGGGCGGGTCCCCCGGCGCCTCACCCGCACAGGAGGAGCCGCAGCTCTTCGTCCCCAGGGCGGGGCAGGCTCCCGGGCTCCCGGCCCCGCCGGGCGCGGAGGGCTCGGCCCCGGAGGACGTCGAGGAGACTGACGGGGACTGAGTGGCCGCCGACAGGTCCGCCATGGCTGCGAGGGCGAGAGCGGGGTGAAGAGAGATGTGGGGCGGGAGAGAGGGCGGGGAAAGAAAATGATAGGACGGGGGGCTCTGCGAAGTCCTTTCGCTCCGGCTGCTGCGAGGACGGGCTCCGACAGACTGACGGACTCGGCCGGGCACAGCGAGAGGGCGGGAGCGCGAGTGCGCAGGCGCACAGAGGGCCCTCGGGCGGGCGGCGGCCGCGTCGAGGTGCCCAGCGACGCAGGACGCAGGCGCAAGAATTGTCCCTTCGCGTTCTTCACGCCACGCCCCTGGGGGGGCGGGGAAGGAGAGCAACCGCAAAGGGGCGTGGCCAAGCGCCAAGCCCCGCCCGCCACCGAGACTGCAGTGGGAGGGGGGCCTGCGAATTAGCTTCCTTCGTGACTCCGCGAGTGTTTTAGGGTCGGCGGATTCCGGGCTCTAAGGATAGACGTCTCTTTTTGCTCTCAGCAGGTGGACTCTCTTTCCCGTCATTTCCAGAGCCCTCGTCTTTTGTCCGATGCGTTTCCACCTGTGACTCCAATGAAACCTGCAAACCCCAGGGTGGAGTAGGCCCACTCTGCGAGGTGCTTTATGAATTTTTCTGGATGTGTCTCACGATATGTTTTCACCATGAGGCAGAGAGGGCACGGTCCGCCATTTGGTAGGTGGAGAAAGATGCTGCACAGAATGGAAAAACGATTACTCATTCCAGTCACATTGCAATGCAGCTGCAGAACCTGCTTCAAATTCTTACCTCATTACTGTTCCCCAAAAGGGCTCTAGACCGCCTTGGGTCTTCAGATCGTCTCTTCCTGCGAATAGTCTATCAGGTAAAGAAGGCAAATTTTGACGGATAAAAACCTGAGCTTCTGAGAAAAGAAGAGCCAGGAGATAGCACCCTGGCTGTGGTTAGAGGGGATGGTAAGATGAGGTACTAGAAATTGAGAATATGGTACAAAATACACGACTGAATTTGATTCATAGGGGTCATTAGCAGAAAATGTACTTGAAACCAAATATCTAGCTCATATTAGATTTTGTTCATTTTTTGGAATTCACTTCAGTTGGTCTGCAAAATTCAAAGCCTTCTCCCTACATTTGGTCAAAATATTTGAAATGTGCATAATTCCTTTACAAAGGGGAACAGAGACTGGAAATAATAAAAATCAAGGCTGTAGGCTTTGTTATTGCTAAAGCAGCAATTGATGACCCGAAGGGCAATTGCAGGATCAGCAGATCCTGTAAAGATGCTGCCTCATGAAGGTCGAGGTACTCAGCCAGGTGGCCTGAAAGGAAAAGCAGTCTGGCCAGTGGAAATATGCTAGAACAGTGGACTACATCTGCCCTTGGCAGTTTTTAAGGTCAGACAAAGCCCAGACAGGAGAAAAACTCCCGGCTGTTGCAACACTGAATAAAGGCACAGAAGCATATTTCCCAAAATAACTTTGTGGCAAACATCTTACTCTGGCACCTACAGCATCAGTTGATAATGCAGGACTCTGCCCTTTAGATGGCAAGAGGAAATACCAGCCAATGGATGACCAAGCCCATCCTGATAAATGGATAAAGTTTAAAAATTTATGATAGTAGGTGCTCCATAAGGAAACGAAGCAATTGCTAGAATCTGGAGACCCTGGCCGGAAAGGAAACCCATTTCCATGATATCTTTCTAGAAGCAGAGAAAAGAAGCTAAAAATCAAGACACTGGTGTGGTCTCGGTGGTCTCTTCAGACCCTTCAGATATTTTAATGTAAGACGCCTTTGTGCCAGGTCCAATTGTTGGAGCTCTTTCCTTCCTGATCTCTCCTACTTTACCAGCAAACTTCCCAGTAAGCGAGACTGACTTGGGATGTCATTTGTACACATGATTTGTCCCACAAATGTTTACTGATCACCTGCTGTGTGTGTGGCACTATCCTGGGAAACCTGGAGGGATTTAAAAAAATGTTTATTCTGTCTTCCATGAGCTTACAAGCTAGTTGGGGCTTAGGACATACTCACATAAAGTTAAAAAATACAAATTAAATAGCAACCCCAAACAATCCCACACAACACAATACTATCATGCTATAATTAGATGGCAAATGAATTGCATGAATTTAAGAGGAGAGGGAATCACTATGGACTTATAGTGATTTGGGGAGTTTTTATGAAGAAGCCCAAAGTCAGACAGGGCTTTGGAGTGGTAAAGAGGTCATTGAAGGCAGGAGAAGAATGGTGTGAGGCAAATACACAGTAAGACCTCCTTCTGGGCAGAACAATCACAGAACCCCCCTCCCAGCCCAGCCCATGATGCACTGCAGTGCTGGCTTGTCTAGCAGAAGAAACTGAGATTGGATCCCCTCTCAGCTCTCCCCTTCACAGGCTGCCTTGGCCTCCTGAAGTGGCTGGAGGCTCAGAAGTGTATCTGTATAGAAGGTGTTTTGAGTGTAGTTAACCCAAGTTGGCTAGAGCCAATGGCTTGTACTGGGAAAAGCGGGAGATAAAATGGGGAAGATACATTGGGGTCAGAGTGTAGAGAAGCTGTAATATAGAACTAAAGAATGGAGGCTTTGTCTTTTTCAAAAAAATATATTTATTATTGATTTCAGAGAGGAAGGGAGAGGGAGAGAGAAAGAGAGAAACATCAATGATGAGAGAGAATCATTGATTGGCTGCCTCCTGCACACCCCCTATTGGGGATCGAGCCCACAACCCTGGGCATGTGCCCTTGACTGGAATCAAACCTGGGACCCTTCGGTCCGCAGGCTGAAGCTCTATCCACTGAGCCAAACCAGCCAGGGCAAGGAGGCTTTGTCTTAAGACCAATGGGGATTCAGTGAAAGTTTTCAGGCAGGGAAGGGCCCCCATGGGATTTTTAAAGTGCTCACTGTAGCTTAGTCATTCCTCAGAACTTCTGTTGAGCAATTTTTTTTATTTTATTTTATTGATTTTTTACAGAGAGGAAGGGAGAGAGATAGAGAGTCAGAAACATCGATGAGAGAGAAACATCGACCAGCTGCCTCCTGCACATCCCCCACCGGGGATGTGCCCGCAACCCAGGTACATGCCCTTGACCGGAATCGAACCTGGGACCTTTCAGTCTGCAGGCCGACGCTCTATCCACTGAGCCAAACCGGTTTCGGCTTCTGTTGAGCAATTTTTAATGCTGAGGCACTGAGCTGGGCCTCTTCTTCCTCGGCCCTGTCCTTACAGGACTGGTTTTTACACAGCTAATTTACCATCTCAGCTTCTAGGCCATCTCATTACCCCATTTTTTTTTCTTTAGAAAAAAAGTATTTTAATTAAACATTTAAAAAATATATTCACAGGTCATATATATGTTCATGTACACGTGCATGCCCACACATCTTTTTCAAAAGTATATACAATACACTATAAAGTTTCTTCTATACTAACCCCTCTCCACCCACCAGTCTCTCTACCTACATACATGTAGGTAACTGTTAGGAGCTTTTCGTGGCAAGTGCAAAGGTGAAGAAAGCAAAGCTGTATCTTCACCCACCCTTTTTTTTTTTTTAAATATATTTTATTGATTTTTTACAGAAAGGAAGGGAGAGAGATAGAGAGTTAGAAACATCGAGAGAGAGAAACATCGATCAGCTGCCTCCCGCACATCCCCCACTGGGGACGTGCCCGCAACCCAGGCACATGCCCCTGACCGGAATCGAACCCGGGACCCTTCAGTCCACAGGCCGACGCTCTATCCACTGAGCCAAACCGGTTTTGGCCACCCACCCTTTTTAATACAAACGTTAGCATGCTATGCACTGTTAGGCATCTTGCTTCTTTTCCGTAAGAGTAAATTCTAGTGCTCTCCGTCTTTCTGAATGTTAGACGGCTGTGCTGTTGGCTGAAACAACAAGGAAGCAGCTGGCAGGTCTTGAGCTCTTACTGTGTTACCATGCGAAGGGCAGGCATTCAGGTTTCTAATACCCTGTGAGTTGGGGGTTGACTGTTTTCTTTTTATAAAGTAGGACACCAAGTCGCTACCTCATTTTATACATGAACAAAGGAAGGCACGAACAGTCCAGTGACACCAAAGGATGCAAGTAGTCCCGTCTGTCCCGCCGCGTGCCCATACTGTTGCTTAAACACGGATTTTGCAAGTAGGTGGAAGGACAGAAGGCTGAACGGTGTCCTGGCGCAGTCACAGCGAGGGACTCTTTCCTTGGCCATTTACCCCACAAGACGGTGCGTCTCCGGAAGACAGGACTGCTTCTCGCGGCGCCTGCAGCATCACTGCCTAGTGCGGCGCCTGGCCCATAACAAGCGCCTTGGCACCTGAGTCACAGTGGCTAGAACCGCCGAAAACAACTTTGCTATTTTTGTGCTTCATAAAAATACTTGAGGAACCTTAAGTATTTACGGCTTTGTTTTGCTGTTCCAGAATGGTGATTACCACTTTCCGAGCGCTAACTAGGCATCAGCCACAATTGCCAAACACATCTCAGTTAACTTACAATACTGTGAGTTGAGTAGTCAGATCATTTGACAATGATGAAACGAGTTCAAAGAAGTTAAGTAACTCACTCAAGTTTGCACAGCTAGTGAGCCTCCGAGTCAGAATTCAAAGCCAGGCCAAAGCCGATGGCCTTAACCATTCAAACACGTCTACCTGTCACCTACTTAGGGAAAACCAACCACAAGAGAGCTCAGCCTCTGGCCAGACCACATGACTCGATTCAGAATGAGATGGCTGAAGGCAGGCTGTAATCAGTGACACCAATATTTAGCATTTTGAATGTCCACTGTTTTGATGACCCTGAATAGTTGGGAAGGAAACAGCAACAATAACAACAAAACATGTTTCTCATTAATCATGTACCTGTAATTTGTACTGTGTTGTTCCAAAAGCCCAAAGCTTCTACAAGGTATGAGGAAGGCTGATGTTGCTAACGATGACCTTGATAATGTCATATTGAGACAGATGTTACATCAGTATTTGCTGGTAACTTCCTGAAGAATGGATTTCAGTGGATCTCTATTGGTAGCCCTTGTAATAGAATAGGGTATTTTGTTCAAATGCAAAACTAGATACTTTGTATTAAAAGTAACAAGAAAGTGAGTGAGTGGTGTTAGGTGCAACATATACCTTCTTTATTCACCCATTCAATAACTATTTGAGTTTTGCCCAGCTGGTGTGGCTCAGTGGTTGAACATCAACCTATGAACTAGGAGGTCATGGTTCGATTCCCGGTCACGGAATGTGCCCAGGTTGTGGGTTTGATCCCCAGTGTGGGATGTGCAGGAGGCAGCCAATCAATGATTCTCTCTCATCATTGATGTTTCTATCTCTCTCTCCCTCTCCCTTCCTCTCTGAAATTAAATCAATCTATCTATCTATCTATCTATCTATCTATCTATCTATCATCTATCTATCATCTACCTATCTTTGAGTTTTTACTAACTACCTGTCACTGTGAACAAAAGAGACAAAAAATTGTCTGTTTAGAACATACATTCTAATGGGAAAAGATAAACAACAAGAAAAGGAAAACTAGTTAGATGGCGCACCATCAGGTAAGAAGCCTTATGGGAAGAAGTCTTACGGAGATGGACGGGGAAAGGGAATAGAAAATGCAGTTTTAAATTCTTACACTGTGTAATGCAATTGTGACATCATTGGCTTTTCACCCCGCTCTCTCTCTGAGCCTGCCAGATAATGCCCTGGATTTGGAAGGTCCTGCCTTCTGCTCCGTGTGAAACCTCAGTAAACACTTTCCCCGATGTTCATGTCTAGTTCCTTCTGGCCCCAGTTGGTCTAGATCTAATCTAGACCCTGAAATCTAAAATCTGGAGGAAGATATTCAAATGATCTTGAGAGTTTGGGGAGACTCAAAAGGGGCAGGGGAAAATAAATCAAAAGAGGACCTTTTTAGGTAAGATTAGGCAGAATTATCTTTACCTCTTCACCTCTGATCTACTCACTAGTTAACAGCTTGAGGGCTTGGCAGGACCTAGAAGTAGCTGGATAGGTTATCCTAGTTCAGAGGCAGAAGAAAAAAAAAAGTGAATACTTTTTTTTTTAAGTGAATGAGGCCATGGTGATGCCAAGAGGTGGTGTGGTGTATGATGGATGCTTTGGCCTCCCATAAGCTTCACCAGTTACTTAACCCCAAGAGAACTGCCCCACCTGAATAAATCCAAAATAACAACACTATTTATTCAATTGTGGCAACGGACATTTCCGCAATCCTATGTGAAGTGTGAATAAAAGCACGTTCGGAGAAGCTTGTTTTGCGTTGATTTACCAGTTTAAGGATGTGCTTGCAAAGCAGCTTCAGAAAAGCGCCTGTAAACCTGAGGTTAACAAAAGATGGCCGTGGCTGAGGCTGGACAAGGCCGGTGGAAGGGTTTCACCGCTCACATTAGCTCTTAGAGTGGGGATGCTGCACCGTCGGGCTCGGCCCGGGACGGGAAAATGGGGGAAGCTGGTAACGAAGTCACAGCCTCCTCCCCTTGTGAAGTCAAAATCGTTGAAAAACCGGTGCCGCTCACGTCACCCTGGGTTAAGGCCGTCTTCCGGTCCTTAGGGCAGAGTGCCGCCCACCTGTGGCCCCGAGCAGAGTTAAACACCGAAACCGTCTCCAACGCCGGGCCGACGGGGGCTCGACGCCGGTTAGCCCAAGGGCTGGGTCCCGGGCCGGGTCTCCAGGCGGGACTCGCAGGCGGGCTCCCGCCCCGGCCGGCCCTCACCTCCCCGCAAGGCCTGCTGGGAGTTGTAGTTCAGTTGTCGAAAAGCCCAGAGAAGTCCATCCCCCTTCTTCTGCTTCCTTCCCGCCCGGGATGAGTGCGCAGAACCAGGAGCCCTGGCGGGGACCCAGAGAGCATAGGACTACAATTCCCAACGGACCGCTGGCCCCAGTGCGCAGACCCAGGTAGACGGCGGCGCGCTCCGCGCTCCCGCGCAGGCGCGCACAGGTCGGGGCGGTGGCGGGATTCGGCCGCATGCGCTTTTCCGCTCCAGCTCATCCAGGGCTCGCCGCGCCCGCAGCCGCCCGTCAGGCCTCGCCCACCCGCCCTGTGCTCGCTCCCTCGCAGTTCCGCGCTCCCCTCCGTCTCTCCAGTTTCTCCCAGAGCCCAGGCCCCGCCTGTTTCCCGCCTCCAAGGCCAAGTTTGTTCCCGCCCAAGCCCTTCCCTCTCTGAGCCCTGCTGCTTCTGCTAAGGGCGGAGGCTCCATGTTGTCTCCTCATCGAGCGGTAGCGGCTGCCTCGGGAGGAGCAGGTGAGGCGCCTAATCATCCCCCCCTGCCCCCGGGCCCACTGTGTGGCCACCCCCGCCGCCCTTCCTGCTAGAACTCGGAGGGGACCGCCCGACCGCGCCGCCGTTCTTCCTTGTCCCGGGGCTGGGACCGTATGTTCCTGAATGCGGAGCCGGGGGCTGCTCGCTGGGCCCGGTCGGTCGGGCGCGGGCGGCGTCTTACTCGGCCCCCGGCTGGGAGCGAGCGGCCGCCGTCGGGGGTCGTGCCCTGCGCCGGGGGAGGGCGCTAGTGCTCCCCTGGGCTGTTGCTGCGGGTCTGGCGCGCCCCGCACCCCTGGGGCGGGTCCGGAGGCTTCAGCCCGGCTCTGGGCAGAGCCCGGCGCGCGGGGGCTTCGGCCCCTTTCCCGCCCGAGCGCTTCGCACGCTCGGGGGCCGGGAGCCGGGAGCCGGGCGCCGGGTGGCTCCGGCCTGGCCGACGCCGAGGGAGCGGGAAGGCGGATGCTTTCCCCGTCCCGCCGGTAGGAAGGCCGTGGAGGACGCGACGCTTCGGAGCTGGGCGCTCCCTTTCCATCCTGACGACCTTGAGGCCCCACCACAAGCATTGAGAAAGCTGGTCTTGAGCCCACGCTGCATGGCCACGAGGAGATAACAGATGCGGCCCGAGTTTTCTGTTGGGACGTTCTTTTAGTTCGTGTGGTACTGCTCGTTGTTCCTTTGCTTTCCTGAAGACAAAAAAAAAAAAAAGAAAAAAGAAAAAAAGTAAAAGTTTTAAATGAAAACCAAGTAGAAGTGACCGTAAATCACGGGTCCGCCTTCGCCTGTCAGTTACCTGGCTTTATTGTTTAACGCGGGTGCTGTTGAAATTGCCACAAGTTTCACTTGCGAAATCGAGAGGCAAGAGGAGACGGTAACATTGGGGAGACGGTAACATTGGGGAGACGGTAACATTGGGGAGACGGTAACATTGGGGAGACGGTAACATTGGAGGATCGTTTGGTCAGTAAATGGACCCGCGCCCTCCAGGCTGAAGACGGAGTTGGTGGGATGCTTTGTGAAAGGGCGGGAAGAGCTAACGGGCCGGGAACGCGACCTCACATTTTGACTTGCGTTTGGAGAAGCAGAACCCACATAGTTTTAATCTGCGGCAAGGACTGAACATGGCAAAGTCCCGAAGTTCTAAAATTAGTCCTTTTTTTTCAGCCCCCATAGACAGTAGCTTGTAGTCTAGAAATCCCTGCTGTTTCTGCTTAACCACCTGCAAATGAAACACTTGGATGAAAAGTTCTCTACACTAGCACAGCACATTGTCTTATTAGCTAGGGTTTATCTCATTGTAGTACACGTGCAATTCAGAAAAGCAATAATAAATAGAGGATAAATGTGCAGAGGTGTACTAGCATCATTTTCTTAGTTGTCACTAAACAGGCTTTTAAAAAATCGGTACAGCACTTTCTCATTTTTATGATTTCTAAATCATAGAATAAAGAATATAGTCATGCTAATTATTTAAAATAAAATAGAGAATTGTAAGAAGCAAGAAATATAAAGTTTTATTCTACTTCTCCTGTTCCCCAGTGGTCATTATTAATAATTTGGTCACATACTGTTATTTGTTTTTTGGGGTCACATATTTTACGGTTCCTGTGAAGTACCTTAGGGAACCCTAGGTTGTATGAACTTGTTTGAGAACGGGTTTAGAATTTACCTTTAATGACTAGGCGTGCCTGTTAAAGTTTTACGGCCTTATTTTTCATTTTGAGAAATTGTTCAAATAACACAACTACGTTTTAAAGTTAGTCTCAATTCTAAAACATTTCCCCAAGTTATCTTTGACATTTTAGAAACATATTCTCTAAGCTCTATCAAGGGGGGAAGTGAGGGGGAAGCTTTTATTTAAAAGAAAAATCTTTTAGTTGCCATAGTGTTGCAGTTCTCAGCACTGCTGCGCATTAGAATAACCTGGCTTTTTTTTTTTTTAAAACCTGTGGATGCTTGGGACCCACCCACAGATTCCGATTTAATTCATTGAATGGTCAGGCAACAGTTAAAAAAATCCAAATCTAATTTTCATACTAATTTATAATCAAATTTCCCTATAGGTGGTTGCTTATGTTTGAATTGGTTTGTTACTATATAGGAAGTATAATTTGTAATTCAGTATTTGTGTTAGAAGTTGATGCTCTTCATTGCAAATTTCTAAAGAAATGTTTTTTATTGGCATTTTGATGGTTAGAACAGGTTAAATCTATTTCACAGCTAAAGAATGTTACAAATCAGGAAACAGGCTTCACTGGTATAGTAGGCAAATAAGCAAGTGATTAACTCTTCTTATGCCTTGAAATGATAAGGAATCTCAGGCAAATAAATACTGCCAAATAAGAAAGCCTTACTAAACTGGAACACATAATTAAAACCTTCAGGTAATGAGAATGATTTTAGTGGTGGTCTCATTTTTAGGGAAAAGTCAAATGAGATGAATATTAACTCATTCTCTATTAAAAAGATGCCTAGCATCACTTTTAGATTCAGTTGGGTCTCTGCATTTCTGAATCTTCAATACTGTTTAGTCATAATTGATCTTCATAAATCATGAAGCACTCCAAAATTCTTAATTGGCAAATGGTTTTGTTCAGCATTCTGTGCTAAAATAAAATATAAAGATTTTTTACAACAGATGAACTGAGAAAAAGCTTCTTCCAAAATCCTTTAATTAATCAAGATGTAAAATTTCCCCTGATATTGTTTAGTTGGGTTTAAGTAGTACTTTCACTGAAACAGCCTTAGAAATTTATGGGTATCTACCATCATACTCCTACCTTGAGACAAAGTAGAGCACATAAAAGTACTTACTCATCATCACCGCAAAGGAACCACACCCAGCAGTTCTGGAGTTGGCTGAGGGCTTGTACTTTCTCTTGTGATGATGTTTTCTCTGGCCTGGTCTGTGAATTGGGAGCTTTAAAAACTGCCCGCACGGACAAGGCATGAAAACGGCATGCTGTTTCTGAGTGTGTTGCTTTTTGACTAGCGAATGGATCTCAAAAGGAGAGTGGAAAACTCGGGTCATAACTTTACCCTGAGTCATGCACTCTACTCAGTGAAATGTTTCTAACTCAGTTGATTTGCTTTTTGGAACTCATTGGACAGTAAGGACGGGCACTGCGGCTGGCTCCGCCCAGCTGATTTTGTAGAGAAAACCGAGACACAGAGAAGAAAGTGGTTTCTTCAGGCTGTTCCATTCCGTGCACAACTGGGCCCCACACTGGTCTTTCCTGATTGTTGAGCAGGCCTTACTCCTATACGTGTTGCCCCACTAGAATAACAACCTTTGCCAAATCATGGAAGGAAGGCGTGACAGGATTTGGTGGTGTATTGCACCCAGGAAGATAGGGAAGATGTGGAGTCTGAACCAAGGAGATTTGAGAAGTGGATTAACTGAGGATTCATTTTGAAGGCACTAAATGTAGATTTCTAAAATGTTAGTGTTGGAAGGGTTGCTAGAGCTTAAATCTTGACTCATTTTTCTGTTGAGACAGACGAGACATGCCCAGAATCACACAGGTTGTTTGCGGTAGAACCGGAACAGGATCTGTGTCCTGGCTCTTGTGCCATATATTTCTACATAGTACTCCTTAGAGGTGATAGTGGAATATCCAGGTGAATCTGCCCCTTAGGCAGTTGTACATTTGGACCCGAATGCAGGTTAGAAGTTCACGAGGTGGTATCACCAACATAGAGGGTGTAGGAAATGATTCACAGCTCACTGAGGGAGTGAGTGAGAACTTCCAAAAGGATTGAAGCAGAGCCTTGGTGTATGTCATAGGAGGCTGGGAAGAAGGGAAAGAAGGGAAAGATGATACAGAGGTTCGAAGGGAACTAGGAATGTACCCTGTCACTGAGTGCGTAGATTTGAAGAAGCTTTAGAAGCCGGAGCTGCTGTGTTTTGTCACAGAGAGAGGCTTGAATGAGAATCAAGAAAGGCTGTCAAATTTGGCAGGAGAGGTCTTCAGTAAACTGGAGAGGTTGAGAGGAAAATCAGATACGAGGTGCCAAGGGGAATGGTTCCATATGCAGATGACGACATACCTTCAAGGCGTTTGACAATGAAAGAAAGACTGGGCCCTGACCGGTTTGGCTCAGTGGATAGAGCGTTGGACTGCGGACTGAGGGGTCCCTGGTTCGGTTCCCGTCAAGGGCATGTACCTTGGTTGTGGGCACATCCTTTGTGGGGAGTGTGCAGGAGGCAGCTGAATCGATGTTTCTAACTCTCTCTCCCTTCCTCTCTGTAAAATATCAATAAAATATATTAAAAAAAAAGAAAAGAAAGAAAGACTGGGATGGGGAAGGGAAGAAGCTGATCTTTATTGAGGTTTACTATTGGGTTTAGTGTTCACAGCACTAGGAGACTATTACCCTGCCTGTGTTAGGTGCTGAGGCTGAGTGCCTCCCAGTTGCTCTGCTCCTCAGGGGTTCCCAGCCTGGGTTGTGAATCAGAAGTACAGTATAATCATTGTGATGAGTAGAATAGCTATGTACAAGGTTTTAGTGGAAATAGGAGAGTGGGTCTACTTTATCAAGTCCCTGAAATGTGTCAAACACTGGGCTTTGAGGTGGGTATTAGATTTATAAATAAACGGAGCTTTAAGTGGTTAGAAATTTATCCATAGTCACATTGTGACTAAGGGTGGAGTTTATTCCACAAACATTTATTGGCTGTCCATTATGTGTGGACACTGTTCCAGGATATTGGGGAATATAGCACTGATCGAGAGACAAAAATTCTGCCCTAACCGGTTTGGTTCAGTGGATAGAGTGTCGGCCTGCGGACTGGGGGGTTCCAGGTTTGATTCCGGTCAAGGGCATGTACTTTGGTTGCAGGCACATCACCAGTGGGAGGTGTGCAGGAGGCGGCTGATTGATGTTTCTCTCTCATCGATGTTTCTTACTCTCTATCCCTCTCCCTTCCTCTCTGTAAAAAATAAATAAAATATATTAAAAAAAAAAAGAGACAAAAATTCTTACCCTCATGGAGCTTACATTCTCGGTGGGAGAAAGTAAGGATTTAAGCCTTGCCCTGTATCCCATATACTTAGGTGATGTGTCCTCTGAGGGTAGGCTGGGGAGATCAGGACAACGGGAGGGTGAAGGTGAGTGTTGAAGGATGAACAGGTGTGTTTGTGGGGAGTGAAGCGGGGAGAAGCATTTTAGGCGGTGAGAACAAATGGTTGAGTAGGTTGAACACTGGAGGTTTAGGGTAGGATAGTACCTGAATCCTAACGCTCTCCCAGTAGCAAGACCAACAAGAATACATTTGCCTGGGAGAATGAGGAGAATAAGTTAGAGGAACTAAGGCAGTGGAGGGGTGGGGTTTTAGTTTCAAGTTGTCCACAAAATGTTTGTGGTAGCCTTTATGTAGTTGCTGTCATGGTATGTTCATGTACTGTAATGAAGGAGTTCAGCCCTCCGGGACTGAGGCAACATCATCAAAGAAACACCTGGGGCCCCTCTTCCGGGGATGGTGACTTCAGGCATTTCCCATGGTCCATGTTGGACATGCCGTCAGAGGCTGTCCTGCAATACAGCCTCTAACAAAACTAGGCTGCCCCAAGCCCCTGGCAATAGAATTGCTTACCTTTATGCCAAGAAGGTTGGGAAAGCACCAGAATCTCCCTGTGGTGCGTGCCCAGGCCGACTTAGAGGATTTCATGCTGTGAGGCCTCCAGTTCTCATGAGGTTGTCTACAATGAAAAGACTTGTCAGGAGGGCCCGTGGTGGGGCCACGTGTGCTAAATGTGTCCAGGACAGGACCAAGCGTGCCTTCCTCACTGAGGAGCAGAAGATCGTTGTGCAAGTATTGAAGGCGCAAGCAGAGTCAGAAAACTAAATAAGTTAAAAAATGAAGCTTTTTTTGAGTAATAAAAGCAATTAAAAGGCAAAAAAAAAGAAACAGTTGTGAATGGTGACTTGGATGATCAACCTTATAGGCAAGAAATGTTGGAAGATGGCTTAGCCTAAGGGAATGGGCCCTAAAATTTGGATTAAGGGTTCTAAGGCATTGGGGAGTCTGAGCTATGAGGATAAGTCAGGACATTCACATGACGTCTGGAAAGAGATGAGTAGAAGTAAAGTTTTTACTTGGCAGATGAGTAATACAGTCCCATTGTCCTAGAACAGTGATGGCGAACCTTTTGAGCTCGGCGTGTCAGCATTTTGAAAAACCCTAACTTTGGGTCTATATGCCGTGTCACATATAGAAATTTTTTGATATTTGCAACCATAGTAAAACAAAGATTTATATTTTTGATATTTATTTTATATATTTAAATGCCATTTAACAAAGAAAAATCAACCAAAAAAATGAGTTCGCGTGTCACAGGTTCGCCATCACTGTCCTAAAAAGTCAAGGAGAAAGATGGTGGAGAGTGAGCAGCTCTATTTGCTTACGTTGAATTTTGGTTACAATTCAAGCCAGAAGAACAAGATCTGTTTAAAACCCGGTGTGCCCACTGCACTGTTTGAAGAGAAGTCAGGATCGTCCCACTAAACAGCCTGCTTCTCTTCCTTTTCACTGCGCTCTAGGCAGAGAGGAAGCTGTGCGTGAAGGCTTTGTCACCTTAAAAACAAAACAAAACAAAACAAAACAGAAACACTTCTCAGTGGTCTCCGCCTTCTCTTGAAATGCAGCTCATTGCGCCCAACTGCATACATTTTTGTTGTTGGATTTTTCTGTCCTGTCTGCGGCCCGTGTATCCTTATCTTCCATGCCCCTTGCCCTAACAGCACCACCTGCATCCTTCGGGTTGCAGCTTTCACCTGTATTGCAGCACATATTCATTCTTTCTTACGATTGTTTATTGTGTGCCTGCTGTATACCAGGACATTCACATTGCTCAGTAAACTTTAATAGTGAAATAGATGAAATTGAAAGTATCATGAACTTAATTGTGAAGTCCTGGGTGACTGCTGTATTGGTTTCTAGGTTTGGGTATATGTGATTGAACCTCCAGATAAGTGATTTAAGCAAGGTACACTTTAAAAAATATATATGTATATATTTATTGACTTCAGAGAGGAAGGGAAAGGGAGAGAGAGATAGAAACATCAATGATGAGAGAGAATCATCGATCGGCTGCCTCCTGCACACCCCACACTGGGGATCGAGCCTGCAACCTGGGCCTGTGCCCCTGACCGGAATCGAACCGTCAGTCCACAGGCTGACGCTCTATCCACAGAGCCAAACCAGCTAGGGCAAGCAAGGTACACTTTAACTTTTCTTCCACATAAAAGTGAGCCAGCATGGCAGTTCTATTACATGAAGTCCTAGGCCCTACCTCTCGTTGCTCCAATATTCCTAGGGTGTTGCCCTCATGTGCCTGGTCCAGGATGACTCACTCTCACTTCTCCATCTAGCCAGCAGGAAGGGGGAAAATGAGTGACCTGGAAGTTGCTATATCATTTCCAGTCAGAATTTAGTCACACGAAGACACCCTAGCTGCAGGGTTGGTTTGGAAATGTGTTTCTTTTGGGCAGTTAAGATGCCCAGCTAAAAATCTATTACCTAGCAGGAGGGAAAACATTGGGTGAGAAACCAGCTATCTCAGAGACTTTGGTACTGCTTTGAGCGGTTTATCCATAAGGTCTGAATAAATTGTTCTCATGGACTCTTTTATATGAAACACTGAAGGTTTTTAAGTCCTGGATTCACCTGCTGTTGTGGCAATAAAAAGAACCCTAAGAGATTATTCACAGAAATGTTTCCTTTCTTATCACCAATAATGGTAAAGTATTGGTATACATTTATTACAACAATAGCATGACACGTATTTGTTTTCTAGTAGTTTGTAAAAAACTAAAAAGTGCCCTAGCCGGTTTGGCTCAGTGGATGGAGCGTTGGCCTGAGGACTGAAGGGTCCTAGGTTCGATTCCGGCCAAGGGCACATGCTGGGTTGTGGGCTCGATCCCCAGTAGGGGGCATGCAGGAGGCAGCTGATCAATGATCCTCTCTCCCTCTCCCTTCCTCTCTGAAGTCAATAAAGAAATATATTTAAAAAAATTAAAAAGTGCCAAGAACCCTTTTGTTGTTATGTGATAAAGTATAAAAAGTGAGCAGCAGTTCCGTAGCTTAAAGGGTAGATAGACTCTGGCAGTCAAGCGTTGACTTTAGCTGCTATGATCATGCAGCCTTTTGTCCTTCCCAGAGCAAAGTAATTTGGGGACCACTCTTATGAGTTTTGACCATATCTTCCTACCTGTGTATGCTTTACTTTATGTTTGTCCTTCAGTTTACTTTAAATGGATTCATTCTTTAAACTTAGCCTCCTTCTAAGCCATGATCCATTAAAACGTGGTTTTGTTTCCTAATATACATTAAAATGCATAATTATTAAAATAAAATATCCTTTTAACTGCCTAAAACATCTCTTAATATCAGTGGGATAGACTCTCACTTAGGGAAATAGTGCTTTGCTTCAGTCCTGAGCCCCACTGCTACTTTTTTTTTAAATATATATTTTATTGATATTTTACAGAGAGCAAGGGAGAGGGATAGAGAGTTAGAAACATCGATGGGAGAGAAACATCGATCAGCTGCCTCCTACACACCCACTACTGGGGATGTGCCTGCAACCAAGGTACATGTCCTTGACTAGAATCAAACCTGGGACCCTTCAGTCCGCAGGCCGATGCTCTATCCACTGAGCCAAACCAGTTAGGGCCCCACTGCTACTTTTTTGTAAACTTTCCCCATATCCATAGCTATTAGGTAGCTTTGAATTTCCAAGAATTATCTTTTTGCTTTCAACTCTGGTAGGGAAACTACTGGTGCTCAACCAAATATACCAGGGCTGGTATATTTGTCTTTTTCTTATGGATTTCTATATTGATTCTGGATATGAGTTCTTTGGATATAGGTATTGTGATATTTTTCTCCTATCCCGTGGTTTGCATTTTTACTCTTTTTTTTTTTTTAAATATATTTTATTGATTTTTTACAGAGAGGAAGGGAGAGAGATAGTCAGAAACATCGATGAGAGAGAATCATCGATCAGCTGCCTCCTGCACACCTCCTACTGGGGATATGCCCGCAACCCAGGTACATGCCCTTGACCGGAATCGAACCTGGGACCTCTCAGTCCGCAGGCCGACGCTCTATCCACTGAGCCAAACCGGTTTCGGCTGCATTTTTACTCTTAATGGTATCTTTTAATGAACAAAAATTCTTGATTTTAATGAAGTCTAATTTGTCATTTTTTCTTTTTATGATTAGTGTTTTTGTACCTTAAATTCTTGCTTTTTCCCTGTTCAGAAATACATATTTAAGAATATGTTGAAACTAATGTTTTTCTCTGTAACAAATAGGTGATGCCATGGAGAGTGGAAAGCCTGGTCCAGTGCAAGTTGTTTTGGTTCAGAAAGACCAGCATTCCTTTGAGTTAGAAGAGAAAGCCTTGGCCAGCATCCTCTTGCAGGACCACATTCGAGACCTTGATGTGGTGGTGGTGTCAGTGGCTGGAGCCTTCCGAAAGGGCAAGTCTTTCCTTCTGGACTTCTTGCTCCGGTATTTGTATTTCCAGGTACGGTAGAATTACTTCATTTCAAATCAGAAAAGGAGAATTTATGTTCGAAAGAGCAAAATAAGTTCATGTGTTACTCTTGATGTTTAAAAGTACTCAAAATTTTGGGTTTAATGGAAATGCCTTATTTCTCCTGTAGAAAGAAGGTGGCCGTTCAAATTGGTTAGGCGATGCCGAAGAGCCGTTAACAGGATTTTCATGGAGAGGGGGCTCTGACCCAGACACCAATGGGATTCAGATCTGGAATGAAGTTTTCACCGTGGAAAAGCCAGATGGGAAGAAGGTAAGGAAGACAAAGGCTTACATAATAAAACAACAAAATAAGAACTTTAATGCATATTTTGATACTAGTAATCCAGTTAAAAATAATTTTTTATTAGAATGATATGTTTATGGTTTAAACATAACCCATGAATATAGTTTAAAAGGTCAAATAATAATATAAGGCTTCTAACAAAAAATAGTAAGCTACAGCCCTAGCCGGTTTGGCTGAGTGGATAGAGCTTGGGCCTGCAGACCGGAGGGTCCCGGGTTTGATTCCGGCCAAGGGCACATACCTCAGTTGCAGGCTCCTCCCCGACCCGGGCCCTGGTCAACGCGCGTGTAGGAGGCAACCAGTTGATGTGTTTCTCTCACATTGATATTTCTCTCTGTCTTTCTCTTTGTCTTCCACTCTCTGTAAAAATCAAAGGAAAAATATCCTCAGGTGAGGATTAAAAATAATAGTAAGCTACAGTTGTAGAAGCTATCCCCAAATTTATTTGTAAGGGTCAGGAGGGGCAAGTCATGTGTGTCTTAAAGTGGAAGAGGGGCTTTGGAAGTACCACTGTTTTTTTTAAACAACCTTTAACCCATCCCTTCCTAAAGCACGTCTTCACAGCTGCTCATTTCTCTCATTTTTGGGTCTTTTTGGGATTTAAGGTTCCAAATCCCCTCTTCAGGTTGTTTAGTGTAGCCTTTTCCTAAATGCTAAGTCATTCATTATTTTGGGGGCTGAAAAGCTGATGCACAACTCTTATTGCTGTTTTTATATTTTCTATTCCTTTTCCTATGCATTTTCTTTTTTTTTATATATATATATATTTTATTGATTTTTTACAGAGAGGAAGGGAGAGAGATAGAGAGTTAGAAACATCGATGAGAGAGAAACACCGATCAGCTGCCTCCTGCACACCTCCCACTGGGGATGTGCCCGCAATCAAGGTACATGCCCCTGACCGGAATCGAACCTGGGACCTTACAGTCCACAGGCCGATGCTCTATCCACTGAGCCAAACTGGTCAGGGCCTATGCATTTTCTTATTATTTTATTTCTCTATTTGAGTGAAAGTTTCAGGAGAAAGATATATTGGAAAACCCCCCCCTTTTTTTAAATGTATAGATACACATACAAAAAAAATGTGTAGCACAATGAGCTTATCACATTTTGAAAAGAAAGATAATCTAGGAGAATGAAGAGTTATAACATTGAAATATAACAGTAACTTTTTTATAGAAGGAACTTTAGATATTATTTTGTCCAACCTTTTAATTCTTTTAACAGCTTTATTGAATTATAATTGACATTTCATTCCTCCCTTCCTAGCTTTTGTGCTATTGTCACATATTTTACTTTAATATTGTTTTTATTTTTATTTTAATGGTTAGTTATCTTTTAAAGGTATTTAAATAATAAAAAGTCATATAGTTACCCATGTAGTTAGCATTAATTGTGCTCTTCATTTTCTGTGTGTCCATGTTTCCATTTTCTTGTCCACTTTTTTTCTTCTGTTTGAAGGACTTCCTTTAACGTTTCTTATAGTGCTTTGCAGGTGCTGAAATCTTTTAACTTTCATGTTTCTGAAAAGTCTTTGTTTTAAAAAATATATATGCTGGATATAGAAGTCCAGGCTGATAGGTTTTTCTTTCCGTGCTTTGAAGATGTCACTCCCCTGACTTTTTGCCATTGTTTCTGACGAGAAATCCTGCTGTTACCCTCAGGTGCCTAACGTCTTTTTTGTCTGCCTGCTTTTAAGGTTTTTCTCTATTGTTTCTTTCAGCAATTGGATTATAATGTGTCAGTGCAGTTCTCTTCATGTTTCTTGTATTTGGACCATGTTGAGCTTCTTGAATCTGCAGGTTTATAATTTTTATCAAAATCGGACATTTTCTGCACTCATTTTTTCAAATACAATTTTGCCTCATATCCTTTGGGGACTTACATTACATATATGTCAGGCGGCTTGAAGTTGTCTCATGGCTTGTTTTTATTTTAATTCTTATTTTTCTGTTTCCTTTTTTTTTTTGTTAATCCTCACCTGAAGATATTTTTCCATTTATTTATTTATTTATTTATTTATTTATTTATTTTAGAGAGAGAGTGGAAGGGAGGGGGAGAGACACACAGAGAGAAACATTGATGTGAGAGAGATACATAGATTGGTTGCCTCCCGACTAGGGCTGGGGACTGAGCCTGCAACCAAGGTATGTGTCCTTGATTGGAATTGAATCTGGAACCCTTCAGCCTGAGGGCCAGTGCTCTGTCCACCGATCAGAGCTGGCTAGGGCTCTGTTTCCTTTTTGATGGTTTCTTTTGGTAGGCCTTTAAATTCACCAATCCTAATAATCTGTTAACCCCATTCAGTGTATTGTCATTTCAGACATAATTTTCATCTCTAGAAGTTCTTTAGGTCTTTTTAAAAAATCTCTTCTCATTTTTTCTTTTATTGATTTTAGAGTGGAGTGGGGAGAGAGAGAGAGAGAGAGAGAGAGAGAGAGAGAGAGAGAGAGAGAGAGAGAAAGAGAGAAAGAAGGAAACATTGATGTGAGAGAGAGACAAGGATTGGTTGCCTCACATATGCACCCCAACTGGGATCAAGCCGGCAACCTGGCATGTGCTCTGACCGGGAATGGACCCTGTGACCTGGTGCACGGGTGTCGCTCCAGCCAGCTGAGCCGAATGCCCAGGTTGCAGGTTCTCTGCTCAAAACAAGGCACCTAAATAATTACTTTTCTGATAAAACCTATAAACAGCCGCTTAAGACTCATTTAAATGTTACCTGTATTTCTCAAGTTCTCCTGAACATTTCCCCCTTCTCACTTGAACATATTTTGTTTGTATTTTCCTTTTTTTAGGTTGCAGTTGTTTTGATGGATACCCAGGGGGCATTTGACAGCCAGTCCACTGTGAAAGACTGTGCTACCATCTTTGCTCTAAGCACCATGACTAGTTCTGTTCAGGTAAAAAAAACCACTCGACTAGGAAAACACATTTGTAGAGGAAATAAGATGAAGGGGTTACATCTAGTTTTAGTTATTGTTTTGTTATCAGAATTTCTACGGTGATACATACATGTTCTTTATAGACCACAGATATCAGTTAACCTCTTAGAGGCTTAAGAAGGAACCTAAACTATTTTTCTACTTTGGTCATAAATTTATATAAAAGTCTCTAATAAGAGTCTGAAAGTGGAAATTGAAATGACATCATATAGGAAATGTAGATTTGTTAATAACGTAAGAAGACTATATTTTAAACTGTAAAGGAAGAATTATGTTATTTCAATCATATAAGAGATAGTTTTTCAAAGGACAGGTGATATTGTTTGAACAGACTTCATATTTTTATATGCAGACTTTTAAATGTACAAAGCAGTGCTTTAGGCTTATTTAAGTTTGTTTGAAATTAGCTAAAGTATCAATTTGGATGTTTATTTTCTAGATTTATAACTTGTCTCAGAACATTCAGGAAGATGATCTTCAACAGCTACAGGTATATATTCCTCATTTAAATATCATATATATCTTTTAAAAGTTTTTTTTTCATTTTAAGTTTTTAATGAAAGTTGTATATAAAATTACTTTATTCCTGCATCTTCTCAATTGTTTCTTCCTTGTATTTTCCTTTTCCTTTCCTACTTGGCGAGATTTGGCTTTACGTTCAAGGATCTTTTTGCGGTCTTTGTCCAGGTTTACTCTAGTGATAACCCCTTGCTGGGGTGAATGCCCACGTGAACACTTGTCCCATTAGTTTTCTCCTGTTGCACTCGTTCAATGTAGATGACGTATTTCTTCCTGTAAACCTGGACTACTTTGCCAATTTGCTGCCCTTTGTAATGTCCTCGAACAACCTGAACCTCGTCATCCTTTCGGATGGGCATGGACCGAACATTGTACTTCTGTCTCAGCTCTTTGGAAAGAGGAGACGACATGATCTTCCTTCGAATGTGGGAAGGTGCATTGAAATGCCTTTTACGTTCTTGCTCCGGTCAGAAGTCACAAAGGGGTTGAACTTCATTTTGACCGCTGGCTCTCCTACGATGGCCGCAAGAGGGAAGAGACCCACACGCTCCTTTTAAAAGTTTTAAGACAGAAAAATTTTACTTGAGTAGGTCTAGCAAAAGATTGAAATATGGAGGAAGGTTTTTGTTCATAATAATCCCACACTCCATATGTCTATCACTGAAGTGGTCAGGGAAGGCCTTAATGAGTTGAGCAGGGAACTAAAGAAAGTGGCCAGTAAGTTCTGTAGACGTATCTGGGGGAAAGTGGCATAGGAGAGGGAACAGCAAGAAGAAAGATTGTGAGGTGGAGTGTGCTTGGCAGGATCAAGAAATAGCAATATAATATTTCTTTAAAAACAAATAATTCCTAAACTTTGGCCTTTAATGTTACTACTAGGAATTACTCATGCTTTATAATCAGTGGTTCTACACCAGTGCCATGACTCAGTGGTTGAAAGCTGTTGCTCTGTAAAACATTTCCATCAGAACTTGTATTTGAGCCCTAACCCGTTTGGCTCAGTGGATAGAGTGTCGGCCTGCGGACTAAAGGGTTCTAGGTTCGATTCCGGTCAAGGGCATGCACCTTGGTTGCGGGCACATCCCCAGTAGGGGGTGTGCAGGAGGCAGCTGATCGATGTTTCTAACTCTCTATCTCTCTCCCACCCTCTCTGTAAAAAAATCAATAAAATATATTTAAAAAAACTGCAACAAAAAAACTTGTATTTGAGCCCAGCTGGCATGGCTCAGTGGTGGAGCGTTTGAACCAGGAGGTCATGGTTCAATTCCTGGCCAGGGCACATGGCTGGGTTGTGGGCTGGATCCCCAGTGTGAGGCTTGCAGGAGGCGGCCAATCGTGATCCTCTCTCATTATTGATGTTTCTGTCTCTCTGTCCCTATCCCTTCCTCTCTGAAATCAAAAATATATTAAAACAAACAAACAAACTTGCATTTGACACCTTTTCACCTGAAACTATTTTCTTTCTAAGCTCCTTCCTCTCATACATTTCTTTGAATGCCCACCTTGTGTGAGGCAGTGGGCATTCAAAGATACAATTGTACAATAATGTTATAGATACAATAGTGCTCGAGGCAGACATGATTCAAAATCTTTATGGATTTTGTGATTCAATCAGTGAGAGAGATACATAAATAAGTAGGTATGGGTGATATAACAGCACCATAAGCTGGGTGGCTGAAAACAATAGAAATAGGAAAGGGGAAGGAAATGAAGCCAAGAGAGAAAGGGAGAGAGCTAGAGGGAGAGGTGGGGACAGGTGGAGGTGGAGGAGAGGGAGACCAGTAGGGCACAGAAGAAGCGGAAAATGTGGTGATAATTCAGGCGAGGTTTAACATAATAGAAGGTATTTTAGTGAAAGAAAACAGAAAATGGAGGGAAAGAAATTATAAAAGGAATAATATAAGATGATCTAGAATTGAAGGACATGGGTTTTTGTCTTTTTTGCTAGGAGTTTTTTTCAAAGGTCCGGTGGTCCTTGACCCTCTGTAGTTAACAGTGAGCTGCTAAAAGTCTGACTGAGAGCTTGGGCAAGAGGCAGCCTTGTATACTGTTCTGGATCGCAGAGCAGTGACTGGGAAGGTGGTGTAGCTGTTTGCTTGCAGCTGCTCTATGTCTGTATTTGCAGACTATTGTTGGGCTGTCAAACTCCTCAGAGAATTCTTTAAACTGCCTAGGTTGGGAGGGTCGGAGCTTGCTAAGGCTCTAACAGAGTGTGAGGGCTAAAGAGTTTCTTTCTCTGTTCAGTATGTTTGTAGACTTTGATTTAAGTGACTGTCTACATATATAAAAGGCCAATATGCTAAGTGTCCCTCCGACTGTCTGATCGGTCACTATGACACGCAACGCAGGAGCTGCCGTGACGTGCACTGGCCATTTACAGAGAAATGGCACCGTGGACCTGGCGCTGACAGAGCAACACTTGGCTTCTCTCAAGCGGGACACAGGCCCCACAACCACCCCGGAGCCATAGCCCACCAAATCACAGCCAACACTGCCGAGACCCCGTGGCGCAAAATGTGGCCCCCAGCCCAGCCCAGCCTGAAACAGTCACTGTGGGCGCCGGGTAATGACGTCAAGTAGCAATGCCTGGCTTCCTCTCCCTAGCGACTAGCCTCCTTGGAGTTTCTTCAGCCCAGGAACACGGCTTGCTTTATAGCCAGGTGTAAACATTTTACACTTTAACCACATGTCTGTGACGCATTTTCACATGCCTCATCTCATTTGATCCTCATAGAAGTCCTAGAGTAGGTAGATAGGAGACTTGGTAGAATCCTGTTTTCTTTTCATTAGCCAGAAAGCAGAGATTTAGAAAGTTTAGAAACTTTACCTGACTGAGAAGAAGTAAGAAATGGTGGACCTTAAAAATAACTTCAGGTTTTCTCACTGTGCAGAATATAGTCAAACACTGCTGCAGTTACATATTTCACCCTTTGTTCTCCCGTGTGATCTACAATAATAATCTGCTTTGTGTTGATATTTACTGCTGTGTTGCTGACAGTTATCTGAAAGAGAAGTTGGGGTACTTCACTGGACTGCAAAAAGTTTAGCTAAATCAGAAAACAGGTCTAATTAAGCAAGTTTGTTCTATATCTATAAAAGGCTAAGTTGACTCGCACATGCACAGTACATATAAAGCTCTCGCTGTTGCCAGTTGCATGCGTGTGTTTCCATCTGTCATTGTCGATCGTGAAATTGGTTGACACTTCTATTATAGAGAAAGGTCAAATAGTGATATTAACACATTTCGGACCAGTAGTTTTATTGCTAGCTTTCCCCAGTGGCCAGATAAGTTTCTGTGAATGAGTACAAAAAACGTTTTTCCATAAATGTTAAAGGCACGCTTTAAAATTAAATACCCATTGCATTTTGAAGTTATTTATTTATTTATTTATTTATTTATTTTTTAAAATATATTTTATTGATTTTTTACAGAGAGGAAGGGAGAGGGATAGAGAGTTAGAAACATCGATGGGAGAGAAACATCGATCAGCTGCCTCCTGCACATCCCCCACTGGGGACGTGCCCTCAACCCAGGTACATGCCCCCGACTGGAATCGAACCCGGGACCTCCCAGTCCGCAGGCCGACGCTCTATCCACTGAGCCAAACCGGCTTCGGCTTGAAGTTATTTATTACATGTTCTTACAAGCTGATATGTTTTTAAAGTATTCTCATGATTGGCCACATGCCTTAGAACAGAAACCACGAGAATTCTCGTGATCCATCTGCAATGTGTTAAAATATTTCTTCTAATTAATTTCCTTTCAATGTGCACAGATACGTACACCGGGCCACTAGTTTCCAGTAAGGTAGGGTACTTCTCATTCAGCTGAGTTTGGAATCAACATCTGTATTCTTTCTGGCTTATCCTCTCCAGAGAGTGTAATCCCAACTTCTGTGGGGCCAGGAAGAGCATGGGGAAGGGAGCAGGATCTGGGAGTGTTAGGTGCTTTCTCCAAAGACTTTCAACCATTTCTTTAGTTATCTCTCTCATCTCTTGCTTCTAATTTCTGAGCCTTTCAGTGATTCCACTGAGAGAATCTGCTTATTTCTGGATGGCCCCTGCCTCTTGGTGATGTCTTAGGGCAGAGAAAGCCCAAACCCAAGGCACTTCTTGTTTGTCTGTCTTCCTTCCAGTGTTTTTGACAACTCTTGTCTGTTGTTATATTATTTCTCATCATCTTTGTCCTGTAAATTTATAACTTTTAACTGCTTTTTGCTATACTTTTAGTGAGGCTTCATGAAGAAATAGAGGTAAAATGTATGGGTAAACACTAACTTAAAGAATTTGTTTGTTCTGTCATTTGAATGACATGTATACTGTGGGCCCTGTACTTTTCCTGCTGCTGGAGGTACAATAGTGCGCAAAGCAAGCATTCCTGCTCTTGGGGAGTTTCAGTGCTAGTCGTGAAGACAAACATTGATCAAGATAAGTACTGTACAGGCATAGTATGTCAGATGGTGGGACATGTTAAGGAGAAAACTTAAAAAGAGGCATGGGTAGCCCTAACTGGTTTGGCTCAGTGGATGAGCGTCGTCCTGCAGACTCAAGGGTCCCGGGTTCGATTCCGGTCAAGGGCATGTACCTTGGTTGCGGGCACATCCCCAGTAGGGAGTGTGCAGGAGGCAGCTGATCGATGTTTCTCTCTCAGCGATGTTTCTAGCTCTCTATCCCTCTCCCTTCCTCTCTGTAAAAAAATCAATAAAATATATATATATTTTAAAAAGAGGCATGGGTAGGAACCATTGTGTGGAGAATTGTAATATTTTGGTAGGTGGTGGTGGAAGGCTTCATTGAGGAGGAGCCATTTGAGTAAAGATCTTAAGAAATGAGAGACCCGCCCTGGCTGGTTGCTCAGTAGTGATAACATCAATCTGTACACACAAGGGCTGCTGGTTCGATTTCTGGTCAAGAACATGTACCTGGGTTGCAGGTTTGATCCCTGGCCCTGGTGGGGGAGCATTTGGGAGGCAATCAATGTATCTCTCTCACATTGATTTTTTTTTCTCTCTCTCTCCTCTCTCTTTCCTCCCTCCTTCTCTCTCTCCTTTCCTCTCTCTGAAAATCAGTGGAAAAAATATCCTTGGGTGAGGATTAGCAACAACAAAAAAAATTAAGAAATGCGGGACCTGATTGCACAGCTATTTAGGGGAAGAACATTATAGGTAGGAAGAGAAGCCAGAACAAAGACCCTAAAGCAGCTGTGTGCCCAGCACATTTGAAGAACATCAAGGAGGGCCAGCATGGTGGCATCACATTATAAGACCTGGCCTTTTATACTGAACTAGAGGCCCGGTGCACAAAAATTTGTGCACTGGAGCCGGGGGGGTGTCCCTCAGCCCGGCCTGTGCCCTCTCCAGGTCTGGGACCCCTCGGGAGATAATGACCTGCTGGCTTAGGCCTGCTCCCGGGTGGCAGAGGGCAGGCCCAATCCCTAGGTGCAGCCCCTGGTCGGGCTCAGAGCAGGGCCGATTGGGGAGTTGGGGCGCTGCCCCGTCATGCACAGAGCAGGGCGGATTGGGAGGTTCCGATGCCACCCTCAGTCACGCTCAGGGTAGGGCTGATTGGGGGGTTGGGGCACTGCCCCCTGTCACACTCAAGGCAGGGTCGATGGGGAGGTTGTGGCGCCACCCCCTGTCACGCACAGAGCAGGGCCAATCAGGGGGTTGGGGCTCCGTACCCTGTCACGCACAGAGCAAGGCCCATCAGGGGGTTGGGGAGCTCCCCCCGTCACGCACAGAGCAGGGCCGATCAGGGGGTTGAGGAGCTCTCCCCCGTCACTCACAGAGTAGGGCCGATAGGGGAGTTGGGGCACCGCCCCCTGTCATACACAGAGCAGGGCAGATCAGGGGGTTGGGGCGCTACCCTCTATCACCCACAGAGCAGGGCCCATCAGGGGGTTGGGGCGCCGCCACTGTCGCACT
Source organism: Myotis myotis (assembly GCF_014108235.1). NCBI lineage: Eukaryota > Metazoa > Chordata > Mammalia > Chiroptera > Vespertilionidae > Myotis > Myotis myotis. The sequence continues at coordinate 80,128,548 of NW_023416314.1, forward strand.
CAGGGCAGGGCCGATGGGGAGGTTATGGCTCTACCCCATCACACACAGAGCAGGGCCCGTGGGGTGGGGGTTGGGGCGCCACCTTCTATCATCCACAGAGCAGGGCCGATCAGGGGTTGGGACACCGCCACTCTCACATTCAGGGCAGGGCCGATGGGGAGGTTATGGCTCTACCCCGTCACACACAGAGCAGGGCCGATCAGGGGGTTGAGGCGCTGCCCCCTGTCACACACAGAGCAGGGCCGATCAGGGGGTTGGGGCGCCGCACCCTGTCACAGAGCTGCAGGGCAATCGGGGGGTTTGGGCACTGCCTCCTGTCACGCTGATCCCGGTGCCGGGAGGCCTCGCGGCTCTGCTGAGCCCGGTGCTGGGAGGCATATTACCCTTTTACTATATAGGATAGAGGCCTGGTGCACAGGTTGGGGCCGGCTGGTTTGCCCTGAAGGGTGTCCTGGATCAGGGTGGGGGTCCCCACTGGGGTGCCTGGCCAGCCGGGGTGAGGGGATGATGGCTGTTTGCAGCTGGTCACACACCCTTCAGGGTGGGGGTCCCCACTGGGGTGCCTGGCCAGCCTGGGTGAGGGGCTGAAGGGTGTTTTCAGGCTGGCGGGTGACAGAAGCTCCCAACTGCTCCTTTTTTTCTTTTTTATTCTGGGCCAGCTTTAGCTCTGGCTCCAGCTCTTAGGCCTCTGCTTCTGAAAGCAGGTATCTGGTTTGTTTCGGTTCTATAATTGAAACTCTGTATCAACTCCAGCTCTGAGATCCCCGCTTGGCTTGCTGAAAGCAGGTTTCTGGGGTTTTGTTTAGCTTCTATATTCGTTACAATGTTTCTTAAACTGCAGGCTCAGAGGCCTGCAAGGCAGGCGGGGAACGTTGGAGTCCTCCGTCACTGAAGCAAGCAAGCCTCATGTTAGTTTCAAGCTGCCTGGCTGCTGGCCGCCATCTTGGCTGGCAGTTAATTTGCATATCTCGCTGATTAGCCAATGGGAAGGGTAGCGGTCGTACGCCAATTACCATGTTTCTCTTTTATTAGATAGGATGTGGTTGATGGTTTTGAGCAGAGGCTGGGTGTGATCTAACTAACCTTATTGATAACAGAGCCATGGTGGCTGTTGTATGGAGAATGGTGATGAGGAGGGGCAGGCAGACCAATTAGGAAGTGATTGCAATATTCCAAGCTACGTGGAATTTGTGAGTGGTTGGATTCTGGGTTTGCTAATGAATTGGGATGTAAGACAGATCCAGGGTTATTTTAAGGTTCATGGCTCCTGTGGGCTTTGAAATTGTAGAACTTTGGTTTCATATAAGTAGGAGTCAGGTCTGTTAAATGAATACTTTGATAAAGAATAGCCACAGAAGGCTCCCTCCCTCCCAGGGTGTCTGTGCCTTTCCCTTTCCCCACTTCATCCCCCACACGCCTGCATCTCCTGAACTCTGAGGGACACCCCCCAAAAAAATTGCCACAGAAATACTTTAATTTTGCCGTACAAGCCATAACTCTTTTTCTTCTTTTTTTTTTAAGCTCTTCACAGAATATGGTCGTCTGGCAATGGATGAAATTTTCCAAAAACCCTTCCAGGTAGAATGTTCACTATAAATGCCATTCAAATCTTTATTTTAGTTTAGAGATCAGCAAATTGCAGCTCACAGGCCAGTTCTGGCCAGCTGCCTATTTTTATGTGACCTATGAGTTAGGAATGGTTTTTACATTTTTGAATGGTTGAAAGAAATCAAAAGAGGAATACTATTCTGTAACATGTAAATTACCTGAAATTTTAATGTCAGTGTCTATAAGGTTTTATTTAGAACACAGTTATACTTATTTGTATTGCTCATGGCTGTCTTGTGCTACAGTGGCCTAAAATATTTACTCTCTGGCCATTTACAGAAAAGGTTTACTGACCTTTGTTTTAGCTAATTATTTCATGAGGACGGGAATGCATAGTAACCTGAGTGAGATTAGAAGAGCATTAAGTATTATTTGTTTTCCTTTCCTTTCTAATGTGGAAAGCAGATCTGATGTATGACTAGCTAGTGGCATACTGTACTCCCCATCCTTGCCTTTGGCACACTTGTTTATAAGGTTTCAGAGACATCACAGAATAGCTCAATCCTTTAGCACGTTTTCTGGTCTCCTTTAAAGAAGCTGGCATTGTGCAAAGGAGTACTTAAATTGTAATTTTGAAAATGCATTTATGCAACATTATAATGTGTGCTGCTCTTTTCCTAAATAGACACTGATGTTTTTGGTTCGAGACTGGAGTTTCCCTTATGAATACAGCTATGGACTACAGGGAGGAATGTCATTTTTGGATAAGCGTCTACAGGTAAGTAGAAATATAATATGGGAATTACCTAAAAGCAGTGATAACTTTCCCATTTGCCTTAGCTATTGTATTTCAAGCAGATTACAGAAAATTATATTAAGTTTGTTAAATACTTATGCATGTTAACACACTAATATTATTCACGTTTTAAAGAACCTGGGTATACAGTGCACAGGTATTGTGGAGAAGAACTCTGGGCAAAAACCCCAGCTTTGATTGTAATTACATTTCACATTGTACGTCAGGTTCCACATGTGTCTTTAGAATGTCACATTCAGAACTTCAGTCTGTTTTTCTTGTTCAAAATTCTTATGTGTGTTTTTTTTTTTAAAAATATGTTTTTATTGATCTAAGAGAGGAAGGGAGAGGGAGAGAGAAGTAGAAACATCAGTGATGAGAGAGAATCATTGATAGGCTGCCTCCTGTACGCCCCACACTGGGGATCAAGCCCACAACCTGGCCATTTATTGCTTCTTAGGGTTCTGTGTTTTCTTATTGGAAATAACATAGGCCACTATGACCCATCAGAGTTGGGAAGTCTTCTTTCCTTTGTCTTACACCAGTAGTTCCTGTGAAGAGAAACAAATGGTCTTTGTAAATTGTGGATCTTCATTGGCAGGTGAAAGAACATCAGCATGAAGAAATTCAGAATGTCCGAAATCACATTCACTCATGCTTCTCGAGCGTCTCCTGTTTCCTTCTGCCACATCCAGGACTCCAGGTGGCCACAAGCCCTGAGTTTGATGGGAAATTGAAAGGTGTGTTACAAATGATGTTATTTTAAACATGTGATATGATCTTTGGAATTAAATAGTGACCAGAAAATGTCAATTAAGGATCTGGTGTTGCCTTAGCCCAGGGTGGGCAAACTTTTTGACTCGAGGGCCACAATGGCTTCTTAAACTGGACTGGAGGGCCGGAACAAAAGCATGGATGGAGTGTTTGTGTGAACTAATATAAATTCAAAGTAAACATTATTACATAAAAGGGTACGGTCTTTTTTTTCAATAGTTTTATTCATTTCAAACGGGCCGGATCCGGCCCGCGGGCTGTAGTTTGCCCACGGCTGCCCTAGCCTGTTTGGCTCACTGACTGAAGGGTCACAGGTTCAATTCTGGACAAGGGCACATGCCTGGGTTTCGGGCTCAATCTCCAAGGGGCGTAGGGGGGTGTACAGGAGGCAGCCAGTCAATGATTCTCTCTCATCATTGATGTTTCTATCTCTCTCCCTTTCCCTTCCTCTCTGAAATCAATACAAATATTAAAAAAGAAAGAAAGAATCTGGTGAATGCTTAAGAGAAGTAGTATGCTCTCTAAGAAAGATAGTATTTGGAGTCTGGGTCAGTTTTTGCTCTTGCCTTACTGTGACCATCAGAATTAGAATTAGCTCATCTTAATTTTGCCATCTGAAATGGTGTTGGCAATATCCATTAATGATCCTTCTAAGAGACATGTTATGATTATTGGTTTATAAAAGATGAAAATGCTAAGTAAAAGAAGACTAAACATTAGTCAGCTAATGTTTATCAAGTAAAATTAACTTCCCAAAGAAAGATAACACGATGTGTGGCGTGGCTATTGTTTTCATTTTATTTGTGATTATAAAAGAACCTGACGCTGAGTCATTTGTTAATATCAGGAAGTGCTGACTAAATAGTAGCTTAGAGAAATCAGAGTTGGGACTCATGGGTTCCATTATCTTATTTTTGTTCTTTGAGACCTTGAGTCATTTAATGGCTAGACATCAGTTTCCCCATGTGTTAAACTAAGCACTTTTGTTTATAAACTTATCTGAGCTTCTTAGGTTCTCAGTAAAGTAGAAATAATAGTAGTCGCCAATTTTAGATATCCAGTCACGTTCCCAACTGTCTTAGTCTGTTTGGGCTGCTATAACAAAATACCATAGACTCAGTAGCTTATGAACAACAGAAATTTATTTCCTGTCATTCTGGAGGCTGGAAGCCCAAGATTAGTGTGCCAGCATGGTGTGTAAAGGGTTATCTTCCTGGTCTCAGGTTGTATATTCATATGTTGGGAGGGGCTGGCGAGCTCTGGGGGATCTCTTTTATAAGGGCACTAATCGCATACATGAGGGCTCCACCCTCATGACCTCCTCACCTCTCAAAGGTCCCACCTCCTAATACCATCACCTTTAGGGGTTAGGATTTCAACATATGATTCCAACAAGGGGAGGGGGGACAAAATATTCAGACCATAGCACCAACACGATACTAGTTACTTTCGCACTTAACACATTGTATGCGGGAAACATGTTTACACGTTTTACGTATTTATACGTTCTACCAGTATAGTAGAGCGCGGGACACGTATTAATACGTTTTTTATAGACTAGCGGTAGGATGCGGGTAACATATAAATACGTAAACTAAAGTTATCGTAATTTTACTGAACGTTGTCATTTGCGCAAAAAATTAGCAAAAATGGCCCACGCCACCTGTTAGCGCGTGATAAAAACTACCCGCAAACAATGTGTTAATGCTTCCAGTAATTCCATGAAACTGATATTTTCCTTATTGTACAGATGAAGACACTGGTTTAGGAAAGTTAAGTAACTTGTTCAGTGTACACAGGTAAGTGGTGAGACAGAGATTCACATCCTGATTCTTCTTAACCCAAATCCATACTGTGCTGAAGCAGAAACGACTTCCGTTACGTGGGGAAGCAATTTAGGTGACATGTACTGCTTAGTTACCAAGAGAACTTGACTCATTCGATGCAAGAAAGTTAATGTACTTGCTTAAGATTTATGTTCCAGCCGATTGTAATGTTACAAAAGAAACTGAGTTTGAGAGACTTACCTTCACCTTCTATTCGCCACCTGTATGATGTTATGTAGTGGCAGCTTCCTGAGCAGACTTCCGGAGCCTTTAGATGGCATCTCAGAAGTCTGAGTTTGCCCTGACCGGTTTGCTCAGTGGCTAGAGCAGCCGTGGGCAAACTACGGCCCGTGGGCCGGATCCGGCCCGTTTGAAATGAATAAAACTAAAAAAAAAAAAGACCGTGCCCTTTTATGTAATGATGTTTACTTTGAATTTATTAGTTCACACAAACACTCCATCCATGCTTTTGTTCCGGCCCTCCGGTCCAGTTTAAGAACCCATTGTGGCCCTCGAGTCAAAAAGTTTGCCCACCCCTGGGCTAGAACGTTGGCCTGCGGACTGAAGGGTCCCAGGTTCGATTCCGGTCAAGGGCATGTACCTTGGCTGTGGGCACATCCCCAGTAGGAGGTGTGCAGGAGGCAACTGATCGGTGTTTCTCTCTCATCGATGTTTCTAACTCTCTATCCCTCTCCCTTCCTCTCTGTAAAAAATCAATAAAATATATTTAAAAAAAAAAAAAAAAAAGTCCGAGTTTGTGGCCTGGCTTTGGAGAGAAATCTGCTTAGGCGACACTGGAACTAGAATTTTTTTTTAACCAAAAAAAGCAGTCGTGATTGACTTTTCAGAGTTGAGTATGGAAAGAAAGTTGGGTGTGTAGGTGATGTGTCTTTAGGGTTATGACACTCCATTATTAGACACACTTTACCACGCCTAGACGCTGGTCCTGTTCCCCACCGGCAGGGGGGTTGTTCAGTGGGATTCTTTTATTATTGATTGACTGACTGGGTGATTTTGAGAGAGAGGAAGCAAGAGGGATAGAGAGAAACATCACTGTGAGAGCGAAACTTCAATGTGAGAAGGAAACATTGATTGGCTGCCTCTTGCATGCGCCCTATGGGGATTGAGCCTGAAACTGGGCCTGTACCCTGATTGGAATCAAACTTGGGACCCTTCAGTCTGCAGGCCAATGCTCCATCCACTGAGCCACACCGGCTAGGGCTTTATAGAGATTTTTATAGTGATATTTGTAATTTGGAAAAATTTCTAAACCACTTTTGTTTATTCACTGCTCTATCCCCAACTCTTGCAACCATGCTGGCCACAAAAAAGGTGCTCAAAAACTGTTGAATCAATAAATGAAATAAGAACACTTCAATTTTACAAATTAGGGTTATGGATTGTTGAAGAGTTCTTACCTTGATGTGATAACTATCAGTTGATAGTCTGAGCTAGCTGGAAACCCAGGAAGATGTTAGATGACGGAAATCAGATTCCCGTGTCTTCATAGTTGGACCACTAGTTCTCACCTTGAGGAAAGAGCTGTTTAATGGCTCTCCCGAGTCCTGTGTGGGCACTTTGTAGAAACTGCAGAGAAGCTGTCCCCTTTCTGAGAGAGGAGGCTTTCCCTCGGGTGGCCCGGAGCTCCTCTCTAAGGAGGCGCTAGAAATAACTAGCATGGAGTGCGGGTGCCTGTCCCCTTCACCGGGAAAATGAACGAAAACAAAGACGTGGGTCAATAGTGATTTCTAAAAAGCAAGGGGAGCACGAGGGTGCAGCCAGGGCCTGGTCTGAGGACTTGAGGGGTTGATAATTTTTTTTTTTTAAATATATTTTATTGATTTTTTACAGAGAGGAAGGGAGAGAGATAGAGAGTTAGAAACATCGATGAGAGAGAAACATCGATCAGCTGCCTCCTGCACATCTCCTACTGGGGATGTGCCCGCAACCCATGTACATGCCCTTGACTGGAATCGAACCTGGGACCTTTCAGTCCGCAGGCCGACGCTCTATCCACTGAGCCAAACCGGTTTCAGCAAGGGGTTGATAATTGATCTTTTGAAGACCTGGTTAATGAAACTCTTAAAAAAGTGAAATTTCTTGCCCTGGCCAGTTGCTCAGTGGTTAGGACATCGGCCCTCAGGTCAAAGAGGCTCGGGTTTGATTTCCAGTCAAGGACATGTATCTCGGTTGCAAACTTGATCCCAGGCTCAGGTTAGGGTGCATGTGGGAGGCAACCAGTCAGTGTGTCTCTCACATCAATGTTTCTCTCTCCCCTTCCTCCCTCCCTTCCACTCTCTCTTTAAAAAAATCAGTGGAAAAGTATCCTCTGGTGAGGATTTAAAAAAGTGAAATTTCTTGCCGAAACCAGTTTGGCTCAGTGGATAGAGCGTCGGCCTGCGGACTCAAGGGTCCCGGGTTCGATTCCGGTCAGGGGCATGTGCCTGGGTTGTGGGCACATCCCCAATAGGAGATGTGTAGGAGGCATCTGATCGATGTTTCTCTCTCATCAATGTTTCTGTCTCTCTCCCTTCCTCTCTGTAAAAAATCAATAAAATATATTTAAAAAAAATAAAAAAAAAATAAAAAAGTGAAATTTCTTGAAAGGCTAGGGAGTAGACCTGAACCTCCCAGAATGAAAACCAGGGTAAGGATATTCTGTATATTCTCTTCTCGATTAGGGAGGTCTTAATACTGCGGAAGGGAAGGGGACAACCAAGGCACATAAGAACAGACTGCTGTTCTGGTCAGAGCCGAAAACGTCAGACACCTGCCCTGGGACCCTGCCCTCCACTTTGACTGACATATGTTAAGACATTTAGACATTTGTTTTGTGCTTACCTTGGTTGAAGTCTGTTTGGCTTATTGTTTCCTTCTTCATGGTCCTGTGAACAGATATTGCCAGTGAATTCAAAGAGCAGTTACAGATACTGATTCCGTATATATTGAACCCAGCAAACTTAATGGAAAAGGAGATCAATGGCTCAAAAGTCACCTGTCGGGGGCTCTTGGAGTATTTTAAGGTAATTATGGGCTTTAATTATTAAAATGTTGGGCTTTTGGTAAAACTGGTCTAGGTTTAAACTAATTTGAATTTCGGTATTTTAAAGCTTAGGGAAAAGTTTCATGGGAGAAATGATGAGAGGCATTTTCAGACTTCAGTGTCCTTCCAGGAATGGGCCACTGGGTGGCAGTATCGGTCTAAGAACCAAATGGATGTTCTTTGCACTCTCTTAGAGTGATGACTGTGGCTAAAGGAAGATTGTTCCTCCAGGAAGATGGTGTGGACAGGAGGTGGTTAGGATGTTGCTGTGAGTGGGAGACGGCACCTAAATGTGACATGACTACCTCGAGGCGGATGGCCACTCTGCCCACAGGTAGTGGTGAGGCCAGTGTGCGTGGGGAGCCTGGCGGGAATCTTAGCCTTGGCAGGCTTCTGCTGCTTGAGACCATTTTCAGTGAACTAAAAATGCTAACGTGCACAAGGTGTGTTGTGTTTTTGCTAATTCCTGGGTGTTGATCTAGGTCTTTAGGAAAATTAAGTTGTTTGGTTACTGGTCCTACAATTACAAGTATGATTAATTATGACAGAATGACATTTTTGGTAATTATTTTTATGTTTATATTTTCAGGCATATATTAAAATTTACCAAGGAGAAGATCTGCCTCACCCCAAATCCATGCTTCAGGTACGCAGTTGTTGGACAGCCTAAGTGATAACTTCGATTTCGTGAGTTGATCCGGATCCAGCAAGCAGAGTCCTTTAAGAAGACGGTGCTGTTGCTCTCCTTTCCCATTATGCTGAGCTCTTAATTTCTAGCACATTCCAGCAGTGTGGTTGCCTTCTGGTTTTCTTATCTGTGTTCTTGGTGGTTCAGCTTAAACAGCACGGCCTCTCACTGGGCCTGGTCTTCCCACCAAACATGCTGTGACACCCCTGCCTGCTGTCCCCAGGGAGACATCCCCAGCTGTGTGGACAGGCCATTTTCCTGTTTCCTGCTGTCTGCTTTACTAGAGCATGTCCTAATGTGTCTACTTACTGACGAGTCAGCATTTAATTTCCAATGAGTTATATTTTCAACATTTTGCTATTTTCAAAGCCTTGTTTTGTTAAAACATGATTCTGATTTTCATGTACTGAACATAAGGCCATTTATTGCCAAATGTTTATTCCTTTAGTAGAAAAAATCTTTCCACTCAGGAATTTAGAGTTTGGGATTGACATTGTAAAGATAATTTGTCTCCCTTCTTTTTTTTTTAAATATATTTTTATTGATTTTTTACAGAGAGGAAGGGAGAGGGATAGAGAGTTAGAAACATTGATGAGAGAAACATCGATCAGCTGCCTCCTGCACACCCCCTACTGGGTATGTGCCCGCAATCAAGGTACATGCCCTTGACCAGAATCGAACCTGGGATCCTTCAGTCCGCAGGCTGATGCTCTATCCACTGAACCAAACCGGTTAGGGCTCTCCCTTCTTTTTTTAAAAAAATAAATATATTTTTATCGATTTCTGAGAGGAAGGGAGAGAGAGAGAGAGAGAGAGAGAGAGAGAGAGAGAGAGAGAGCTAGAGAGAGAGAAACATCAGTAATGAGAGAGAATCATGGATCGGCCACCTTCTGCACACGCCCTCCCTTATCCCCCCCACTAGGGATTGAGTCAGCAACCTGGGCATATGCCCTGACTAGGAATCAGACCATGACCTCCAGGTTCATAGGTCGACGCTCAACCACTGAACCACGCTGGCTGGGCTGTTTCCCTTCTTTTTTGACTTACATCTGTTTTTTAACATTTAAAATTAGAGCAAAGGGCCCTGGCTAGGTAGCTCAGTTAGTTAGAGCATCGTTCTGATACACCAAGGTTTAGGGTTCAATCTCCCATCAGGGCACATACAAGAATTAACCAGTGAATGCATAAATAAGTGGAACAACACATTGATGTTTTTCACACACCCTCTTCCTTTCTCTCTCTCTCAAATCAATAAGTAAAAATTGAAGCAAAGGAAATGATTTTGGAGAGGTTCAATTTATGATAAAGGTTCTTATGTGTGGGAACATTTTTGGCAGAAAAGATGTATTTTATTTAATAAACTGGGCTATATGGAAACCTAAAAAATAGCAGAAGCATAATAAGAAAGAAAGAATGGTGACTAAGGTGTGAGAAAAATTTTATGTGGTTATTTGTCGAAGAATATTAAAAGAGGAAGGACTTACAGCTTATGCTTTCCTTTCTTCAAGGCCACTGCTGAAGCCAACAATTTAGCAGCTGCAGCCTCTGCCAAGGACATTTATTACAACAACATGGAAGAGGTATGTTGGGCGTATGTCTTATTCTGAAATATCTATAACCTGGACATGGTGGCTGACTTTAAAAGCCCAAACTTGATCCTTTTTACTGTCTTAAGATACCGAGGGAACACAGCTGTACCCAGGCCACCTGGGAATGAGGGCCTGCTGTCAGCTTTCTAGCCAAGGCTCCTGCTGTGTCGCTGCTCTCACCGAGCACCATGGCCCCGGAGCTTAAGTGTTCTCTCGGAGGCAGCCACCTGAGCTCTGCTGGCCTTGGTCACCATTTACAGTTAATTTCTAATACCAAAATAGCCTAAGCTTTTCAGCGTTTTCACTTTATAAATTTTATTTGTCACTTGTTTTTAAAGGGATCTTCAACACATTGCGTCTGTTTCTTTATTTTTTAGGTGTGTGGGGGAGAGAAACCTTATTTGTCCCCAGACATTCTAGAGGAGAAGCACTGTGAATTCAGACAACTTGCTCTGGACCATTTTAAGAAGACCAAGAAGATGGGCGGGAAGGATTTCAGCCTTCGCTACCAGCAGGAGCTGGAGGAGGAAATCAAGGAACTCTATGAGAACTTCTGCAAGCACAACGGCAGCAAGAACATCTTCAGCACCTTCCGAACGCCCGCGGTGCTCTTCACGGGCATTGTGGCCTTGTACGTCGCCTCAGGCCTCACTGGCTTCGTTGGTCTGGAGGTTGTGGCCCAGCTGTTCAACTGTGTAGTTGGACTGCTGCTAATAGCGCTTCTCACTTGGGGGTACATCAGGTACTCTGGCCAGTATCGTGAGCTGGGCGGAGCCATCGATTCTGGAGCAGCATATGTACTAGAGCAGGTAAGTGCTGCCCGCTGGGAGTGGGAGGGTGGGCAATGGACAGATACTGTGTTTCTTTTATAAAGTAGCTCCACTTGGCAGAGCTTCCTCGTGAACGAAGGCATGAGAAAATTTCCTTGACTTTTTTTCTGATGAGCATTATATTTATTATCCTTTTTTAGGATATTAATGTTTAATTTTGATATTTTGTTTTCATGCCCAATGATTATCCTTCGATGCAGAAAGTTTTTCAGCTTAGACAATTGTGTTCCTTGCGGGAAACTTTTAACTATATGTTTGTCAGACCCAATTCCTGTGTGATTCTTTCCCTCATCCAAGATTAATTTGCTTTATTAAAAATCAAGAGCTTTGAAAAATATGAACTTAACAAATTTTTTTGTTTTAAATCTTATTAATGGATGGCATTTTTTCCCCTTAAAATCTTCCAAAAGCCAGTGGCTTTTGACATTGACATGATCTCTAGGTTTATAGATCCTCGAGACTCTGGTTTCTTTTTCTGAGTTGCTTGAACAGATCAGTTAAGTTAGAGGCTTGTGAAGGGAAACACATTATTTTTACAATGTCAATCCCAAACTCTAGCTTCCTGAGTGAAAATATTTTTTCTACTAAAGGAATAAGCATTTGGCAAGCCTCACAATTAATAACACAATAACGAAGCAAAGGGTCAGCTAACTCTCCTGGGAGGTAGCTGCTGTCACAGGCTCCTCTCCCCCACATTTTCATTCCCCTGTTTTCTGTAACATACTGATGATGTAGACAGACATTTTTGAAAGTTGATCTCCAAGGACGTATTCTCTTGATGCTGGGCTGTATTTCCTTAACTTACATGTTGCCTCGTGGACTTTTGCAGGCTTCTTCTCACATTGGTAATTCCACTCAGGCTGCTGTGAGGGATGCAATTGTTGGGAGACAACCTATGGATAAAAAAGCTCAATAGCATCTTAACAAGAGGATCCAACAAGAACCCAACCAGCCCCTTCTGATTTCTGCATTTCTGCTGTAGCCACAGGTACAGGTCCAGAGGAATGTAGCTTTGGGACCACCCAGGAAGAGCTGAAACATGGCACCAATAAAGGAATAGACCTTTCCTGTGGTTTCAAACTCTTAAACACACTTCCGTTTCTGTGGGAAGCGTTTCTTTTCCTTGCTTATGATAGAGATCCAAGCTTGCGTCTGTTTTTTATTACTCTCTGCTTTGTGCACTTTATGGGGGGAAGCTAAAGGAGAAAATGGAAATGCAGTTTTAAGTCCTTTATGCGCCACTTAGTGCCTTTTAAAACTGAATTCGTGCTTTTGCAGGCATGATAGGGAGGGACTGAGGAAGCCTCAGGAAAGTCTGTTTGGGGTGAAACTTGTCAGTTCTTTTATACCTTCCTCTATTGAGAAGGATTCCTTTTTAAAAAGTTTACAAAACTGGCAAAAGCTTTAGAGCTAAAGACTGAAATGATGCCATTACATAAAGTCTTATAATATTAGAGAATCCTGTCTGCCACACAGTGTGGAAAACTACTATCATGTTTAAATCTATTCACTGAAATGTAAGGTCTTTTACCTGACAGGCTGTCAGTTTTGTTGGAACATATTTTTTTCTTTTGCCTTTATTCCTAGACCTTCTTTCTAGAAAAGAGCAAACATGCCTTGAAAAGCCAGAGGCTCATAGTAAAAGGAATGAACTTGATAATTTAAGAAAAGAGCTAGAGTTTAAATGAACCATGTGACCTCTGATCAGTCACTTGAACTTGTGCCTTGGCCAGATTCACTGTTTGTAGGTTTATATTGGTACTAGAGGCCCGGTGCATGAAATTTGTGCACTGGGGGTGTGTGTGTGTGTGTGTGTGTGTGTGTGTCCTTCAGCCCAGCCTGTGCCCTCTTGCAGTCTGGGAACCCTTGCTCCTTACCACCGCGCCTGCAGCGAAGGCCAGAGAGGCTCCCACCACCAACGCTGTGACGCTGTGCTCACCAGTCGTGAGCCTGGCTTCTGGCTAAGTGGCACTCCCCCTGTGGGAACATACTGACCACTAGGGGGCAGCTCCTGCGTGGAGTGTCTGCCCCCAGGTGGTCAGTGCTTATCATAGCGACCAGTTGTTCCGCCGTTCGGTCGATTGCATATTAGGGCTTTATTATATTGGTATATGTATTATACACTACCCTCACACAGTTGTCATTTGAGAAGTTTTGTTTTTGAAAGTTCCGCATAAGAACAAAACTTTATTATTAATTAGAGGAAAGATGGTACCAAACGTTATGGCCTTTAAGCGATGTCCTGTTGCACATGGCTTGGCAGTAAATCAGGTCTTATTTCCTATGCACTGTTTAATATATTTAGTAATGGAGCTAAACTGTCAGTTTTATTTAGTGATTCTTCCTTTATTTAACTTTACTTGATCTGTCTGGTAGCTTTAAAATAGCTTTGACTTAGTAAGGACCAAAGCCCCATCCACATATGGACAATATCCAGAAATATCTAATAATTCTTCTTCATTTACCTTGATTGTGTGATAAAATTTTTTATCTGTAGTTGCCTTTTTCTTTGGCTTATAATGGTGAATTATTATGGATTTTAAAATTTGTCTGCAAATATTTATATAAACATTCAGGTATGTGAGCCTTAATTCTTAAGATAATTTCATTTTTGTGGGAGGGTGGTAAGGAAGGCTTAGGCAAAATCTGGGAAAATTCTATATGTATGAAGTATGAGTGGAAGGTGGGAAAACAAAGTTTCTTCTGGCATATAATCTATTAAAGATTTTTTTGACTACTTTAACACTTAACCATTTAAGTATTTTTATAAGGCCTGAATTAATTCCAAGCATTTTATATTTTTTTCGTATTTACATACCATCTTGCCCTGAAGTTCTTGCTATTTTATTCACTTGCTGTTAGATTTAGAAAAATTTCAGGTTGTTCCAAAAACTGTTTCCTTGCTTATCAGTGATGCTTAGTTTTGAATATTAAATTGAAAGCTTAGCTTTGAAAAGTTAGTGCATTTTCAGGGGCCTCTCATCTTCCTGCAGGCTCATACTTCTCAGCGAAAGGCCTTACAGATATTAACTAAAAACAAACGTACAGAATCACTATAGTTCAGATTGAAAACATCAATGTGATGGATGATGTTTCGCTAGAACTAAATTACTGATATTGGGTTTAATAAACCTACTATTTACATGTTTTACTTTTTGCTAAAAAAAAAAAAAAAAAAAAACCTTACTGCATTTTATAAGCGTATTTATAGATTTCAGAATAATTGTCTAGATTGGTCCTATGCCTTTTAGTGGTGAGAAAAGAAAGATGTGTCTAAAAGGTACTTTAATTCTAAAGTATTAGATTTTTAAAAATAAACATGATAATGTATGATTTAATGAAATCTTAGGATTGATTTACTGTTTAAATTCACCATTTTTGTTTTGATCTTAAAGGAATAACTTGGTTTAATTACCTACGGGGAAACTTTGTTTTTTGGGTCTTTATTAGTTAACATATTCTGCCTCTGAAAAGTGTTTATAAAGTTTTCTCAGTGAGGATTCTTATGAATTTTCTTTGGCCTCTCTTCTCTTTTAACAGTGAACTGATGACTTTATATCACCTTTTTCAATAAAAGATGCATTCTCATTGCTGGCCTACATAGTCGTGGGGAGATTGATAACCAGGCTGAAAAGAATGTCTTTTACCTCGGAACTTCCCTCAGCCTTTAATTAGTGGGTCAGGGACATTAGGAGTTCAGATTGTTTGCTTAGTGTTTGTTGCTCTGCCACTCCTGGCTGGCCTTTCCACACAGCATCGTGTATTTACACATTCCTAACAGTATATGGGCGCTCCTATTAACATAAAAGGAGGTTTTCAAATTTTTCTCTTAAAATAACTCATTTCAGGAGAAGTTAAATGTTAAGGCTTTTTTGTTGTTTTTTGATACTTCCAATAAGCTTAGAGTAAAAATAATAGAATAAAAGTTTTGATTCTTTCATGGGGAAGTCTTTCTAGATTGCTTTGTAGACAAACTGAGGGCAAGCTGTCATGTTGTCATGTGTGATAATGAAACATCTTCAGACTCATTCCGTTTTAGCAGTACCCTGAGCAATCTGTTCCACGGAGGGCTATGTACTGACACTCGGTAAAGTCGCTTGGGAATATTCGTTTTGTTTTACCTGTTATTTTTCTTTTTTCTCTTACATGAAGTTAAATGCTTTAGGTAAACAAACTGCTTTGTGCTGGCAGTGTGTTTCTTTAGCATCGTACCCACCGTTCTCATGGGTGTGTCTTGGATAGGGTATGCATGTATGAATTACAGAAGAGTCGAGTAAATTGATGTAAAAATGTTTTATATTTTTCCTAGAGGTTTTTTTTTTTAATAGTTTACATGGAAGTCATAATGGACCTTTTTTCTTTTTAATCTTCACCTGAGTATATGTTTATTGATTTTTTTAGAGAGAGAGAAGGTGGGGGGAGAGTGAGAGAAACATTGATCGGTTACCTCCCATATGGGCCCTGACCGGGGATATAGCCTACAACCTGGGTATGTGCCCTGACCAGGAATTGAACCTAAAACCTTTTTGGTGTGCTGGACGACACTCCAACCCATTGAGTCACTCTGTTGGGGCTTCATGGAACTTTTTTTTTTACCCCATTGTAAAAGACCATATGCAATTGGATAGTTTTCCTTGTTAAATCATACTGTAGCTATGTTTTGAGTATTGGTTCTTACCTATCTTGGAGTACATAAGACTTACCTGGAATTCTTGTTTAAAAAGTTTAAATTACCAGCTTTCTACCCCAGGGGTTGCCTCAGTTGGTCTGGTCTTTGGCCGCAGAATCACTGCTTTTGTATACAGTAGTGCAGGTGCCTCAGAGACAGCAGTGAGAGACTGCACTGCATGGTGGGAAAGTGCAGTTCAGGATGGCCTGGCGGCAAGTGGGTGGCTTTTCCTTGCAGTTCAGATGAGGTGGTCTGCCAGGTGCAGTCACTGACAGTGCACAGTGTTCAGAACAGTCAGGGCGCCTGTAATTGGAGGATTATCTCAGCTCCTTGAAGCTGTTCCTCAGAATGAGGATGTCACAGTGCCTTCTCTGAGCAATGAATGTACAAGTTACACAAGTGTCCTATTTAGTGGCAGGTGTCATTAGGATTAAAAAAAAGTTTGAAAGTTGTGTTTCTTTTTTTTAATCCTCACCCAAGAATATGTTTCCATTGATTTTTAGAGAGAGAGAAACATCGATTGGTTGCTTCCTATATACATCCTGATCAGGGATCGAACCAGCAACCTTTTGGTGTATGGGAGATGCTCCAATTAACTGAGCCACCTGGCCAGGGTAAAAGTTGTATTTCTTTTAAAAAGCAAAATTCAGCACTGTAACTTGAACCCCTAACTCATACACAGAAAACCTTAAACCATAAATAAAAGTAATGAACAAAAAGACAGGAGATGACCATAACTTTGAAAATTAGCAACAAAAGTAACCCATATTAGGAACGTTTCAAAATCTAGGAGCAGAAAGATTAAAAAATATTTCTTTCTTGGGAAGAATTTCGTCTGCCAGAAAAATTTAAATGTGGTGTTCTTGTGACCAAGGGAAGGTGGACTTTGACTCCCAAAACTTTCCAATTTAGATGAAAAAATGCTGTCATAGACTAAAGCCTTAAAGGAGTGGATGTTAATCTTGAACATATACAATTTTCCTTCTCAGATTTCTTTTAAATGATTTGTTGAAAGTACTTTTCTCTTATACCCTTTAAAAATGGCTTTAAAATTTAATATACTTTAAAAAAGTGCAATAGGATGAGATGATGCTAATAGTATATTAAAAGCATGTTTCTGTTTCTGTAAGGTCATTTAATGGAATAAAGATCACAGCCTCATGTTGTCTCTGTGTTTTTTCTCTTTAATGTGGGAAGATCTGTGAAACAGGTTTGGGCTTGGCAAATGAATAGGATCTCTAGGAGGATAAGTAACTTGGTGTCAAATGTAGTGATAATGAGGTTTGAGTGAGTCAGCTTTCTCTGTCCTACAAACAGTGTCTTACTGGCATGTGCTGGAGAAGGCTATGGTGTTGGTGGTGGTGCTTATAATCCAATACAAGTTTTATTTATAGCAACATGGACTGATGACGACCCTTGAATTTGTGGCACTTCCATGGTGGTTGTCCCATCTGGACCCACCTGGTTAAATGGTTCCTCTTTGGGGTGGGGTGAGGTCAAGTTCTACTGAAAGCTTTCTCTTTCATCGGCCACCTTGGAAGCAGTGGGGAGCTGCAGTGACCCTCTCATATCTTGACTAAGTAGATATGCTCTGCTTAGCTTTGCAGTAAAAAAGGTTTCACTGGTTTGAAACACTGGGTCGGGTCAGTAGCCTCCATCTATCCATCCATCCATTCATCCCTCCATCCCTAGTGATGGTCATCTGTCAGGCGTCAGGCTAGGGGCCTCACTGAGCTCATCACAGATTAGTAGGGAAGGGGCAAACCCACAAGTTGGTATGATTTGAAGAACATGGTGAAAACTTGGGCGCTCCCATCAGAGTGTTGATGCTTGCCTCACTATAAGCTGGGAGAAGGAAGGCCAAGCTGGGGGAAGTGGCCATGTGTGGGTGGGGAGGGGTCAAGCCAATGGGCTTGTTTTGGGCACACTGGCATTCTTGCCTTTGATTAGCATATATCAGTTTGCCAAATATCAATTCGACTTTATTTGATTTTTAATAAAGAAATGGTAGACTGGGATGTGAATAATCTACGCTAATAAAAGACAAAGATGCTAATTGACTGTACCTTCGCTATGCCCAAGCCACGCCCACCAGCCAGTTAGAGCGGCTACATGCAAATTAACCCAACCAAGATGGCGGCCGGCAGCCACGGAACTGAAGCAAATAGGAGGCTTTATTGCTCCTGCAATGGAGGAAGCCAAGCTTCCCGCCTGCTCTGGCCGGCTGTGGGCTCCGCAAAAGGCAACAAAATTTCAATTATAGAAGCTAAATAAATCCCAGATACCTGCTTCCAACCAGCCTCCACTGGGAGCTTGGGTGGCTGGGGGCTGTGGCCAGCCTGCAAACAGCCATCAGCACCTCACCCAGGATGGCCACACCCTCATGGGGTGAGGGTCCTGCTGGGGGGCTTGGCCAGCCTGAAAAAAGTCAGCCCCTCACCCAGGCTGGCCAGGTACCCCAGCGGGGACCCCCACCCTGAAGGGGCTGTGGCCAGCCTGCAAACAGCCATCAGCCCCTCACCCAGGCTGGCCAGGCACCCCAGTGGGGACCCCCCACCCTGAAGGGGCTGTGGCTAGCCTGCAAACAGCCATCAGCCCCTCACCCAGGCTGGCCAGGCACCCCAGGGGTGACCCCACCCTGAAGGGGCTGTAGCCAGCCTGCAAACAGCCATCAGCCCCTCACCCAGGCTGGCCACACCCTCATCGGTAAGGGTCCCCGCTGGGGGGCTTGGCCAGCCTGCAAACAGCCATCAGCCCCTCACCCAGGCTAGCCAGGTACCCCAGCAGGACCACCCTCCCTGAAGGGGGTGTGGCCAGCCTGAAAATGGCCCTCAGCCCCTCACCCAGGCTGGCCAGGCACCCCAGTGGGGACCCCCAACCCTGAAGGGGGTGTGGCCAGTCTGAAAATGGCCCTCAGCCCCTCACCCAGGCTGGCCAGCCACCACAGTGGAACCCCCACCCTGACCCGGGACACAATTCAGCGCAAACCAGCCGGCCCCCACCCATGCACCAGGCCTCTATCCTATATAATAAAAGGGTAATATGCAAATTGACCCTAACAGCAGAGCAACTGGGAATCACTGGTCACTGTGACACACACTGACCACCAGGGGGCAGACGCTCAATGCAGGACCTGCCCCCTGGTGGTCCGTGTGCTCCCACAGGGGGAGCTCTGCTCAGCCACAAGCCTGGCTGACGGCTGCCAGTATAGCGGTGGTGGTGGGAGCCTCTCCTGTCTCCTCAGCAGTGCTAAGGATGTCCAACTGCAGCTAGGCCTGCTCCCTGCTTGCAAGTGGACATCCCCCGAGGGCTCCCGGGCTGCCAAAGGAATGTCTGACTGCCAGCTTAGGCCCAATCCCCCAGGGAACGGGCCTAAGCCAGCAGGTGGTCATTCCCCGAGGGGTCCCAGACTGTGAGAGGGCACAGGCCGGGCTGAGGGACCCTCCCAAGTGCACAAATTTTTGTGCACTGGGCCTCTAGTATTGTAATAACTATGCCTGGTGTCAGATGAATACTAGATCTATCAGGGTTAGATAGATCTAACTAGATCACTTCATAAGTTATATAAATGTCTAATCACTATGTTGTACACCTGAAAATAATATACTGTATGTCAGCTGTAATTAAAAATATTTTTAAATAGTAAAACAATAAGACAACCCTAATAAAAATAAAAAAAGGAATGGTAACTGGGAAAACTGGCTGTCTAAGGAGTAAAACTGACATCAGGCACTGGAAGAATTCAAATGTCACCAGGCTATTTTCTCGTCTGCAGTGGCCAGGTTATCTGCTCTCGCAGAAGGGTTTCCTTCCGGCTGCAGGGTAGGGCAGGCACAAATGGTTCCCGGCTTACATCATCCCCCTTTCATATCCCTGGAGGAAAGAGACTTTTTTTTTAGCCACTGCCTATTTAAAAATGTGTGTATATATAGCTCCATTCTAGAGAAAGCTGCTGATGGGTCTGGCTTGGGGCTTATGCTCCTTCCAGGGCCAATCCCTGGTCTGGGGGCTGGGGCACAACAACCAGCCAGACCGAGGTCACAGGTTCTCTAGTTGGGGTGATGGGGAACTGGAAGAGGCAGCCCCACCAGAACCCCACAGTCACCAATTGAAAGACTGCTGGGCAGACAAAAACGAGTGTCCACAACAGCCCCCAGTCCCCCCGCCTGGCCGTTGACCACAGTGGAATGGGAGCCTGGGTGTTCCTTTCAGGGTGTTCCTTTAAGGGGCAGTAGAGGTGGTTAGGCTTCCACTCAATGCAGTGGAAGCTCTTCAGGGTCTCGTAGGGATTCGTCATGGCCTCAGTAGGTCTTGAGGGGTTTCAGAGCTCAGGGGAGGGTTCAGGAGGAAGTTATATTTCACCTTCCTTTTCTTTGGAAAAGCCCGATTTTTCTGTTCAGAGCAAACTGTCAAAATTGGTGTATTCTCAGAGCCGTAGCCGAGTAGCCTGTGTGGGTGTAAAGAGCTGTACAGGGTGCTGATGGAGCACCTTCCCCAGGAGCTCCCATTTTGAGAGTTGCTGTTAGCAACACAAACCCTCATGTTGCCACAAAACGATCCCATGCTTCTGCTCCTGTGTGTACAGAAGCATCGCAAACAGCTTCCCGTAAATGCTGTTGCCTGCCCCTCACCTCACCCCCTTTCCTCAGCCCTGGCCTCGCTTCCACTCCTACCTACGTGCTCAGAATCCCCACATGGGGCATCTTGGCCATGGCATGCCCGCCAGACTAAGGAAGACCCGGAAACTTCAGGGCCACGTGAGCCACGGCCCTGGCCACGTCGGCAAGCACCCAGGGGCTGAGGTAATGCTGGTGATTTGCATCGTCACAAGATCAGCTCCGACAAATACCGCCCAGGTTCCTTGGGGGAAGTTGGTGTGAGGCATGGCCACTTAAGGGGACCCAGACTTCTTCCCCACTGTCAGCCTCGGTCACCTGTGGACCTCGGTCAGTGAGCAGACAGGTAAATGCTGCCAAAGACAAGACGGTAGCCGCTCCCATCACTGACGTGGTGCGGTCGGGCTACTACGGAGTCTGGGGAAGGGGTGGCTCCCCAAGCAGCCTGTCACGGTGAAGGCCAAGTTCATCAGCAGAAGACTGAGGAGAAGACGGTGTTGTGGGGGCCAGCGTGCTGGTAGCTTGAAGCCACATGGACGGAAGTTCATTAAACGCTCACAAGTGAAAAAAAAGAAAGAAAAGAATCCCCACACGCTATTCAGCCTTGTGCCATTTTCTCCTACTTCTCAGCTATTCCTTCCTCGGAGACTCACAAAACAATCTTGGGAGGAGCCCTCCTCCTCCTCAGAAGGCAGACAACGGGGAGAGATGGCAAATGATTAACGCGTGCCTCTCCACAGGGCCCATCGCAGAGAAGCCCGGAGGCAGGTGACAGCTGGATCCTGGCGGCGGCCCCCCAGTTCGGTGCTCACAGAGCAGAATGGGGTTGAGGATGGTCCTGCTGGCGGTGCTGGCATCGCCTGGGGCCTTCCTTACAGAGCTCCCCCTCGGAGAGCTGCTTGGAAAGTAACAATATAGAACCCTGACGTCCCTGCCCCTCCGATGTTTTTCATTTTGTTTTTCTTGGCACAGGAATAGGACAGGGAAAAAAAAAGATGTGACGTTTGAGCAACTCTGGGAGCAGAGAGTAAGGAGAGGCAGAAAGCAGTCTGGTTTCCTCCCAACCGAACCTCTGCTTCCTGGGTCTGGACTGCCTTCCAGCTGCTCACTGGCTCCACGTGCACAGCGCTTTGTTGTATGAGTGTTAACGCGCAGGAAGCTCTGGTATTACGTTGCCTGTGACTCTCCCTGCCCGGACGCTGGTGAATAATGTGTAAAGCTGATAGCATATACCTTACCTCATGCTAATAACATGATTTGCCACGTGCCCGGCACTTTATAAGCATCATTCCATTTGTTGCTCTCCCTCTGGGGATGTAGTTTTATATATTATCTTACATGTTGTATAGGATCGTCATCACCCCATTTTACGGATGAACAAACTGAGGCTCAGGGAAGGGTGCCTGGATCCTATAGCTAGCAAGTGACAGGGCCAGGGTGTGGCCCAGGCATCCTGATTCCAAGGCTGGGAGTGGGGCGTGATGGTAACATGGAGATGGACAGGAG
This sequence comes from Myotis myotis, assembly GCF_014108235.1. Lineage (NCBI taxonomy): Eukaryota > Metazoa > Chordata > Mammalia > Chiroptera > Vespertilionidae > Myotis > Myotis myotis. Next base: position 80,150,433 of record NW_023416314.1, read on the forward strand.
CTGGTTCTATTCTTGTGGAGTCACAGCCCATTGTGAGAAAGGACCTATGTTTGGTCATTCATTTCATTCATTCATTCATGGGATGCCTACTGTGTGCCAGGTTTGGGGGTATATCTGGTGACTTAAGACCCAATAGTTAAAAGTACTTTCCCTCTGCTAGACCCTTGTCTTCTAATATCTTTAAAATTCAATAGAGGGCCCTGGCCGGTTTGGCTCAGTGGATAGAGTGTCGGCCTGCGGACTCAAGGGTCCCGGGTTCGATTCCAGTCAAGGGCATGTGCCTTGGTTGCGGGCACATCCCCAGTAGGGTGTGTGCAGGAGGCAGCTGATCGATGTTTCTCTCTCATCGATGTTTCTAACTCTCTATCCCTCTCCCTTCCTCTCTGTAAAAAAATCAATAAAATATATATTTTAAAAAAATTCAATAGAGGTTTGAACTATAAGCCGGCTCTAGAGGAGGAGATAAATTGCTTACATTCCAGTGTGATGTGTACACAGGGATCGCGTATACAGCAGCTCTGTTCTTGAACGTTGGACTCCCTGCAGCGCAGCGCGTGTGTGGACGAGGTGAGGAGGGGCGGCTCAGTGGGTGCCTCCGGGTGGAGGAGCGAGCAGGGACGGGGAGGGTCGATGCGCCGGAGGCATCCAGACCTGCCGGGCGGAGGCGGAGGCGGAGGCGGGAGCAGGCGGTCCCTGTCGCGGGCAGGAGGCTCGGCGAGGCGCTCATTAGCCGGTGGCTCTGGGAAGGGCTGGTGACCTCACGCTGGGCGGGACTGAGGCCTTTAAACCCCGTCCCTGTGCCGCCGCAGCCCCGGCCTCGCAGCCTGCAGCCTCGCAGCCTCCCACGGCCGTCCGTCCGTCCGTCCGTCTGTCCGCGAGGTGGGTGGGGCGGTTCCTTCCCGGACTCAGGAAGGGTGAGGAGTGGGGGTGGCTCTCCGGTCGGTCGGGTGGGAGATGGAGAAGTTGGGCGCGGCAGGGCCCACAAGTTAGGGAGCAGCGGCCGCCTCCCAGCACCTCCGCCGGTGGCGCAGCTGACAGTTGGGGCGCGGCCGCCTGGCAGGCGACCCTATCGCGCTCCTGCAGCTGCGCCCCTGCCTCCCAGGTCTCCGGTGGACCCCTCTGTCCCTTCAGGGGGTTCGTCCTTCCACAGGGCAGGGAGGAGGCAAGCGAGGGACCCCTATGGGGGGGGGGGAGCCGGTGGTTCCCGGGAGGATCAGAGACCGGCTGCACGGTCTGGTCTCCCTGCCGGGAGCCGCTGTCCCCCCTGGGATCGTGGGGTCGCCGTTACCTGTTGCTGACGTCATGAACCCCTGCTCCCCCTGCCCCCCCTGCCCCAGGCACTCACGCAGCGGACAAAGCAAACTCCAGCCCGCAGCTGAGGGTCCACAGCAGGAGAGAAGATGCGGGCGCCCATTGTAAGTGTGGGGCAGCGGGGGCTGGGCCGGGCCGTGTTTTAGTGGTGACTCCCCGAGTTCTGACGTCAGAGGCCACACCTCCACCCGCCCTGGCATCGGGTGTCAGGTGTGGGCAGCAGGCACCTGCTGGGGTTGTCTCAGTGTTTGAACTTGCATGGACCCCGGGGAAGGCAGGTCCTGCAGGAAGAGGGGGGCGCAGCCAGGGGCGCCTTGCCCCTCAAAGGCCAGACCCCTGCATTGGCTCCCGGGGCTGGACCTGGGGCCCCAGGTGCCGCTGGGGTCTGATCACAGTGGCTTTTTCTGGTCTCCGCTGATGCGCCCCTGACCGCCCTGCCAGCGACTGCCCAGCTTGCACTTTTTCTCTAACCTGTGATGCGGCTCAGGGGTCAGAAAGGCGCTTAGCAAATGCTTCCCTCCGACTTGGCCCTTCTGGCTGCAGAGAGAGCCCAGCGCAGCCTGGGGGGCAGACCCGCCCGGGACCTGTTCCCGAGCCCCTGGCTGTGGAACTTGGGCCAAGTTTCAAATCCATTCTGTTTCTCGGGTGAAGATCTTATGACTTAAGACTGAGGAAGTGCTCAGAACAGTGCTTTGCACACACGTGAAGTGCGCAACCGCAATTCTCTACTGTGATTGTGATTTATTATTATTATTAAACAGCGTCACAAGTGCCTGGGGGCACCTGGCATATTTGATACCTGGGGTGGTCATTTTTAAATATCCCTCTCCTTCATCTGACAACATTGTTTTCAGTAATAATAATGAAATGAATAATAATAATGAATAGTCATAATAAACAGTAAAACTTTTCTTTTATGGAGCTTTGTATATGAACGCATGCCAGTGAAAAAATAAAAAAGTGAAAAGTAAATGTTATAGAGAAAAATAGGAAAAAGTAATGGATTACTTGATAGGTTCCAATTGCTTTAACGTATTTTTGGAAAAAAAGTTATCCTTACATACAGGTTGGTCACAGGAAGGAATTAACATTACAGTTTCAGTTTTGGAACTTTAACTTCTGAAAAATTGCCCATGACTTTGTCAAAGTTGTTCTCCTTAAAGAGATTTTAAAAATTATTCTTTGCTTATTAATGTTCACAACTCAGTAGACCTAACTTGTCAGCTCATCATTGCTCACAGTTGATTGAAGAACACTTTTTATTAATTTTAATTTCAAAAGCTTCTCTCATATGAAACAACAGATATACAAATAGGAAAGGCCATAAACATTAGGGTAAGTTTGTCAGAGATTCATTAAAAACCCCGTTTCATAATACACTCCAGAAATTGCAATACTGCCTATATCTTCTGAAAAATCAAATCTGGTGGCTCTTAAATACCTCCACATTTGAAACATTTTTACTAAAACATCTTCACCAGAAAAATCATCATAAGTTTTTATCTTATTTGGCAAAATTCTCCCATGTGTTTTTTTTTTTCCTGCAAAAATCAGAGGAGATGGTTGAGTGATGGAGACACTTGTTTAATCCGTTGCTTTCAAATGAGAATCTAGTTCTTGGTGGAAATGATCCAGGCTTTCAAACACTTCCGTTTGGGTTCTTGGGGCACTGGGCAAGCAGCCTCTTTTGTCTTGTTTCAGCACAGGAAGATGTTGGCGACACAAACCCTGTCAAAAGGGAGCTCGGACCCTGCTGGGCTGTTGGGGAAATTACCTTTGGGACAGACAGGTGTAGCTGAGTGTGTGCTGGGGGCTGACTGTCTAACCCAGTGGTTCTCAACCTTCTGGCCCTTTAAATACAGTTCCTCATGTTGTGACCCAACCATAAAAGTATTTTCGTTGCTACTTCATAACTGTCATGTTGCTACTGTGATGAATCGTCATGGAAATATCTGATATGCAGGATGGTCTTAGGCGACCCCTGTGAAAGGGTTGTTCGACCGCCAGAGGGGTCGCGACCCACAGGTTGAGAACCGCTGGTCTAACTGGGTGCTCTGATTAAACTTCCATGTCGAGGACAGGGTTTCAAAGAATAAGAAATAAAAACAGGCTAGCTTGAGGCTCACATCTATATTATTAAATCTCAGAAATACAACTTAAATCTGCAGAAATAAAAACTTAGAGTGACAAAATCGCTTTGGGGAGAGTTGTATTTTATCGCTGATGGTCTTTAAAATTGTCAGCATGTGGAGATGATAAACAGGAGACTGACTTTTCGTGTGTCTTATTATTGCTTTGAAATTCTCCACGGACAACTCACTCCTCTTTGCACCCAGGGAATATGGCTGGCACCTCCCCGCGCTGGGTGTGTCACTGCCCGGCTCTTAGGGCTTGACAAAGGTTAGCTGTTGGTACAGCAGCTCCCCAGACCACCCTGGGATGGAGAGGCTGTGGTCTATGGTAGGGCCCTGGCTTCCCTAAGCCCTCTGTCCAGCCTGGAACGCCTCCCGGTCAGTGCCAGTGCTGGTGTGTCCCTGTTTCTCTCCTGTCTGTTCCAAATGTGCTTAGAGTAAGTGGGCCAGGAGCCTCTGTCCCCCCTCTCCCCCTCTCTTCTGCCTCCTCCACCCCCTGTCCTTAATCTGTGTCTTGTTGAGCAGCTGCTGCTGGGGAAGTGAATATCCAAGTGAAACTGAGAGTCTAGATTCTAGAACATGAGGAAATGGGTGGGCCTGGTCTGGTCTCCGACTTTCTGGACTCACTTCTCTCTGACCCTCTGTTTGCCTGATCTAGCAGGTCTCTGCAGAGCTACCTAGGAGCAAAGAGGGGCAGGGAGAAGAGGACCCTCCTCAAAGAGCAGTGGGGCTTCCGGCCCTGCAGAGTCACCCCCCCCCCCCCCCCCCCCTCCCCGGAGGAGCCCAGGCTGGGAGGGCCGCAAGCCTCTGCTGAGAACCTGTAAGTGCCAGGCTGGTGGCTCAGCCTAGCTGGCAGGCTGGGCATGGAAAGTGATCACTCCTTCCCCTGGGCTCAGCCCACAGTTAGAGTCATTGGACAGCGGGGCTGTGGCTTTGGAGGCAGCAGTGACTCTGAGCTGGGGCTTCGGGGAGGCAGTGAGGGTGGAGACGTTGAGCCTGTCTTGAGGGATGAGTAGGAGTTTGCCAGGGAACAGCCAAGAGAATTTCAGGCCTCGAGTACAAGGATGCAGAGGCAAAGTGTGCCATGGGGCTGTCATCGGATTACAGGACCTTTGTGTGAATTGCCTGGCATTGGGGAAAAGAGCTTGGCCTTGGGACCTGGCACCTCTCGGAGAGCTCTGAGACCTTGGGCAAGTGACTTCCCATCTCTGAGCCTTTTCCTGGTGAGCTGGACCGCTGTAAGGATCCAGATATGTGTGACAACCCCAGCAGTGCCTGGTGGAGATGGAGGTGGTTTCCAGATGAGTCCGGGGCAGTCCCGATTCACGTGGGGTGGGGTTGGACACATAGAACAGACCTGTAGGCTGGAGGGCAAGAGCCTGGGAGGGTGGATGAGTTTTTTCCCAGAATACCCGTGACCTTTGGGCCGCTGGGGCTGGGCCGGGTGCCTGCTGGAGCCGACACTGTCCCTTTCCCAGCAGCTGGCAAGGGCAGAGGTAATGTGTCAGCCCAACCCCTCCTCCATCTTCTCTCTGGGCCTGAGGCTGGGGAGGCTGGGCAGTCAGGCCTCCTCCTCACGCTCCCTGCACCCACCCCGCCTGGGGCACAGGTCTCAGCCCTCTCCTGGGCACAAGTAGTTCTACAACTTCCCCGTTATCTTATTTTCCACACAGACCCTGCCTGTTGGATCATAATAGCCCCGTTCTACCAGAGAAGCTCAGAGAGGTTAAGTGACTCCTAGAGGTCACACAGCAGTATTGCAGAGAGGGGCTCGGTCTCGGCTGGACTGTGGAAGGCAGCCTCAGATAGCCAGGATGGACAGCCAAGTGCTCGGGGCTTTCTTCTCTTCCTAGGACGCCGTCACGGAAACTCCCACTCTCCCAGCTGGCCAGTCCCTTCCCAGCACCCACCTGGGACTGCAGTCCTTTTTGTTTTGAAATCCTCAATTTCTAGACATTTGCCCAGAGCGTGAGAAATGCAGGGGATGAGGCCTGGGGTTGCCACACTCACAGCAGGGAGAGGAACTTGCTCCCAGATTGGGTTTCACAACATCCCGAGTGTCTCCAGCTAGTCCCGGAACTGCCTCCGACCTTTCCAAGTCAAAAATAGAACAGTGGCAGCAAACCCGCCATCTGTGGCCTGGCTGGGGAGCTCCGTTGGTTAGAGCATCCTCCCGACTCGCCAAGGTTCTGGGTTCGATCTCCAGTCAGGACACATACAGGAGTCAATCAATGAGTGCATAGATAAGTGCAGCAACAACTCCACGTCTCTTTGTCTCTCAAAATCAAACAAAACAAACAAAACCCCTGCCGCCTCTAGCATGCGCCCTCCGTGCCGGGCGGTACTTGCTGGTGTGTCCTGGGTACGAACTTATTTGATCGTCAGGAGAACCCCAGGAATCAGGTGCTCTAATGACTCCCATTTTACAGCGGAGGAAATGGAGGCCGGGAGAAATTGAGTAGCTTGCCCCAGACTATCCAGTTAGTGAGTAGCAGAGCCGGGATTTGAACCCAGGCTGCCTGGCTCTGAGCCCCGGCTGTGACCAGCGCACTGTTTCTGAAGACTAAATCCACCTTGACTAAAACACAGTCCACTCACTGCCTTTTTTCCACGCCTGAAATATTTCATTACAAGACCGAAGTGGCAGGCGCCTGACGGTGGGGCTAAGAGGGGCCGAGTGTGGGTGGGCTGGAATACTTCCTAGTGAAAAGGCCTCCGGGAAAAGCATTCTCTTTGTTGTGCTTCAACCCTTGGATTGAAAATTCCTCCAAAAGTGCCCCCGCTTCCCTCTCGGGCCCTGCCCGGTGCCCCCGGCCGAGGGCTGGCCCTGGGTCGGAGTTGCAGGGCGGACCCGGTGAGATCTGCTTCCCTTCCTTGTGGTGGGGCAGGGGCGGCGCCACCAACCCCCGTGCTGCCACTTTCAGGCTGACCCTGGGTAGGTGACCTCATCTCTCCCAGCCTCAGTTTCCCTCCTGCAAAATGAGGTCTGACTGCTCATCTCAGACGAACCTTTCGGCCTCACCTCCACTCCCCTTCAGACACCCTCTCCCGGGCTGCACCATAGAATCACCTGGAATATTTTAGTTATTTATTTATTTTATTTTTATTTTGTTTTTTTTTTTGTTTTTTTAAATATATTTTATTGATTTTTCACAGAGAGGAAGGGAGAGAGATAGAGAGCCAGAAACATCGATGAGAGAGAAACATCGATCAGCCGCCTCCTGCACATCTCCTACTGGGGATATGCGCGCAACCCAGGCACATGCCCCTGACCGGAATCGAACCTGGGACCCCTCAGTCCGCAGGCCGACGCTCTATCCACTGAGCCAAACCGGTTTCGGCTATTTTATTTTTAAAATGTATATTTTATTGATTTCTTTACAAAGAGGAAGGGCGAGGGATAGAGAGCTAGAAACATCAATGAGAGAGAAACATTGATCAGCTGCATCCTGCACATCTCCTGCTGGGGATGCGTCCGCAACCAAGGTACATGCCCTTGACCGGAATCGAACCTGGGACCCTTCAGTCCGCAGGCCGACGCTCTATCCACTGAGCCAAACCGGCCAGGGCTCGCCTGGAATATTTTAAAAAACGCCAGCCTTGGGCTTCATCTCAGAGGTCCTGCTTCTGGTCAAACCCCCAAACCATCCCGAGGTCCCCGCCCAGCGCCTGAGAACCCTCTGCCCGACCCCTGTTGACCTGTCTCCCCCTGCCCCCTGCAAGGCCACTCCCTCCCTCAGCCTTCTCTCCTGGCAGGAGAGTGTGAGGGTGGAGAGTGTGGGACTTGGGTCTGAATTCTGTCTCTGCCACATACCCGTTCCCTTTTCTAGCTTCGTCTCCAGTCCCGCTCCCCGCATTCTCTCTCAGGGCCGGGTCGGCCAGGCTTGGTCCCAGTAGGACCTGTTTTCATGAAGGTGGCCATGGCCCCCATCCCGGCCGCTCTCCTGCCTCCAGGCTCACGTGCTCAGCGGCCCCCGAGCCTCTCCCTTTGGCTACCCTTTGGCTACCGGGTGGCATTTCAGCCCAGCCTGCCCCCCGGCCTCCCGTTTCTCCGGCCAGAAACCTTGGGGTCATGGTGACTCCTCTTTCCTTTACACCCCACTAGTATTTTTAAGGCTAGTGAGACCAATTGCCAAGTTGCCCTTCAAAGACGTTGTACTTTGATTTATAGGCCCCGCAGCAGTGAATGAGAGTAGGTTTGCCTGCGTCTTTTTCTATATTTAGTATTCTTGTTTTAATTCCCTCCAAACTAGTTTTTAATTTGCATTTATTTCATTAGCAGTGAGGTAGAATATGTTGCCTTTTATTAGTGGTAATGTATTGCTTCCTTTAAAATTATTTCTGATGCCCTTTGGCCAGTTTTTCCTATTTTGGTGTTGGAATAGTTTTTTTAAAACATTTAAAAAACATGTTTTTATTGATTTCAAAGAGGAAGGGAGAGAGAGAGATACAAACATTAATGATGAGAGAGAATCATGGATCGGCTACCTCCTGCACCCCCCCCCCCCCCCCCCCACTGGGGATTGAGCCTGAAACCTAGGCATGTGCCCTTGACTGGAACCAAACCCGGGACCCTTCAGTCCGCAGGCCGACACTCTATCCACTGACCCAAACCAGCTAGGGCTTGAAATATATTTTATGGATTTATAAAAACTCTTTATCTGTTAAAGATATTAACTGTTTTTCTGTAATTTTCTTTCAATTGGCCAAGACAGTTTGCCTGTGGTATTTTTTCCCATGCTAAGGTGTTCTATCTGGCTCTCTAAGAAACAAGCACCCACTTAGGCTGTCCAGGGAGAGCAGGTGTAGTCTGAGGACCTCTGTGGAGAGGGAAGGGGATTCTGGGAAAACCCAGCATCAGGAGCTGTCATGAGGCTGGTCTGCCAGGGCCTAGAGCTGGGAGGCGTCAGGGTCAAGGTGGTTCCAGGCATCTCAGCCCCGGGAGTTTACGCACCTCCATTCTGGTGCTCTGCCATCCACATGGATGTGACTTGGCTAGCTTGCTTTATTTAAAAAAATATATTTTTATTGATTGATTGAGAGAGAGAGAGAGAGAGAGAGAGAGAGAGAGAGAGAGATGTGAGAGCAGAACATCGACTGGCTGCCTCCTGCACGCCCCTCACCGGGGATAGAGCCACAACCTGAGCATGTCCCCTGACTGGGAATCAGACCATCAACCTTTTGGTTATGGGTCAACGCCCAGCCACCAGCCACTCCGGCCAGGGCCCAGCCAGCTCTCTTCAGATGCCTGCTCCCTTCTCTCCCGCTATTACCAGGGGCTTCTATTTGGTCCGAGTTGGTGGTGTCTCCTCCCACCCATGGTCCACTGGCGCCTTCCTTGCCTCCTTACATCACGATTTTTCAGTTTCAGCCCCTACTGCCAAAAAGCTAATTTTTTTTTTTTCATTTCTTGGTTCAAATTTCTGAGCGAGGGGATTTGGTTAGTCCAGCTCCACTTCTCTCGGTGGATCATAGGATGCTGGCCTGCTTGGCGCCCTGACTCCTTCTAGTCCAGCTAGATCTAGTCCAGTTTGATCTCATCACAGGGTGTGAAACAGCTGCCTGGGCACCTGGGATGGTGGGGGATCATCTCCCCTTAAAAGGAAATATGAACATAATAGGCAACAATAGAAACTTCCAATAATAAGAACTTAACATTAAAAAATTATAAAACCTTTTCATCTTTTACTTCATGCTTTTTTCTTTTTTTAATATATATTTTTATTGATTTCAACGAAGAAGGGAAATATATTTTTATTGATTTCAGAGAGAGATAGAAACATCAATGAGAATCATTGATTGGCTACTTCTTGCACGCCCCCTACCCCCACTGGGGATCGAGCCTGCAGCCCAGGGATGTGCCCTTGACCAGAATTGAACCTGGGACCTTCAGTCTGCAGGCCGAAGCTCTATCCACTGAGCCAAACCAGCTAGTGTGACTTCATGCTTTTTTCTTTGGCCTTTATCCTTAGAGTGTCTTTCCTAATTCCAAGATCTGATATACATCCATCCGTATTATTAAAAAATCTAGAGGCCCGATGCACAAAATTTGTGCAAGGGCTGCGCCTCCGCGGGCCTCTGCCTTGGCCCCCACCCACCACGCTTTTTAAAAATATATATATTTTATTGATTTTTTTACAGAGAGGAAGGGAGAGGGATAGAGAGTTAGAAACATTGATGAGAGAGAAACATCGATCAGCTGCCTCCTGCACCACCCCCACTGGGGATATGCCCGCAACCAAGGTACATGCCCTTGACCAGAATCGAACCTGGGACCCTTGAGTCCGCAGGCCGACATTCTATCCACTGAGCCAAACCGGTTACGGCTCACCATGCTTTTATATTATATATTGCTTTGTGGTTTTATGTTACATTTAAGTATTACTTTTTAAAAAATATTTTTAAATTAATTTCAGAGAGAGGAAGGTAGTGGGAGAGAGAGAGAGAGAGAAATATCAATGATGAGAGAGAATTATTGATTGGTTGCCTCCTGCACGCCCCCTACTGGGGTTTGAGCCTGACACCTGGACATGTGCCCTGGCTGGGAATCAAACCATGATCTTCTGGTTCATGGGTCGATGCTCAACCACTGAGCCACACCAGCATGGCGGTGTTAATTATTTTTTTTAAATATATTTTTATTGATTTCAGAGGGGAAGGGAGAGGGAGAGAGAGATAGAAACATCAGTGATGAGAGATAATCATTGATTGGCTGCCTCCTGCATGCCTTCTACTGGGGATCCAGCCCACAACCCAGTCGTGGGCCCTGTCAGGGACTCTAACCGTGACCTCCTAGTGTATAGGTCCATGCAGGGCAATATTACTTATTTTAAGCAGCATTAACATGGTCATAGTTGCAGGTTCCAGATGGGAGGTGGTTTCAAGGTGACAGATAATGTCCTCCTTTTTCAGTTAAAAAAAATCAAGTTCATCATCATGAGGGGTTTTTGCCCATCTAAACATCTTAAAACATTTTTTATTATGGAAGGAATTCATGTTGGTATAAAACCAATTAAATCATATAGCATAAAATATTAAAGTCCCAACCCCCACAGTACATAATATACAACAGTTTGGTGTCTTTTCCTCAGGTCATACATAGTGTATAATACATTTTGCCTTATGAATGTATACACATGTATTTTAAGCAAAAATGGAGATAATAATATTTCTCAGATACTTTTTTCAATTATTTCCATGTCTGCTCATGAAAATCCACCTTCTTCTCTCTAGTGAGCAGTACATATGGATGGGGAGTAACTTATTCAATTGGTTTTTATCAGTGGTTGTTTAGGTCTTTTTCCAATGTGAATGTTGGAGGCCAGATCGCGTGTTTTAATTTGCTTGTTAAAGAAAATGGCTGCTCCACAGCCCTTTGTGGCTCTGTTTCTGTGGGGAGGATAAAGGCCTTTTGTCCGACAATCCCGTGGGTGCAGGCTCAGCCTCGCCATTGTCCCGCCTGGGCTGGGTGAGGGGCCCCGGTTCCTGTGCTGCCTGCGGAACCCCAGCCCTGCCCTGGAGGGAGGCAGCTCTTCCCAGCGCTTCCTGCTGGTCCCCGAGCTGAGGGAGGAGGCCGCACTGCTGATCCCTTTATGACAGGAGTCGGCAAACCTGCTGTAAAGGGGCCGAGAGGGAAGACTTAGGTCCTGCAGGCCCTGTGGTCTCCACTGCAGGGACTCAGCTCTGCGTGTAGAAAGCGTCCGTGGACAATGCAGGTGCCGGGGTGTGGCCGCGGCTGGGAAACGGTCTGGCCCAGGGGTGGGCAAACTTTTTGACTCGAGGGCCACAATGGGTTCTTAAACTGGACCGGAGGGCCGGAACAAAAGCATGGATGGAGTGTTTGTGTGAACTAATATAAATTCAAAGTAAACATGATTACATAAAAGGGTACGGTCTTTTTTTTCAATAGTTTTATTCATTTCAAATGGGCTGGATCTGGCCCGCGGGCCGTAGTTTGCCCACGGCTGGTCTGGCCTCTGCCGTGTGAATTTCATGTGTCACCGAACAGTAACCTTTTGATGTTTCCTCCAGCCACTGGACAAGGGTGGACACCATCCTCAGCCTCACGCGGGAACAAGCAGAGGCACAGAGTTGGCGCCCGGATTACAGAACGTGCGCTTCTGACAGTGCACCAGGATTTCTCGAGTTCTTGGTTTTGATTCAGCTGACTTGGCTGTGTCTGTCATGAAGTCATTGTTCCGCTAGTGCAGCGGTTCTCAACCTGTGGGTCGCAACCCCTTTAGGGGTCGAAGGACCCTTTCACTGGGGTTGCCTAAGACCGTCGGAAAACACATATATAATTACATATTTTTGTGATTAATCACTATGCTTTAATTATGTTCAATTTGTAACAATGAAATTGGGGGTCGTGTCACCACAACATGGGGAACTGTATTAAAGGGTCGCGGCGTTAGGAAGGTTGAGAACCGCTGCTCTAGTGAGATTTCAGTGCTGGAAGGAGAGCCAGACCCTTAGCTCCTGGCAGCCTGCCCGCCTGCAGGCCCCTCTCTCGTAGGGTTGTTCTTGTGTTGGTTCCCTTACTCCATCTTCCCAACGGCCAGCATCCGGTGTGCTGCATGTGTGGTTCTTCACTCTGTGCGATTCTTTTTGTTGTTGTTGCTGTTTAAAGTTTATTTTTCAGGGCTGGCTCTCATAGACGTGCATTCCTGGGCTCGGTGGGACATCTTTAATTGATGGAAGTGTATTGTGTTGCGGCGCTCATTCTCACTTTCCGCTCAGCACTGTGTCTAAAAGGTGACCCTCGTTGCCACGGGAACAGCGAGCCCTTGCTTCTAACTAGTGCGCAGGGCTCCGTGGGCAAGTCCACCTCCTCTTCCTTTAAAAAAGAAGTTTCCTGGGGTGGTAGCATGTTTTGAGCTTGTGTGTATTTGGAAATGTAAATGGTAATGACTGCACAAGAGAAGTCTCTGTAAAAGTCCTGTGAAAATATTCCTCCCTCCCCGTACTGTATGTGCATTTGTGTGTTCAGTTTTTATGTTCCTGTAAATGAGATGAACTGCCATAGACCTGGCTTCGCAGGCATTGCGATGGGACTGGCTATTCCCACTGCCCGTCGTTTTTATCCCTAAGGAGTCCGTACAAGGCTGCCTCCTTCTCCGCTCCTCAGCTTTGCTGGAATCTCTCAGCCAGGCCCACAGAGCGTGGGGGTGGGATGTGGGCAAACCCACGACCCACTTCTTCACTGCGCTGGATGTGCCCTAAAGGGATGGTTTCCTGGCTCATTAGAGAGATTTAAGGTGGGCTTGGACCAGAGAGGCTCTCACCCCTGATGCCCATCCAAGTCCCAATGTCCCCCGCCCAGCACTTAGCAGACTGTGTTGGCACCTCAATAATATTGAACGAAAGTGATCTTGAACCTCTCGGAATGTTTGTCAAGCTCTGTTCGTGCTCCCCTAACAGGGTGGGCCTCTAGGCGGATGTCAGCACCCTCCCCACCTTCCCCTGCACACACTCTCACACGCACACATACACACACACACACACATATTCCCCCCCACACTTCATTGTGATAGAATAAGAAATGCATATTTGGTCCTAGCTGGTTTGGCTCAGTGGATAGAGCATCGGCCTGAGGACTGAAGGGTCCCAGGTTCGATTCCAGTCTAGGGCACATGCCCAGGTTGTGGGCTCAATCCCTAGTAGGGGGCGTGTAGGAGGCAGCCAATCAATGATTCTCTCTCATCATTGAGGTTTCTATATCTCTCTCTCTCCCTCTCTCTTCCTCTCTGAAATGAAAAAAAATAGAAAAAAGAAAAGAAATGCATATTTGGTCTTCATCCCCAGTTCCTGGCACAGAGCTCCTATAACCCTTGTAATTTCCTGAGTGATTGGGTGAGAGCAGGTTCTGCCCCCCCCTCAATAATAAGCCCTTGTCAGCCATAGCTGAGTTGATGCTAATAAGGTGATGTGGGCTCAGAGCCAGGGAGGCAGCAATGTGTTAAGAGGGCTGGAGGTTGTCAGTCACTAATGGCCAATGATGGAATCAATGGTGCCCACCTCGTGTAGCCTCCATCCAAGCCCTGCTGTCAGGGGCTGGCGGACACGGGGAGGCGCTGGGCGAGGGCGTGGCGCTGGGCCCCTCCCCACATCCTGCCCTGTGCATCTCTTCCATCTGGCGGTTCCTGAGTGTTATCCTTCTGTTCTAAGCTGGCGACCCAGTAAGTAAACAGTTTTCCTGAGTCCCGTGAGCCGCTCTAGGAAATGATTGAAGCTGAGAAGGGGTTGTGGGAACTCCCAACGTACAGCTGGTGGTCAGAGGCTCAGGTGACAACTTGGACCTGTGATTGGCACCTGAATTGCGGGGGGCAGTCTCGTGGGACCGAGCCTTTAACCTGTGGGGTCTGCGTTGAGGGTGGGTGGTTAGTGTTCACTGAAGATTGAATTGCTTGGTGTGGAAAACCCACACATGTGGGTGGGAAGGGGAGGGGAGGAAGGGTTTTCACACACACACACACACATGCACATGCACACACACATACACATACACATGCATGCACTCACACACACACATGCACACACACGCACATGCACACACTCATCACCAGTTCTCAGGCCCCAGGCCAGGTGTGGAGCCTCTGCGGGACACGATTCTGATTTGACAGCACCGGGCGGGGACCCCAGCCTTTGCCCCAGGGTTCCAAGGTCTCCTCCTGCCGCCGCTCACAGCCCTGTTCTTGGTTTTGCAGCCAGAGCCCAACCCTGGAGACCTGATTGAGATTTTCCGCCCCTTCTACAGACACTGGGCCGTCTACGTTGGTGATGGATATGTGGTCCACCTGGCCCCCCCAAGTAAGGATGCCCAGGGCCCCCACTGCTGGGGCTGGGGGACAGGGAGACGGGAGCTGTGGGCAAAGCGCTTTGTTCCTGGACTGGCAGTGGATCCTGAGAGCTGCAAGAAGGCAGTTTGGTCGGGGCAATGGCTTCCAAACTCTGCTATGTTGCCCCTTCCAGCGCCTCAGCCCTGGCCAGGGCCGTGCCGGGGAGCCCACGGGGCCTCCCTGGCGTCACCTTGCAGGGAGCAGCATGGGGTTTTGGTCCCTTTGCTCCCAGAAGGGCAGGAACTATATGTGCAAATCCTCCACCTTCCTACAGTAGTCAGCTTTGTATACGCCAAGGAGGTGTAGCCCCGATAGAATCGCAGGAGGTTCATACTCTGTTGGCCCAGGGAGATGGGTGCGCTCAGGGCCCATGTCTGCATAACCGAGAGGGCCTCTGAGGCGGCACAGGGAGCAGAAGGCCAGCCTCTCTCGGTTAAAATAAAATCACCACGAATCATGGACCTTCACTAACTCCTGATTTCAGATGAGGAAACCAGGGCTCAGAGACCACAAGCACCTACTCCAAAGCCACACAGTGTGTGTCTGACCCTCCCCTCTTTCCCTTTTCACATCCGCTCCTCTGCGCAAACAGAGGCTCACGGCCCTTAAGGAACTTGTCGATCACCATTTATTTTATTTAAAATATCTGTGTTGAGTCTGCCAAGGGTGGGTGCCCAGCAGGAAGGCCGCTGTGAGCCCTGGACCATCGCCCTCTTTCCTCTTTGGGAACCACAGGTGAAATCGCAGGAGCGGGGGCGGCCAGCCTCATGTCCGCCCTGACCGACAAGGCCATAGTGAAGAAGGAGCTGCTTTATTTTGTTGCCGGGAAAGACAAGTACCATGTCAATAACAAGTATGACCAGAAGAACAAACCGCTGCCTCCCAGCAAGATCGTGCAGCGGGCGGAGGAGCTGGTGGGGCAGGAGATGCTCTACAAGGTGACCAGTGAGAACTGTGAGCACTTCGTGAATGAGCTGCGCTACGGAGTCCCCCGCAGCGACCAGGTGCGTCCTCAGCCCGTGTCCCTGTCCCCAGGAACCAGACCATTCCCTTCGCTGACAGTGGCTGGGCATCCGTGTGGGCGCCCGGGGTGGAGGTGGAGGCACAAATAATCAAAATAGCAGGGACAGAATCCCTGCCCTCGAGGGAGTGACAGTCGGGGTAGGGAGGAGGGTGGGGAGAACTGCCAATCAGCAGAGTAGAGCAGTTCAGTTAGGGGGTGATGTCACCCCCATTGCCAAGGCCTCCCTGGCTGCCTGGGAGTTGGACCCTTCCCACAGGCCCAGAGGCGGGTTTTATTATCCCCATTTTACAGATGGAGAAGCGAGGCTCACAGCACTTAAGTAACTTGTCGAGGACCATTTGTTTGACCAAACAAATCTGTGTTGAGTCTGCAGACCTGGGATTTGTGTCTTCCTGGGGTCGGCAGCTGTGCTGATCAGTAGCAGCGGTGGGATTTGGAGCCCAGGTCTGTCTGGCACGGCTCTTCATGTTAAAGGCTCTGTTCTCAGCCCTGCCGCAACCCCAGGGCCAGTCCAGGGGGTGCCAGGGGATGCACTCTTGGTCATTTTCTAAGTTTGATTTTGGCCGTGATCCCTCTCTTTTGGAATCTCTTTTTCTCCTGGGAAGCTAACTTCTTTCCTGTTCCCTCTCACTCCTCCTCTCCCTTCCTGCACCTTCAGGACCATTTGTTTTTTTGTGTGTGAAAACATTGGAAAAGTTCTTAGGTGCATGTTGATGCAAAAGAGTATATTTCCCCCCCAAAATTTGAAGGCATTGCGTCATTGTCAGATAACTAATGCTCTTGTTGTCGAGAAGTCTGAAATGGTTCAGATTTTGGATCCTTTGTATGTGACCTATGTTTTCTTTCCAGAAGCTATAGAGTCTTTTCTTTACCTTCCGTGCTCTGAAATCTCACGACGATATAGCTGTGTGGGTCTCCTTTTCTGTATGGTGCTGGGCACTTGATGATGCCTTTCACTCTGGAAACCCCTTTCTCTCAGTTCTGGGAAATCTCCCATTTTCTCTTCTCTCATTCCGAAACTCCAATTATTCCAGTGTTGGACCCCCAGATGGCTCCTATGATTTTGTTATCATCTCTGTCCTGTTTTCCATTATTTATTTATTTTAAATGAGAAAACTAACATTTATTGATAGATTTGGGTATAAAAGAAGTTTTTCTAAAAAGTAGCAATGACACTATCACATAAGAAAAGAGAAACTTATGCTCAATAAGTCTGTTTTCATTATTGGAGATATTGCCTAACAAGTGAGGTCCTCACTCCCAGGTGGCTTTTACTTCGGGTAAATTTCCATACTCCTATGCAGCAATAAACTTGAAGTAAAAGTCACTCTAGAAACTTGAAAGCAATAAGATACTCTATAAGTTCAGGGTGCTACGTTAGGAAGATTTGGTAGATTTATAGAATATCTCCTAGTCATCTCATTTTTCATTATTTTCCATTGATTATTAATAGACTAAAGAACAAACAGGTTTATATAAATGAAGAATTATGTGTCAATACAAAATTGTTACATAATTTCATATGTCACTAGGCATGAATAATATTCAGGGCAATTAAGTATAATTCCAACTTTGAGGTAGTAAAATAACTAAGAAATAGTTTCTATCATTTACTCTATGGAAACAATAATTCAACTCTTCTTGCAAAATGAAGCATTGGAAATTGGATACATCACACTTTTCTTCCTACGGCTTTAGCGCTATGCACTGCCCGCCCACGGGAAAGACAAAACAATGACCACACAGCAACAAAAAAACAGCATGAACAATTCTATTGGACCTCCTCACATACACACAAAAATGAAACCAGAATATATTACAAAACAAAAAGAGGTGCCATCTATACTGTTTTCAAAGATCCCCTCTTTCATTTCTTGGCCTAAAAATGAGGGTTTATCAACCTCAGTACTACTGACGTTTTGGGTTATTGACAATGGAGACAATTCTTCATCGTTATGACTTGCTCTGTGCATTGCCAGGTGGTTAGAAGCACCTGTGGCCTCTCCCCACTAGGTGTCAGTAGCACTTCCTCACCGCCAGGTATGAGGAACAAATGTCTGTAGCTGTTGCCAATTTCCCCCAGAGGGCAAAGCTCATCTGTCCCCAGCTGAGAACTACTGGCCTAGTGAATAACGGTCACAACACATGATGTGAACAAACTAAACGTGACTTCCACACGTCTCCCATCTCGTGAGCGGTGGTGGTTTGTGGGTGCTGGAATGTCTAGCAGTGTTTCCTTGGTAAGTGCTGTCCAAGTGGCAGTCCCCATTCCATTTAACCCATGAGGACATTTTTGTTTGTCTTTAACAATCTGGTCAGTCATTATGTTTACTTGTGCTGTGCTCTTTGAAATAGATTAGATTTTCCTTCAACAGAATATTTATGACATTTAATTTACCAGTTAGAAAGGGCAGTAATGGCCCTAGCTGGTTTGGCTCAGTGAATAGAGTGTTGGCCTGCGGACTGAAGAGTCATGGATTTGATTCCGGTCAAGGGGACATGCTGGGGTTGCGGGCTCGATCCCCCGTAGGGGGCGTGCAGGAGACAGGTGATCAATGATTCTGTCTCATCATTGATGTTTCTATCTCTCTCTTCCTCTCCCTTCCTCTCTGAAATCAATTAAAAAATATTTTTAAAAAATATATATTTTATTGATTTTTTTACAGAGAGGAAAGGAGAGGGATAGAGAGTTAGAAACATCGATGAGAGAGAAACATCGATGAGCTGCCTCCTGCACACTCCCCACTGGGGATGTGCCCGCAACCAAGGTACATGCCCTTGACCGGAATTGAACCTGGGACCTTTCAGTCCACAGGCCGACACTCTATCCACTGAGCCAAACCATTTAGGGCAATATATATATATATCTATATCTATATATCTATATATCTATATATCTATATATCTATATATCTATATCTATATCTATATCTATATCTATATCTATATATATCTATATCTATCTATCTATCTATATATATATATATATAGAAAGGGTGGTAATGGATTTAGACTAAAATGTAGCTTGTGCTTTATTTTTTTAATTTTTAAATATGTTTTATTAATTTCAGTGTGTAAGGGTAAGGGAGGGAGAGAGAGAGAAACATCAATGATGAGAGAGAATCATTGATCGGCTGCCTCCTGCACACCCCCTAGTGAGGATCGAGCCCGTAACCTGGGCATGTGACCTTGACCGGAATAGAACCCAGGAGCTTTCAATCCGCAGGCCAATGCTCTATCTGCTGAGTCAAATCGTCCAGGGCTGGTTTGTGCTTTACATGCCTGAATTTCTAAAAAATGATTCCATGACTTTCCACCTACCTAAAAATCCTCAGACTTCAAAAAAGATATATTTATAGGCTTTTGTAAATAAGCTGCCATTCTGAATAGTACTTTTAATTTAATTTAACTTTTCTTTCATTTTAAGTCATTTTTAATTTTTCAATTACAGTTGACACACAATATTATATTAGTTTCAGGTGTACCCCACCACCCAGTGATTAGATATCATATAAATTACTAAGTGATCATCTCGACAAATCTTGTACCCATCTGACACCATACATAGTTATTAGAATATTCTTGACTATATTTCCTAAACTTGACATTCCTGTGACTATTTTGTAACAATCCAATTTGTACTTCTTTTTTTAAAAAATATATTTTTATTGATTTCAGAGAGGAAGGGAGAGGGAGTGAGAGAGATAGAAACATCAATGATGAGAGAATCATTGATCGACTGCCTACTGTGTGCCCCTACTGGGGATCAAGCCCGCAACCTGGGCATGTGCCCCTGACCAGAATCGAACCTGGGACCCTTCAGTCCACAGGCTGACACTCTATCCACTGAGCCAAACCAGGTAGGGCCCAATTTGTACTTCTTAATCCCTTCACTTTTTTAACCATCCCCTGACCACTCCTACCTGGCAACCATCAAAATATTTTCTGTATCTATGAGTCTGTTTCTGTTCTGCTTCTTCATTTATTTTGTATTTTTAGATTCATTTGTTAATAGACATGTATTTATTGACATATTATTGTTCATATTTTTTGTCTTTTTTCCCCCTTCTTCTTAAAGAATACCCTTTAACATTTCACCACGATAAGGGTTTGGTGGTGATGAATTCCTTTAACTTTTTCTTGTCTGGGAAGTTCTTTATAGGTTCTTCAATTCTAAATGACAGCTTTTCTGGGTAGAGTAATCTTGGTTGTAGGTCCTTGCTTTTCATCACTTCATGAACATTTTTTGCCAATCCCTTCTGGCCTGCTGATAGAACTTCTTAAAAAAGCAACTAGGAGCCACATTCATAGTAAAGTCTACTCTTTGTCAGATAAAGTATTAGAATAAATAGAAATTGAAGATGTGGCCAATGGTAATGCATATATTACATAAATCTGGATAAATTGCAAGGAATTATTTTTTATTATTGTAATTATTAAAGTTAGATTTCTATACTAATACTTTATACCCACTTTTATTTTGTAACCTCTTATAGTCAAAATTCGATTGCTTTTAGAATAACACTGTTCTTTTATCCACGTAGAACATTACTGAATTTGCAGAAAACACCTTAACATTTTCTTTTTCCCAGAAACAATTCTGGCGCTTAACTGAGAGAAGCTGTGTAGTAGCATAGACAGCGAGTTTTCTGTAGTCTGACAGTATTTCAGTTTGTCCACTTAAAAAAGAAAGATGGATTTCTTAGCGTTTCTCCTTCATAGCATTCTGAGTTGAGGCCTGTGACGCACACCGTGTGGCCCATTTTCCTGATCAGAACCCCGGTGGTCTCAGCACGGAGGCTGCGCTGGACCCACCAGCCTCGCACCAGGAAGCCATCCGTGGCCTCTGCAGTAGCGCTGACTCTCAGGATGGTTTTCCTGTAGCGTTTGCACCACCAGGACTAACCGGAGGGCACTCTCCTGGGTTTCATTATACTCTGCACACAGCGTGACCGCAGACAATGGGGCTGCTGTTGCCTTGACAAAGTATCTTTTATATGATCCAGCTGCATCAGCATTTTTCTCTGTAGAGAACTAGGGGCCCCTTATGCCTCCTCCATCATCTGCCAACCACGTCTCCCACCTGACACAGAGCTGAGCCAGGAAAACATTGGGTGCAAGTGGATTTACGCCGGTTTCCTAGCAAGTTCACCCAGCAGAACCAGGGCGGCCACAAAGCCGTGCCTCATTGCCTTTTAGGGGAAAGTTAAAGACTGAGCAGCAGTCAACCTCAGATCTGTAGCTTCCTCCAATTCTGTCATCATATTTTCTGGCTGCTAAGAACATCAGTGAAGGGTGCCTTGTCATGTTAGTTACACGGGTGTCTCCTGACATCTCACACAGCTGGACACATTTGGCATCTATATGTCCCTAGAGGAGCTCCAAATTCTTTCCTGCACTGGTCACCTAGGGGTTGTGGCAGCCACACATATACAGTCCAGGCAAGCTCTGTGGTTAGAGTAGTGAGGGCAGCGCTGACCAGGCCATGTAAGGCTGTGGGTTTAGGGTGTCAGGTCCACATTTTCATCCTTCTTATTCCTGGGATGTCTGATACACTGTCTTCATTGAACTTCTTGGCATACAATGATTAAGAATCTTGTCCTTTCCTGTTTTTTTTATTTATTTATTTATTTATTTATTTATTTATTTATTTATTTATTTATTTCCTTTGCTGTTCTTGATTCTGCTTAAATGCCTGGCTTGGTTTTGGGGTGAGATTTTTCTATTTGTACTCAAGACCCTTTCAAGCCTTCAGTGGGAGAAAGTACAGCTTTGCTGCGTTGGGCCCTGTGCCTTCATGGGGAACATTGCTGTGAGGTGAAGACAGAGCTTGCTCTCCCTTGGCGTTATCACAGGGGCTGGTGTTGCTTGTGGCTGGTCGGGCACCTGGCTGGACCCTGGGGATACAGCAATGAACAAGACATGTGAGGTCCTTGCTCTCATGGAGGTCATAGTTTATTGATGATTCAGTAGCAATTCCTCCTTGACTTCACACTAGCTTCATGGGCTCCCTGTTGGCCAGCCAGGACCGCAGCCATCCTGGCTGCATCTCCCTGTCCTTTCCACAGCCACCCTCTGGGATTCATGTGATTTAAATACCCGCCGGGGGAATCGAGGTTCCCTCTTCAAGTCCAGGCCCATTCCTGGCCAGCTGGCTCCATCCACCAACTCTTTCCGCTTCCAGCCCTCTCTCCCCATTTCCTTGCCAATATTTGTTGACTTCTGAGTTTGTTATGGAGACCGAGGGGCATGCGAGGCTCTATGAGCTGAACATTCTTGTTGACTGCACAGCCTGTACTCAGAGTCCTGACACAGAGTCTGACCCACCTCCTCTCTTTGCAGGTCAGAGATGCCATCATGGCGGCTGGCATTGCGGGAGTGGGCTTGGCAGCCGTGGGCCTCATTGGAGCCGTGATCTCAAGAAACAAGCGACAAAAGCAATAAGTTGAAGGGACTGTCCTGACAGCAATTACTTTATACATTAACGGGATCTTGTTTTGCTAGAGGTTTTGAGGTTTGGTTTATGGCTTTCATTCTGTTTTTATAATAAGGCGTATTTTCACAGAATTAAATACAGCCCAATAAAGGAGGATTTTATTGGGGAAAATGCAGCCAGAACTGCCTGGTGTGAAGTCCGTTGAGGGCACAGCTGGGCTCTGTTCCTGGTGACGCCAGTTTGTGTCCTGGCCCTTTGGTGATCTCCTTTCACTTTCTCTTTGCGGCTGCGTTCTTGACCTTGCAGGAAACACAGTCCAATTCCTGTTACCTCAAGTAATGGGCGTTTCTGGTTGTGAGGAGACACTGGACAGCAAGACCTCTTGGATATACAAGAACAGGAACCACGGGAGAGTCAGGACCTTGGCCTGGAACTAGACCCAGGATGGCTTCTAGGCTCAGCAGCCGGAGTCTGCAGATGTTCACTGAAGTTCAAACCAAACCAAACCTTTGCCATAAAGAAACTCAATACATGCTCTTGCCAATCTAAAAACCAGCCTTATTACCCCTCTGCTCTTCGCATCTTTCCTCTGCCTTGTTGCTTTCACCCTCCCCCACCCCATCCCCAGAACTCCTGCTTCCTCACCACTGGGCTTGGGACAATCCCGAGGGCTCTGATCCCACATCCCCTCCTTTGGCTCCTCCTCCCATATCAGCTCAGCTCTGTCCCTCCCCACTGCCTGTCAGGTGCTCCTAGTTCAAATTCTTGAGAGAGAATCAGCTCACCAAATCCTAGTTCAGCCTACGGATTGGCGGCTGTTGGGTCAGGTGACAGACCATATTAGGCCAATCAGCTCTTTCCTGTTGGGGCCAGGTCACATGGTGGTTGCCTCACACCTTCTGGGTTGGGGGTGTGGCAGGCCCCAGCCTGACCTCCCTGCTGCCCAACCCTCCTGGGAGGGGTTGGGGGAAGGAATGACCCCTTGTGGCGAGTCCCTTGAGGTCTGCTTCTGCTCTGTGGGCTTAGAAGGTGTTCAAAGTGGCCATTTCTCTAAAAGGGGCTTTTGTGGGTTCCTCAGCGACACTCTACTTGTGCTGCGAATGTTTCCTTTGTCAGCCCTGGTTGTCAGGGGACCATCTGTCTGTTGGAATCCTGGACAGGACTGTCAAGGAAAAGAAAACGGACTCTGTAAATGTAAGAAAAGAGTTTTATTGAAGACTTGTTGAGGGCTGGCTTTGAAACAGTGCTCTGACTTGGGGGGAGAGAGACGAACTTATGTAGGCAGAAAAGTAAGTGAAGGTACATTTGACACTAGAACAGTGGTTCTCAACCTGGGGGTTGTGACCCCTTTGGCGGTCGAATGACCCTTTCACAGGGGTTGCCTAAGACCATCCTGCATATCAGATATTTACATGACGATTCATAACAGTAGCAACATGACAGTGATGAAGTAGCAACGAGAATAATGTTATGGTTGGGTCACAACATGAGGAGCTGTATTTAAAGGGCCAGAAGGTTGAGAACCACTGCTCTAGAAGTTACGACTCGGGTACATAAGCTTCCATGGTTGTTGACATCAGCTGGAAGGGACGCATAGAAAAGAGGAGGCTGAGTCGCTGCTGAACCTCCTGCTGTGGAAACAATGGAATTGCTTTGAGACTCTTGAGATGAATCTTTGATCAGGATGGAGAGAGGACAGACACTCTCTCTGGTAATCAGTGGCCCTTAGTGGGGAAGCATTGCAGGGTCTGTGTGTGACTAGCCCTGCGGTTAGTAAAGAATCTTACTTAGTAAGGCCCCTGGTTCTTCCCTGGTTGCTGATGTAAACAGAGGAGCTCAGGCACCCTTTCCCTTCCTCTGACTTACAGGTGGCTCCGTGCCAGCTTTCTCCTGCCGGGCACACATCTGGGGATCAAACCAGCAACCTGGGTATGTGCCCTGACTGGGAATCTAATGCACTTTTTGTGCACAGGACAACATTCAACCAATTGAGCCACACCGACCCGGCTCAACTCCCTCCATTTTAAGTGACTCTCTTAGCAATGTTTATTCCATTTTATTCTCTCCATTCTCAAAACACAAGAAAGCAAAAAAGTAACACCCAGTTCAATTAAAAATTAAATTAACAAATTACATAAAATACTGGAATGTGTAGAATTAACCAAAAAAGATGGAAGAACCAATTCCAGATATATTGGTAATCACCATAGATGTAAATGGGTTAAACTTGCCAAGTAAAACACAGACATTAGGCTTGGCCAGGTTGCTCAGTGGTTAGAGTGTTGTCCTGACATGCCAAGGTTTCGGGTTTGACCCCTGGTCAAATCACATACAAGAATCAACCAATGAACCAATCAATTAAGTGGAACAACACATTGATGTTTCTCTGGTTCCTTTCCCCTCTCTCTGATGTATAAAATAAGTGGTGAACTGCCATTTTTCTAGAGCATTTTTTCAATCTGATGAGATTTTGCTTCTCAGCAATTGTTATAAGTTTGGATGAAATAAACTCATAAAAATTCTTACCGGTTTGAGTGTTTCTTACATTGACACACTGTACAGAGAAACCTCTAGGCCCAAATGGCATGGCTTGTGCTAAAATCCCATGATACCAACCTTAGATTTAATACCTGATTTGATTGTGGTCTCAACCTCTTCCGGAAATTAAATCTTAATCAACCTATTTGGAATTTTCTGGTTGGGCACCGGTAAAGTAATCTGTCCTGTAGGCTCATTCCCGGACCTCCTCCCCATAGAAAGAAGAGGCAACCTGCATGACAAAAAGCCTTGCTGTTCCCTTTCTATCTCCCAAACCCAGGTCCTGATCTAAAAAATAATCCTTTCTTTTCTTTGGTGAAGAGCTCTCTTGCCCTACCCTTTTCCCTATAAAACACCTTTCATTTTGTACAGTCCCTCAGAGTGCTGTGGACTAAAAGGCTAAATGCTAACCTGACAAGCTCAGGGGTGGCCTGCATGGCAATCTTGCAAACACAGAGACCTAAAGTAACCACAAAGGATGGTCTGAAATTAAACTTTAACTAAAAGCAGTTATGGTGGGTAGTCACCTCCTAGGCTGGTATCTTCACTGACAAGGTCAACCTTTACCTAAACTGAGCCTATCTGTCTTTCTGCATCTCTGCTAACATATCCTTGAATATCTGGGTAACTTGTAACTTCCCTTTTTCTGGACCCCTCAGGGCACAACCAAATGTGCCTGGGTGCCAGGACAGAGAACACAGGTTCCTTCATTGTTATTGTTATCACTTTAATTATTGACTGTTAACTATTCTGCAGCCACCTAAGTATGCGTCTTTTACTTTATTTTTTTATTTTTTAAAATATATTTTTATTGATTTCAGAGAGGAAGGGAGAGGGATAGAGAGATAGAAACATCAATGATGAGAGAATCATTGATCGGCTGCCTCCTGCACATCCCTGACTGGGGATCAAGCCCGCAACCCCGGCATGTGCCCTTGACTGGAATTGAACACAGGACCCCTGAGTACACAGGCTGATCCTCTATCCACTGACCAAACCGGCCAGGGCTATCTTTTACTTTTTATCCAATCCCAGAGGTTCCCCACTTTGCTTTCTCCCACCTCCCTAATCTATCACCAGTGGATTTCTTATAACCCTCCCATGTTCCCTCCTTTGATTGCAATGTATAAAAATAGATGAAAAACGGCCATTATCCGGAGAACTACCCCAGTCCCTTGAGAATCTGCTTCATAGCAATTGTCAACAGTTGGGCTCAAATAAACTCACAAAAATTCTTTACAGGTTTGAATGTTTTTATGTTAACATTGCCCTTGTACTTGCTGGATGAGATGTTGCCCCATTCATAAATTCCTTAATAAAGCCAAGTAGATCTTCAAATTTACTAGGTTGAATTTTGTTTTTTAACAAATGCAAAGGGCAATGTGTTAGGGTTCTCCAGAGTAAAAGAACCAATAGGATACAGATATAGATACAGATATGGATATATGAGATTTATTACATGAATTGGCTCACATGGTTATGGAGGCCCAGAAGTCTTACAATCTGTCATTTGCAAGCAGTGAACCAGAAAAGCCAGTGGTGTAATTTGTTGAGAGGCTAAAGGACTGCAAATAAGGTGTTAAGGCCATTGGTGTCAACTCTGGAGTTCAAAGCCTTGAGAAACAGGAACTATGATGTCCAAGGGCATCATGGATGGACATCCCAGCTCAAGAAGAGAGAGTTAGTCTTTTCTCCACCTTTTTGTTCTGTTTGGACCCTCAATGGATTGGATGATGCCTGCCCACACTGGTGAGTCACCTTCTTTACTCAGTCTCCTAATTTAAATGCTAATTTCTTCTGGAAACACCCTCAGAGCTCACGGTGTAAATACAAATGTCCAATAAACATAGACATGTGAAAAAGATCCTATGCTATTACTTCCATGTTGACAAATATTTAAAAAGATGTTGAGCAATTGTGACTCTGGTGTACTGCCTGTGGGAAACTTAATTGTGCATTTTTCCTCTAATAAAGTTGAAGAAGGTCATACTCTACCAGAGAGCTGCCTGAGTTGGAGGGGGTTCTCCCCTGCCTTGGCTCTTGTCAGGCTTTTGAGAAAGAATTCAGATGAGTGACCAAAAGCAGTGTTGAAGCAAAGCAAGAACATTTATTAAAAATACACTTGGCATAAAGCACAAGTGAGCAACTCAGCTAGTCTCAGCGCCCCGCCTGGTGGGGGTTCAAGGGTTTTATATTTTCCCTTCTTATAGGTTTCAAGATTCCCCTGCTGGAGATCTTGGGCAAGAGACTAGATTTCCAGGTCCCCCTTTTACATTGTTGTGGCTTTCCCCAAAATTTATGACAACATCTAGCAATTTTATCTTGGCAAGTCCCAAGATTGCTGACTTCTTCATTCAGTGGGTGAGAAAAATTCCCTCTTTCCCTACCCCTTCTTCTCCTCCTGCCCTAGCAGCCATCTATCCTGCCTAACAATACCATACAACCCAACAACTCTGGTTTGTGACCCTTTAGTCAGTGATAACTTTAGTTTAGTCAGTCACAGTCAACATGTTAGAAAAAATAAAGAACAGAATTTATCAGAGTGTATCTCATCTAGATTTTGGTAAGACTTTTATTAATATGCCTGAAGTCTCTATGTCTCCTGGTTCCTTATAAAATGTATTTCTTACCGTGGATCTTGGTTAAAAAGGTTTAACAGCCTCTGCTTAGAGAAGACTCCAGGTGCACTGGGAGGCTTGTGTGAGGACGCTCATGGCAACTTCGTCTGTAATGCACCCCCCTGGGAACACCCCAATGTGCACTGACAGGAGAGGATGATCAAACTGTGCTACATTCCACATGATGGGAATGAACACGAATCCATAGGAACCTAATATTGGGCAAACATCATCAAGGTGTGCAATGTGAGACACTTGATTCTGATTTTACCACATTCAAAAAATGCAAACGAAATATGTATATGTTGTTTAAGGGACACATTTATACGCAGGAAATATTTTCTAAGAGCAAGACAATCATAGACACAAAATTCAGGAAATTGGCTACAACTCCCCACGCCACACAATGAGGATGCGAAGGGCCCTCCCCACTCCACCCACCCCTTTGCCCAGGATGTTACAGCCACAGGGGGTGTCAGTGAGAGACTCTTATTTGGGGCTTTGGATGGGGTAGGTCGCTGGTGTCTAAGAAAGCGGCCTCTCCACACCCAGGCAGTGGTAAATTTGGGTTTCCATTTGGTCTGGGATGTGTTTCCAAACTGTGGAATGAGGCAGGGTGAAGGGGGAGGGAGAGGAGCGAGCGGGCGCCCTGTTCCCAGTGTGGGGCATGCGCCTCTGATGACATGTTTTGTCTGGTTCCATCTGCTTAGAGGTTGCTGGAATCATTGGTGTGTTCTGGTCATGGTCAGTCCCGGTGTTTGGGTCTCCTTAGAGCTCCTCCCTCCTCTGTCTCTCCATCCCTCCTCACCCCACATCCACCTGACCCTGCTGTTCCTCTCTCCTCTTCTCTCAGCCCTGAGACTTGGTGACTTATGACCGTGACGCTGATTGTAGCCACCACCGAATCCTTCTGACTCTGCATGTGGACTTCGATTTCTCTCTTGCTCGTTTCCAAGCCTATGTGTCTACCTGGTCTGTATGTTGGCCCTGCTTTGAACAAAGAGCAGATTTTGTGTGATCTTTGATTTGCATTTTTATTTTTAAAAATGTATGTATTCATTAGTAGCATATGGTAATACATGCTAAACCTAAATGTGAAGAACATGACCCTCCTCTCACTGAGTCATTACCTCACAGGTCACCTGGACACATGTCTCACAGAGGAGCCCATGACGTGGCTTTAAGTGCAGGTGTTTGTGTTCCTGGGCTGGGTCAGAGGGAAAACGAAAATCTCTTGATCACAGAAGGCTGGGCCCGAGGCAGCAGCACACACACACCTGCACAGGAGGATGGCTCTGGTAAGTGCCCAGAAAGCTTTGAACTCAAACACCGCAATCCTGTTAGTGGTGATGATGTGGGTCTCCTTGCTGGGCTGCAGCGCTGGCACCGAGGGGCATGGGTGCCTGCCAAGGCCTGAGGGTCTGCTACTCGGGGTGTGAGGGCTGCCCCGAGCCTTTGTGAAGAGGCAGGAATGGTGGGCTCAGGGGGCAGCCTCTGCCCACTGCCCAGTCCCACCTCCTCAGTCACACTGTCCTGCGTGGCTGGGAGGAGCTGGGAGGGAGGGACAGGAGAATGGCTCCCAGCGGTGTGGGGCCGAGGCGGGGGCTGCAGGAAGGGGTCTTGTCCATCCTTCACCTCCAAGAAGCTCACCTGTTCCCTCTGCTTTTCTTTCCATCCCTCTCTTCCCCTCCACATGTTGCTCCTTCCTTCTGGCTCCGTAACAGTCACATTTCCGAAAGCTCGCTGCATCCCGACACCATGCAAAAGGCTTTTATTTAATCTCTGCTACAAATATGTGAGCACATCTTCCTTGTTAGCCTCCCCCAACCAAACCCAAATGGAAACCTAACATTAAGGCTAAAGTCCCCTGGACGCCCCCTTCTCTTCCCCCCCCCCCACCCCCGGCTCGCAGTCCCTCCTCTGTGTGGCTCAGTCCATGTCCTGCCAGGGGTTTTCTAGTCCTTTGCATATAGAAGCGTAGCCGCCTTTAAGTGTTGTTTTGTGGCTTTGGGTTTTGCTGTCATTCTTAACTTGGTTGTCTGAGTACAGTTCACTTAGGAAATGATTGAATGTTTTCCTTTATTTACCAGCTTTTGAAATAATATGGTGATTCTTTTGTATCCTCCAAAGGTGACTAAGGCATTTTGAAAGTGTCATTATGAACACATTGATGTGATTATTCACATATCTGCTGTGTGTCTTTTTATTTTTTATTTTATTATTATTATTTTTTTTGCGGAAAAGACATTAACAAGCTATAAATTAGAGGTGGACGGGGGGGTGGGGGGTGGGGTGGGAGGAGCCAGTGGTCACGTTTGTGGCCTCTTCTCTTTCTCCCTGTCCTCCTGGCTCTGGATTCGGAGCTCCTCCTCAAGGCGCTCCTTCGCTCGGACCACCTTTGACTGCAGGTAGAAGGAGCCGCCCACAGATTTATCATTCACCTTGAATAGGTGTTCGTGCTTCTTCTGGATCTCCTCGGGGTTCAGTTTGGAGACATTGGGAATCTGCTGTGCCGCCTGAGGCTGAGGCCGGAGAGGTGAGAGGCGGCTGCAGACTGGTGTCTGGCACGTCCACGGGCATCAGCTGCTGCCCGGCTGGCTGCAAATTCCTGCTGCAGGGCCCCGGCACAGGCTCTGCCCGCCACCTGCGCCCCATCATCATGATCTGGGCCAGGCACTTGGCCATGGCAGCCGCTCTGCCTCGGGGGCGCGAGCTCCGTCTTCCACGCCTCGCGGCCCCGGCTCAAGGGCGGCCAGCAGGTCCATGCTGTGTGTCTTTTTGATGCTCAAATTGTTCCATCTATGGTCAGGTTGACACATGACGCCTGTAGTCAAAAGCTTTTCTCTCAACCATGACTCCCCAGCAGACTTCCAGTTGGCAGCCACCCTCACTTCACCCAGCAACAGCCACCCACCCTGCTCCCGGTGGTCTGGCCCCTGTGACCCCGCTCACCTGAGTCAGGGGAGGAGAGGTGCTGGCTGGCCTCGGAGCGATCCTAAAATAGAACCTGTGTGATAAGGGCGTCTCTCACATTCCCAGTGGGATGAGGGCAACATACTTCCTGCTCATGCAATCTCCAGAAGGGCACTGCCCTGCCACCAACTCCAGTCACACCCTGGGTCCCCAGCTGGGTCTTGGCCTGGAGCCCAGACTTCAGCGGCCCCCGCCCGCCTGGGATGCTCTGGGATTTTAAGGGCGCAGCGTTGGTAACATGCAGACCTAGGTAGGTTTGATCTTTCTCTCTATTCACTGGGTAAGGATCTTTGCATGTTACCTAACCTTCCTGAGATTCAGTCTTCTCATCTGTCAAATGGGGTCATGACAGTTTGTGGTCAAAGGAGTGATGGATATGAAATGTGGGCCTTGTTGAGCACCGTGTCTGGCTGTGCAGGTCGGGGCTCTATCACTCAGAATCACTCAGGCCCGGCGCAAGGTGGGCGGCCCTTGATGAGGCATTTGAGACTTCCTGGGAGTCATATACTCACTCACTGACACCAACATGCTCTGGCATAAAATGTGCTCATGCCCATGTCTGCCCACCTCTCGGCCACACCCCCGTGCTGCACACCTGCCCACACCTCCCCTCCGGACACCCTGTCCATCTCTTCTTTGTCCCCCAAAGAGCTCACTTCCAGCTCAGCAGCTCCAGTAAAGGAGGGACTTTCCATCTGTGCGAGGAGAGCGCCCTCTTCCGTTTCCTGCAGGAGATGAGCAGAGGGAGCTTGCAGGCTGGGCTGGGGCTCCTTACAGGTCAGGTTCTAGAATGTTCCCTGTGAGGACTAACCTCAGTCTGTCTCTGGTTTTTCAGTCACAGGCCGAACCGAAACCTGGAGACCTGATTGAGATTTTCCGCCCTGGCTACGCACTGGGCCCTCTACATGGGGGATGGCTACGTGGTGCACCTGGGTCCTCCAAGTAAGGCTGGTTCTCCGCTGAGGCTCAGGGCAGAGGTGGGAGTGTCAGCGGCTGCACACTCGTGCGCTGTTCTCACCCAGTGCCCGGATGGTGGGCTCCCCCTGGCCATTGGCTGCAGGATGTTCCCTGGTAGGTCTGCAGCCGCTCCTCTTCCTCAGCAGCGAGTTCGTGCAGGACGGACTGTTGGCCTTTGTTCCAGGTGATACTGGGGTTCACTTCCAGCCAGCCCACTGTCCCAGGGAAGCACCCCGTTGTGTGTGCTCCATGTTCTGGGGGCAGGTGAGGAGGACACAGCGTACAGCTGGCTCAGAGGCATGGAAGGAGCGTGGGCCTCCCACTTAGCAGAACCCGTTTGGGATCCTGGGGCCTCCGCTTGCCGAGCTGGTACTTGCCCATGTGACTTGGCCCCCTGAAGCTCAGCTGCACCCTCTGTAGAGCAATGAGAACCCCACCTCCCAGTCGTGCAGGGTGGGATGCAGGACCGCACGGGGGAGCCGGGCAGGGCCTGGCGGGTGCTGGGCCAACCTCCCTTCCCTCCCAGAGCATCGTGGCATTAAAGCAAAGGCCGAAAGCCTGGGAACCACCAACAGCAGGGAACAGGCCAAATATAATCGGTGCCTGCATTTCATGGCAGATGGTGCCACCGTTACAAGCAGCTGTACAGCAGGTGTGTGCACACACATGTGAATTTTTTTTAATATATATTTTATTGGTTTTTTATAGAGAGGAAGGGAGAGGGATAGAGAGCTAGAAACATCGATGATAGAGAAACATCGATCAGCTGCCTCCCGCACACCCCCGACTGGGGATGTGCCCGCAACCACGGTATATGCCCTTGACCGGAATCGAACCTGGGACCCTTCAGTCCCCAGGCCGACGCTCCATCCACTGAGCCTAACCGGTTAGGGCTGAGGATATTTTTCCCATTGATTTTTAGAGAAGGTGGGGGAGAATAGAGAGAGAGAGAAAGAGAGAGAGAGAGAAACATTGATGTGAGATGTTTCTCTCTCTCTCCCTCTCTGTGTACAGGACGATGCTCCAACCAACTGAGCCACACTGGCCGGGGTCAAATGCCCTTTTAAGAACCAAATAAGAACTGCTGTGGGTTCCAGGGCCCATCACTCACCTTCTCCTGTCAGCTTTCCCAGAAGCCTGGGTGAGGCAGGAGGCGGGCGTCCTGTTAGGGGCAAATCTGAGAATTCAGAGCTGGGAGAGTGTGGCCACCACCTGACCCAGGCCCTTCCATCTGTAGTGATGACAGCCCCTGAGAGGAGAAGGGACTGGCCTGAGGCCACACGGTGGGTGGGGCTCTGGGTTTGCAGGTCAGGCCTGGGCTTGCCCAGCAGCCTCCTTTCCTACTATTGGAAACATGTCACCCTGGCCGCTGAGGGCCCACCCCGCTCTGGCTGGGCTGCACCTGGGGTCTGTGCCCCGTACCCTCTGCCCCTCCTGCATCTTTCAGGGACATCTGTGCCCACAGGGGCCTTTAGAAGAATCCACATCCTTGGCTTTAGAAATGAGGGAGCCAGAGTCCAGGGGCAGCTGTGACTTCTCCAAGGGCACCCAGGCGGGGGTCGGCCTGTGTTTGAGGTTGAAGCCAGGCAGGGGGCCGGCCTTTCCCCAGCTCATCCTCACTGATGATGCCCAGGGCAGTGGGGCTGCCTGCTTGCCCGCTCTCAGCCCCGACCATCGGCCTCTTTCCCCTTTGGGAACCACAGGTGAAATCGCAGGGGCGGGGGCTGTGTTGGCCAGCCTCATGTCCACCCTGACCGACAAGGCCATAGTGAAGAAGCAGCTGCTGTCCGAAGTGGCCGGGAAACACAAGTACCGTGTCAATAACAAGCATGACCGGAAGTACTGTCCGCTGCCTCCCAGCAAAATCGTGCGCCGCAGAGGAGATGGTGGGGCGGGAGATGCTCTACAAGCTGACCAGCGACAACTGTGAGCACTTCGTGAACGAGCTGCGCTACGGAGTCTCCCGCAGCGACCAGGTGCGTCCTCAGCCCGTGTCCCTGTCCCCAGGAACCAGACCATTCCCTCCGCTGACAGTGGCTGGGCATCGTGTGGGCGGGGGCGGAGGCATGAAGGTCACAAAATAGCAGGGACAGAATCCCTGCCCCGAGGGAGTGACAGTCGGGATAGAGATGAGATTGGGGAGAAGTGCCAGTCGCTGTGCAGACCAGTGAGGTCAGGGGGTGATGTGGCAGCCATGACAGTCACCCCTGGCCCCTCCCATAGCTCCAGAGGAGGGTTGTTTTATCCCCACGTTACAGATGGGGAAACTGAGGCTCACGGTGCTTTACTAGCTCACCCAAACTCATTCCACCACTAGGCATTGAGTCTCTAGCACCTGACAGCCACGTGCAGAGGTGGGATTTGAACCCAGGTGCCTGATCCAGGAGGCATCACAGAAGAGGCGACGCCCGAGCTGAATCTGATTTAATTCTTTTGATTAAATTGAAGCTGGAAAATGAGCTGGAGATGATCAGGGCGTAGGGGCGACAAGGACTACAGGCCCAGGGAGGAGGAAAAGTGGGAGCCAGGAGGAGGAAGAGCCACACAGACGTTTTCTGGGAAGGGCCGGGGGCACCTTTCGGGCTCTGGCCCATGTGGGCTCTGTCTCTCCACTCCACTCCGCAGCTTTGTAGCAGAAACGCAGTCGTGGACAATCCGTAATGGAGTGGGTAAGGCCGTTCCTAAAAAAGATTTTATGAAAACAGTGGTGGGTGTTAGAATCGCTGAAGGAGGAACGCACGTACCTAAAGGGGTACAGAATTATGAATTTACTAGAGGCCAGGTGCATGAACTCATGCACATTGAAAGGAAATTAATTAGAAGAAATGTTTTAATATAGATATTCACCCTTTCTCTGTAATACAAGTGTCAACTGAATTCCCGATTGACAATGACAGATGGAATCCACGTGTGCGACTGGTGCCAGCGAAAGCTTTATATATATAGACTAGAGGCCTGGTGCATGAATTTGTCACGGATGGGGTCCCTCTGGGTGGCTGGCAGGGATTGGGCCAAAACCCACAGTCCAATGCCGCCTGCAGGTCCTACCTGCTGCTCCCACTCATCCCGGCTTCACTGTGCCAACTGTGGGCTCATTCCCAATCAGTCCCAATCAAGAGAGGCTTGCAATGCTGCAGCAGTGCTCACCAGCCATGAGCCCTGTGTCTGGCACCCTCCCAAGGGGAGTGACCTGTAGGATCAGGCTGAAACTGGCTCTCCAACATCCCCTGAGGGTCCCAGATTGTGAAAGGGCGCAGGCTAGGCTGAGGGACCCCACAGGTGCACCATTGGGCCAGGGAGGGACCGCAGGAGGGCTCCAGGGTGTGTCCAGCCCATCTTGCTTAGTCCTGATCAATCAGCCGGATCCCAGCAGCAAGCTAACGTACAGGTTGGAGCATCTGCCCTTTGGTGGTCAGTGCACGTCATAGCGACTGATCGACCAGTTGACTGTCTGCCCCCT
This sequence comes from Myotis myotis, assembly GCF_014108235.1. Lineage (NCBI taxonomy): Eukaryota > Metazoa > Chordata > Mammalia > Chiroptera > Vespertilionidae > Myotis > Myotis myotis. The sequence continues at coordinate 80,184,720 of NW_023416314.1, forward strand.
GGTGGTCAGTGCGCAACATAGTGAGCAGTTGAGCAGCCTCAGCATAGCATTAGCATATTATGCTTTGATTGGTTGTTCGGTTGTTCTGTGGTTTGATCTATTTGCATATTACTCTTTGATTATATAGGATAAACTTGCTTAATTAGACCTGCTTTCTGATGTAGCTAAATTTTTTCCAGCCCAGTGAAGCACCCCAACTTCTCTTTCAGGTAATTGTTAGCAACACAGCAGTAAATATCAACATGAAGCAGATTATTATTGTAGATCACACGGGAGAACAAAGGGTGAAATATTTAACTGCAGCCGTGTTTGACTATATTCTGCAAAGTGTGAAAACATGAAGTCATTTTCAAGGTCCACCATTTCTTACTTCTTTTCAGTCAGGTCAAATTTCTAAACTTTCTAAATCTCTGTTTTCTGGCTAATGAAAAAAAAATAGGATTCTACCAAGTCTCCTATCTACCTACTCCAGGACTTCTGTGAGGATCAAATGAGATGAGGCATGGGAAAACGCTTCACAGATATTTGGTTAAAGTGTAAAATGTTCGCACCTGACTATAAAGCAAGTTGTGTTCCTGGGCTGAAGAAACTCCAAGGATGCTAGTTGCTAGGGAGAGGAAGCTGGGCATTGCTACGTGACGTCATTACCAAGCGCCCACAGCCACTGTTTCAGGGCTGGGCTGGGCTGGGGGCCGCATTTTGCGTCATGGGGCCATGGGGTCTTGGCAGTGTTGGCTGCCATTTGGTGGGCTGTTGGCTCTGAGCGTTGCTTTATTGATGCCAGGTCCATGGTGCCATTTCTTTGTAAATGGCCAGTGCGCGTCATGGCAGCTCCTGCATTAAGCGTTTGCCTCCTGGTGGTCAGTGCATGTCATAGTGACCAGTTGGACTGTTGGAGGGACACTTAGCATATTAGCCTTTTATATTATGAATTTATTAGGTCATCTGGATACCAGATGGGCTGAACCCCAAAATGGCACCAGCACCTACAGGAGTCAAAAATTTTAAAGGACTCCAGGCGGCTTTATCTGGGTGGAGAATTCTCTAGGCGGGTCCTGAGGGGAAGGATAATGGTCTTAGCAAGTGGAATGTGGTTTAAGCAAAAGGGAATGTTGGTTGTGAAGTGGCCTAAAGGTCAGTGCCCAGGGCAGGGGGTATCGACTCAATCATGTGATCAGACCTGGCAGTGGGCCTCGCTTGGGCCCCTGTGCCATAGTTTGCTGACTCCTGGTCTCAGATAATTTGAAAAACCACATACCCCTCACACATTCTTAGCTGACATCAAACATTTAAACAGTTTATAAATACAAGAGTGCAGAGGACGGCATTTTTGGTAGCTGGTACACATGTGTCTATTTTCTCCACGTCCTTGGCGTTGCACAGTTAGCTCATGCAGTTAATGGAAAATGCCTGCACGTCATTTAAATAGTCAGAGCAGGCATTACTGCCAACCAGTCAGCCAAAGCAGACCTAATGTCATTCATTTATTTACATTTATTTATTGTTAGTCCTCATCCGAGGATATTTTTCCATTGACTTTTAGAGAGAGTGGAAGGGAGGGGAGAGACACAGAGAGAAACATTGATGTGAGGGAGATACATCGATTGGTTGCCTCCCACATGAGCCCCGTCCAGGGCCGGGGATGAGCCTGCAACTGAGGTACGTGCCCTTGACCTGAATCGAACCTGGCACCCTTCTTTCCACTGTATCCACTGAGCCAAACCGGCTAGGGCCAGACTTCACTTCTTTTAGGAAAAAAGCTGGCTATCCCTGTCCCCCCAATTCAAATGAATACATTACAGCAGGTTTCCATGGCAACTGTCTGGGGTGGGAATTCCCATCTAAAGTAACAGAGGTGGAGGGAGCCTCCCAGGGGGGGATGTGGTCTCCTGGTTCTTCCCTCGGCCGGTCTGTCTGGAAGCAGTGGGTGCCCCGTCCTCGCTGGAACCTTACGCCTCGTCCAAGGCTGTAGATCCCGGTCGGTCGGTCGGTGAGGACGAAGCTCCTCTTCTGTGAGGGGGAGAAGGGCTGTGGTGAAAGGGGAGGGGCAGGGAACCCACTGGGAAGTGCCCCCTGGTGCCCGCGGGGACCCTGCTGTGGGGTCTCCCTCCTTTGAGCTGAGGTGGGAGGCTGGCAGCCTGCGGGTCGCTGCCCATCATGCATCTGTGCTGGAACCCCCGAGGGCCAATCTGGGAGGACCCCAGCGTTTCAGGGGTGGTTGGCCGTCTGCTGTGCTTCCGAGGGACTCGGGAGGTCTCTTCCCCTGAGCAGCTGGTCCCTGGCGCCTCCCTTCTGAGCTCCTTCCATGGCGGAAACTCTCGGCCTTGCCTGTCTGTCTCCCTCTTACTCCTTCCTGCTCCCTGACTCTGTGTCTGCAGAGACTCCCTCCATCTCCCTCCACAATCCAGTGGGCGCCCCTAGGACTGAAATGCCTGCGGGAGAAGCGGAAGGCTGCCAGGAGAAGGACTGTCCAGCCAACCTCTGAGCCGGGCCCTGAGCGCCTCTCAGAGCGCTTACTGACAGGGGCTGCCACTGGGAACCCCCTCTGCCCCGGGACGGGCATGTGTGGCCTGCAGCTCAGGAGTGTCGCTCTCAAGGACCTGGGTGCCGTCCTGTCCTTTGAAATGTTGTTGTCTGCCCTGGTCCTATGGCTCCGTTCTCAGGCATCATCCTGCGCACCAGGAGGTCGCCAGTTCAGTTCCTGGTCAGGCTCACACGCGGGTTGCGGGCTTGACCCTGCAGGGCTGTGAGCAGGAGGCAGCCCATCGATGTGCTCTCACATGGATGCTTCTCTCTTCTCTCCCTCTCCCTCTCCCTCCCTTTCTCTCTCAAAATCAATAAACTATTCTTAACAGAAAATATATAGAGAGAAATGCAGTGTCAGGAGGGCTGGGCCTCTGCCTCCTCTCCCGTGGGAGTCTGGGAGCCTGGCTTCCATCCGTCCAGCTGGCTGACACCGGGCCCAGCCGCACTGATGCTCACCGGCCCTTTTTAAACTTTCATTTCATGGATTCCTGAGCCCTAACATGTCCCCCTCCGTTGCGCACCCTTTAAAACACCCGTCAGCTCTGTGCCAGTCAGAGTGGAGCTGAGGAAAGTCTGTTTATCGCCGACACGTGGGAGCGAGTCTGAGTGTCTCTGAATGAAGTGGGCGGTGCGGCTTTTCCTTCCCCAGCCGCTCACGTGGCGCCAAGTCACGATCTTCCACAGGAACCTGCTGTGTGCTCTGTTTTGAGCATTTTTCCTTTCGGCGGAGGAGGCTTAGGAGGGCTTGTTAGGACACCAGGCGTCCTGGTCCCTGTCACTGGGCGTGGGGTGGCTTTGGGGAGTTCTTTCCACGGTCCCCCCTCAGTCTTCCCCTCTGTACAGTGGGCATCTAACACGGGTATCAGTAGGGTCTGGGGCAGATGGAGACAATTGAGAGCCTGGGAAGTCCCGCCCAGTGTTGACGCCTGGAAAGCAGCTGCTCCCGGGGTCTTTGCCCGCTTCCCCAGCACAGCGTTGCGGGCAGGGGTGGCTCACACGGCGTTGCCGAGTGCACGACCCTCAGGGACCATCCTGACGTCTCCACCGCCTCATCCCTGCTGTCCGAGTGTCCGCTTCCTTGTCCAGAACCCTCCCCGGTCAGCGCAGAAGCAGGTGATCTCGCTCCATGAGCCGCTGCCCAGTCACGACATGGGATCAGCAGCTCCTCCCCCAGCGCCCACGCTGTGCCTGGGCCGGGCTCAGCTCCTGGGCCGCCCAGAACCATCCCGGCCCAGCCCTGGGTCCTGAGAGCTCACAGGGGGTTTCCCCAACTCTGCACTGGCTTCAGGCTCCCAGTGGCCAGCCCTAACCTAGACCTTGTGGGCACTGCCTGTGTCCTTCCCACGGCACCCCCTGCGGCTCTCTGAGCCTTTCAGCACCTACAGGGCCGCTGTCTCCCTCACACCCACAGCTCCTTCCCCCACCCGTTCTCTCCCTGCCTTTTCTCCGCTCTCCTGGTGGCCTGTTGCCCTGCAAACACCCGCTCCTTCTGTGGTTCCGTTGAAGGGGACACAGGTCTCTTTGAGTGAACGTGAATGTGTTGAGTAAACATGGCCCGGTCCCTGACCTGCAGTGTAACGCCCATGTCTTGTGTTACAGGTCACTGACGCAATCCTGAAAGGTGGCATGTTTACAGGCGTCCTCAGCATGGGCTTGGCTATGATCGCCGGGGCCCTCATGACGGTCCAGCGGAACTGAGGTGAGCAGGAGAAGTATTGAGGCCAAGGAATCATCTTAGTGGCAACCAGTTAGTATGGAGAAGACTTGCATTTCCAGCGGGGCTGGGGTTTCCTATTGATTTCACTGTTTTATACTCATTTAGGCTAAGTTTTTTAAAAAATATGTTTTTATTGACTTTTATTTATTTTTATTTATTTTTTAGAAACAGAGGAAGGGGCAGGGAATAGAGGGAAACATCGATGGGAGAAATTCATCAGTGGCCGCCTCCTGCACGCTTCCTACTGGGGATCAAGCCTCCGGGAATTGAACCCGAGACACCTTGGTTCATGGATCAACACTCAAGACACACCAGCCAGGCCATTCAGGCTGCTTTCAATGGAGCTACAAAAGCACAGGAAGATTTAAATGGGGAAATACGGCTGGTGTGAATGCTATTAAAGACACAGTTGGGCTCTGTCTTGCACTGAATGTGTGTGTTCCCCCCCACACCCCTATTCACGTTGCAGCCCTAACCCCCAATGTGCTGGTGTTCGGAGCTGGGCCTCGGGGAGGTCGTGAGGCGCAGAGGAGGTCATGGGGTGGTGGCGAGGGTGCGGGAGGGCATGATGGGATTGGCGCCCTTACAAGGCAGACCAGAGCCCTCTCTCCTCCATGTGAGGACAGAGCGAGAAGGTGGCCATTTGCAAGCCAGGAAGAGGTTCCGCCAGGAGCTGCATCTGCCAGCACCTTCGCCTTGAACTTGTCCGCTTCCAGGACGGTGAGAACTGAATGTCTGTGCTGAGCCCCAGCCGGGGGTGCGGCCATGGCAGCCGGGCTCAGTGACGGGCTCTTCCCCAGCCGCCTGAGTGCGTCCCGGCCATTCTCTGCTTTTCCCAGGTTTCCTCTCGGAGGGCGGGGACGGGTGCGGGCGGGAGACACACCTGTGAGGGCCAGAGCAGGACCCATTGGCCCGCCGGGGCCGGGCTCAGCGGCTGGGACTGTGTTGGATTCTCGGCCATGAATGTGACGCAGCCCCCGTGGCCGAGGCTCCGCTCCTCCTGCCGCGCTCTCCTCCTCCTGGTTCCGGAGCAGTTAGTGTCGTCCTCTCCCCGGCGGCGCTGGGCCCCTGGCTCCTCGCTCCACGGCCTTTCTTTCCGCATCAGCTCAGCGGCCTCTCTCCTCAGTGCCCGCAGCTCCTGGGTTCCTGCTCCAGCTCCCGAGAGAGAATCTCATTGGCTCAGCTTACTCCTAGCTCAGCCTCCTGATTGGCTGCTGCGGGGTCAGGTGAGCACACTGAGCCAATCAGTTCTGGTGATGGGGCCAGTCACATGGTTTACACCTGACCCTGGAGGCAGAGGCAGCTTCACTTGGAGGGGACTGTGGGTGAACCAAACTCCATGGTTCCGAACGCCTGGTCCAGGGGCACCCAGGGGAGGGGGCGGAGCTGGCACCACCCTGGGGTCCCTCCAGAGCTGCTGGGAGCCTGGGGCTGGTCCCAGGGGAGATTTCCTGCCTAGAATTAGAGCCCGGAGCTCACGTCTCCCATTAGACCCGAGTCCCGGATTCCCCGCCTCCCACGGCGATGGGGGAGCTTTAGACCCGGAAGCGAGAAGCCTTCTCCCGTCCCACCCGCTGGGTACTGGGCTCACAGAGCAGCTGTGCCCTCTGACCCAGAGGCAGCCTGGGAGCGAGGCCAGCATGGACCCTCCCGGACCCGCACGGAGGCGGACATTCCCCCTGGGGGTCTGAGCAGGGCCCTGCTGGGCAGCAAGTACAAGTCCTTCTCCTCCTTCTTCAACCTTCTGAAGCCCGAGCTCCGTCCCCGCCTGGAGTCTGTGCACCGAGGGCATCGGGGCCCCAGCTTTCTCCTGCCGGGAAGGCGCAGCCCAGGGGAGGGGGCGCCCCAGGTCTCCAGTCAGAGCGTCAGGGGCTGTGCTGCCACCACGGAGAGTGGCCATTCAGTGGGGCCACTGGTGGCAGAGGCCAGGCGAGGAAGAGGAGAGCAGGGACCCGCCCCTTTAGAGACCACGCCCAGGGCACACTAGGTGCTAGCGGAGGGATACGCTGTGGAGGTTATGTTTTATAAAAGACTTAATTTTGTTTTTAGAGAAATTTTAGGTTTATAGAGAAATGGAGAGGAAGGTACAGAGATTTCCCATATGCCCCCCCCCCCACTCACACAGAGCCTCCCCCATTATCAGCATCCCTGTCCATAGCGTGTATTTTTGTTATAACGGATGAACCTACATCGGCACATCGTAATAACCCACAGACCTTAGTTTAGCCCAAGATTCGCTCTTGGTGTGGTGCATTCTATGAATCTGGACACGTTATAATGACACGTATCCATCCTTACAGTGTCACACTGTTAGGAGTCTCACTCACTGTCAGGAGTCTCACTGCCCACAAAGTGGGGGCGACTCATTTTCAATATTCAACGAGGGGCAGCTTGAGCCATGGCAAGTTGGGCACGGGAAGATGATTTAATTCCATGTGGTCATCACAGATGGGTGAGGTCTTGACCTTTGAGTTAGAAAAGAACAAGCCCGGTGGCTCAGTGGTTGAGCATTGACCTATGAACCCTGCGCCACAGTTCGATTCCTCATCAGGGCACATTTCCAGGTTGCGGCTCAGTCCCTGGTGTGGGACATGCCGGAGGCAGCTGATCAATGATCCTCTCTCATCACTGATGTTTCTCTCTCTCCTTCTCCCTTCCTCTCTGAAAAAAATATAAAAGAAAACAAAATTGAGAGTCCAGAGCTTTCCCCAGGTCACACGATAGCAAACGCTGGGTCCCCACCAGGTGCCCAGGTGCTTCTGTTCTGCTTAGGAGCCACAGAAGGAGCGGAACTCCTCCCTGGAGGGTATGTAGGTTCACGTATGAATTCCTCAGTGTTGGCACAATCAGTCCACCCTTCAGCCAGTGAGAGAGGGACAGTGAGAGACAGAACGACAGGTTGCCCGAGAGCTCGGGTCAGGGGTCAGGACAGTGCGAGGTCAGCTCGACAATGGCTTCTAATGCGAGGTTTCCTGCCCCTTCAGGCTGTCACTGGTGTTGGGCAATGGCTTCTTCATGACAGAACAGGTGAGAGCAGTCCAAGCTGCATTTCCAAGGTACTTATTTAGATCGGTCTTGATTGTTTCTACCTGAAAGGGAGCAGCCCAGGTTCAGAGTCCACAGCAAGTCCAGGCAGGTTCTCCCTCCCGCCAAAGGGGCTAGAGGTCACACTCATGCTCCCGCCCTCCTGCGGCCGGGCCTCTCAGAGATGCTGGCCTTGTCCCAACAACCCTTTCCCTGGGAAGCGGAAGGTGTGACCATTGTTAGTGCTGGGCTGTCCGGATGTGTCCTGACAACTGGCAGGATGGAGTGATGGGATCCTTCTGTGTGAGCCTCCAGGGTGGGGCAATTTGGTCCTGAAGGGGGTGCATAGAGGAGGAGGCATCCTGCCTGGCCCCCTGGGACCACAGCTCTTGGTGTGAAAGTGGGAATGGCTTTGTGGAGGGGGTTCTACCTGGGCTCCAGCTCTGCAGAGGGAGGTGGTGGCAGAGCTGAGGGAAGAGGATGGGAAACCATGGCCTCAGGAATCACTGTGCTCTGTGTATTGTTCCCAAGTGCAGCCTGGAAACTTCTATCCCTAGTCCCACCTCAGACCTGAACTCCAGACTCACAAGTCCAACTGCTACTCAACAGGTCCCCCTGGATGTCTAACACCCCACCTGAGCATCAGACCCTTAATTTCCCTCCCAATCCTGCTCCTCCTCCCCTCATTCTCCTCCATCCAGGCTGCCCATCACCCCATCACAGGGGCTGTGAGCCCTGGAGGTGCTGTGGTTCAGCAGAAAGAGCCGGGAGCACTGGGCATTGAATCCTGCTTCTGCCTCTTACTAGCTGTGCTTTGGTAAGAGGTGGAAGTGGGAGCGGTAAAGGTGTGTCCAGATCTTACGTTACATGTTCTTGAGCCCTTACATAGGACACAGACCTTGACCATCCCTTCCCTGAGGGCTCTCTGGGGCCTTAGGAGACCTGTCATGGTCCCGGGTTGGCCCAGACTTTCCTGACAGCACACAGGGCATCAGGAGCTGCCTTTAGGGTGGATCTTAGAGGTGAAGGATCCTAAAGGGACAGAGGTGGCCAGAACCCCAGAGGTCCTCCAACATCCCTCCTTCTGCACATGGGGAAACTGAGGCTAGAGAGTAAGTACCTTGTCCAAAGACCCTGAGTGGTTTAAAAGCAGATGTGAGATTTGTTCTCAGACGTCCTGACTCCCAGCCAACAAGACCCTGAGAGCTCCCTTTTGAATTATTCAGGGTAATTGTTGCCTCTGCCTTGTCACCCCCACCCCAAGCAGACCTCCAGAAGGGAGAGGGAGACCCCCAGAGAGGGCCTTACCTGCAGGCTGCGGGCCTTGCCGTATCTCAGATCCGTGACAAAGTGCTCACAGTTCCTGCTCAGAACACTGTACTCCATCTCCTTACCGACCATCTCCTCCGCAGAACTGATAATCTTGTTCACGGGCAGGGGTGAGTACTCCAGGTCCAAGTGGTTGTTGACCCGGTAGCCGCAGCCCCCCACCACGTCACGCAGGAGCTCCCTTTTCACCTTCCCTGTTGGGCTCAGCACGGAGAAGAGGCTGGAGGAGCCGGCCCCAGGGTACTCATCTGGAACCAGACACACGAGTATCAGGAACTCAGGGGAGGCCTGGGAGGGAGAGAGGATTCCAGGCAGGGAGGAAGGGCCAGGGGATCACACTATTGAGGTTGGGTTCTGTTTGGTCCTTCTTCACCAATGTGATTGGAGGATTCAGTGATTTTGCTCTTTTCCTTAAGGAGCTGTAAATACTTTTCATGTTAATCAATGTTGTGATGGTCAGCGGCTGCCACTGTGTTCCATTGTATGAATGGACATCATCTAGTTGACCAAGTCCCTAGTATGGGCTGGTCCATAGCTTATCCATTGTAAACAACGGTAGTAAATTGTATTTGTTTATCTTTGCAC